>NC_051085.1:55458515-55758515 GCF_004664715.2 Peromyscus leucopus
TCTGTGCAGACTCTCCCCGGGTTTCAGGCAAACAGGACAACCTCAGCTCTCCGCTTCCACATTTGCCTGATGGAAGGTTCAGGAAAGGGCTCAAACTGAACCCAGCTGAAAGGCCTGTTCATATGGCTGTCTTCCTCTGGACCATACTTTCTTATATCCACATAACAAAAGCCAGAAGAGGGTGTTAAATCTGTTGGGACCGGAGTGATAGACAGTCGTGAGCTGCCGTGTGGATGCTGGGAACTGAACCCGTGTCCTCTGGAAGAGCAGCTGATGCTCTTACCGGCTGGAACCATTTCCATAGCCAAGGGAGTTTTCCTTTCTGACAGCAGGAGCGACATTTCCCTCTGAACTGAGGGACTTGCTCAGTGTGGTCTCATCCCGAGGCTGTCACCGGTCCAGCCATGGAAGGGAGCCATTTACCATGCCTCCTCCAGTGCGCACCAGGTCAGAGCCAGGTTCCAGTCTAGTAAACTCTGCTTTGTGAGAAAGAGAGTTGATGCCACCTGCAGCGTCCCACGGTCAGGCAAACAGAGGGTGACACCAGGGTGGAGAGCAGTTCAGAGGTGGGCAGGGGCTGGTGGGGTCCCCACTCGTTCCTGCCTGGCTAGCCTTTCTAGTCAGGGGAGGGTGCAATGTCCTGGGGGCATTGCAAAGCCTACAGGTAGCATGTGAGGTGTGGAGGGTTCAGCCAGGGCAGGGAAAGCAGAGTCAGGCTCGCACTTCCCACAACGGCCCTGATGGACAGACAGTGCTGGCCTGGGTCGCTGCACTTGGTCGGTGGTGGTGAGAACATGTCCTGGCTTCCTCTCCTTCGTTTTCCTTTCTGTAAACACTTGAATGATTTGAATGTCCTCAGTGTTCCAGGCATCGCGCTGGAGGATGGGGACTCGGTGAAGGAAGAGGATAAACACCGGGGCTTCCTGAGGGAAGGGGGTGGCGGAGACAGAACGGGTCGGTGGCTAAGCCTACATAAGGACATGTTTTGGCTGATAACAAATCTGAAGGGCATTGAGCAAGAACAGGGGCCTGGGGCACAGAGAGATGGAACAGCTGGGTGAGAGACAGAGGCAGGAGTCAGGGAGAAAGGTGTGAAGGCCACACAGCAAGGCCCAGAGAACTTTGACTAGAAGGCAGAGCATCCCCAGGCAGGCTTTGTACAACACCAAGCAAGACAAGAGTGGAGCAGGCCTCCTGGGAAGCCCTGGCTTGGACTTGCCCTACATGGAGCTCAACAGTTTGCTTGTCCTGTCTTCTTGCGTACTTGGACTGCTTGACCTCGGAAACCAGGAAGCTGCAAGCATCAAACGCTTTGCCGTTTATAAGCCACCTATCTCTCCGTCCTCGTGTCCCACACAGGAATAAGGTGCTTCTGCTGTGGACTTGAGTCCAGCACAAGCCCTAGGCTGTCATCCTTGCGAAGCTGACCTTCCCTCTGAAGCAGACTGGTGGTGACTCTTGCAGGTTCTCCTGCCCCTTGGGGTCAAGACTGACATTCTGACCATATTTTGTGTGACCCTTCATGGAGTTGGGGCACTACCTGCCAGGCCCTGCTGCCAGGCCTGGTGGCACTCACACTGGAGGAGGGGCAGATTTCTACCTGGCTGCTGGCCAACAGTAGCAGGGGTTTGGAGGAGGCGATTGGATTCCTCGTGCAGGCCGACAGCCAGCGGCTCCATTAGTGCCAGAACAGGCTTCCCTTTCACCTTTGTGAGGGCTGGCTTAGGCTTTGTCCACCTGCCTGGTGCTGCAGTCTGGCCTTGAGACAGCCTCCGTTTCTGACCCCAGCGCTCTGCACAGTGGCCGTGTGCATGTGGTCATGTGGGCGTGAAATTGCACTTCTCCATGGCGGCAAGCCTGGTATCTGATGGGCAGCCATAGCCAGGCAATGTTCTTTGTTTTTCCTTATGTGAAATAAGTGCTGTTGAAAGAACAAAGGTTGTTGCAGCCAAGAGCACTTTGGTAAACCCATGAGCACCTCTCCAGATTCCTGTTTCTGCATTGGCAAGTCATTCTTGGTGTTCTTTCAAATGAGCAGAACACAGTTACTTAAATGCGCTCTTCAAATTTCAGCACCGCTGTAAGGCTCAAGAGAGCTAAGCCCCAAGTTAGAGCAAAAGATCAAATGAGCTGGAATGGAACTGCACATGGCCTGGCTCTCAGACTGTGTGAATGACATGAATACTGGAAAGAAAGCCCAGCTCTCGGACGCTGGAATACAGTCTGTGGCCCACATACGACAGGACTGCTGGCTTGGGGCTCTGTACCATCACTTAGGAGCTGAGACACATGCTCACTTTTCTATAGGTCACGGGTCACTGTGGCAGAGATGTCAGCCCTACCTCACCCCTAACCCTCAGGCACTGCCTGGTCCCTGGAATGAAGCTCTGATACCCAGGGCATTTATTCTCTCTAAATTTAGTGTCCCTCGGGGAATAGTGGTCAATGACCCCCGAGGCAGCCAGTTGTAATCCCCATCGTCTTCAGATGCATTTCGGCTCCTGTCTGATGATGTGTGGTCCTGGGCAGCAGATGTCGACTGAGTAGGTTTCTCCCCACCCCATTGCCACTGCCCTGTGGTTGCGAATGTTCCCTGCTGTCTGGGACTGAGCCTCTGTGTTCCCAAAGAATATTTTTGAGTGGCTTTGGGGAGGGGAGCAATTGTTGGACTGTTTGCTGGGGTTCATGGGGGCCACCAATTTTAGAAGCAACATTTCAAAAAGATGTAAAGTTTGTGTGAAGAGGGTGTTGTTTTCTCGGGTGCCAAAGATGCTGTTCAGGGAGGGAAGTCAATGGCGCTGTGGTCCTGGGTCTTGTCACAGCTGGGCTGCACCTACTGCTTGGATCTGATGTTCCATCGGAAGTCATTTGTTACGCAGTAATATTACTGACACCATAGGATATCTTATTGTTTTCGGTTTTGTGAGATAAATTCTCATGCAACCAAGGCTAGACTCGAACCCACTATGTAGCCAAAGGTATCTTAAACTCTCTTTTTAAAAAAGTGTGTGTGTGTGTGTGTGGTGTGAATCTGGGCACAGACATGTCACATCCCACATATGGAGCTCAGAAGACAACTTTCAATTGAGCAGAACACAGTTACTTAAATGCGCTCTTCAAATTTCTGGAATCAGTTTTTGCCCTCTGCAGTAGATTTTGGTGATTGAACTCAGGTTGATGGACTTCTGTGGCAAGTGCTTCTATGCTTAGCGAGGACAGCTGTGCCTAGAATTCCTGTGCCTCCTGTCTCTACTTCCTGCGTTCTGGGATGATAGACATGCCACCATGCCCAGTTTTAGAAGACTTTAAGGAATGTCTCATAGTGAGAAATTTCATTTTATTTCCTTTTTTGTGGTTGGAAAACAAATTAATAATGAAAAATGAAACTGAATAAATGTGACCTCACTATCCTTTTTGTGAGCAGAAAGGGAGGTAGCAGGGGAGAGAGGAAGAAAAGAGTCATTATAGAATTTCACCATTTCATGACTGAAAATATGCAGTAACAGAAACCCTAAGACAACTACTCTCTTACCGTGAGGCAGCATGCAGGCAGACACGGTGCTGGGGAAGGAGCTGGGGGTTCTCTATCTAGATCTGCAGGCAACAGGAAGTAAACTGTATCACCGGGTATTGGTTGAGCATAGGAGATCTCCAAGCCCAGCCCCACAGTGACACACTTCCTCCAACAAGGCCACACATAAATTTATTAGAGTACACAATATTTTGGGGAACACAATACCACCACATTTCCTCTCTTTTTGTCTAAAATTAAAAAAGCTTATAACTAATACAAGAAAAACTATCCAATAAGTATATACAATATATACAGCCAAAAATTACATTAATGATGTCTAGTCCATTAACATTTGACAGATTCAGATAAAAACTCCATTATATATATATGAAGTAGGCCACACCTACTTCAACAATGCCTCACTTCCCAATAGTGCCACTCCCTGTGGGTTTATGGGGGCCAATTACACTCAAACGACCACAGTAGAGAATGATACAGAGGGAGGAAGTCAGTGATCTCTGGTACGGGACTCCACTCCACCACTCACACAGATCTGGAACAAGGGCAGTTTCAAGGAGCTGTTGAGCCACAACAGAGGTTCATCTGGGTTTGAACCAGAAACATTCAGGAAGCAAGCAGCTCCAGGCAGAAGGCGTGGGCAGACCTTCGGAGCATTCTATCAACACTGGATAGAACCCACAGTACCTAACTTCCTTCCTTCTTTCTATTTTCTTTTTAAATGTCTGGACGAACTTTTGTAGCTCCGTGAGTTGTATTGAAAATTAGTTAGACTTTCAATGACAGATCATTGTGGGCTCTGAGTTCTGAGACCTGGCTAGGATCTAGGAATGTCCGCTCAAGCCACCAAGGAGCTGTGATCCAAGGATGGATCTCCTGGAACGTTCTGAAGCTAAAGCTGTCCATAGCTGTTAGATGTGAGAAACTGAAGACAACTCCAACTCGGGGTCTCAACTCCACTCTTTTCTCTCTTGTCCCCCTGCTCCTAGGTACGAGCAGCCCAAGTGTGATAATACAGCCAGAGCCCACCCAGCGAAGGCCCGGGACCTCTACAAGAACAGGCCACTGCAGGGTGAGTACAGCATCCATGGGGTTCAGGCAGCTCTGGAACCACTCAGGATCACTTGTAGTGTGGGAAGAGGAAGCTGACATCTTTGCTTCCCTGTGGCCTGGTGGACCCTATGTCTTGTGGCTCCACCGAGAGCCTGAATCCCAGCAGATGTGGGAGCCCATGTAAGAGACAGGTAAGACACATGCTGATCTCAGAGCTAACTCAAATCTGGCAATGTGGAAAGGGCCGCTGGTATAAGACCAGATATGTAGGGGAAGAGAGAGAAAGTATCTCTAAAGGGAGCCACGATGACAAAACTCTGTGGGGTTTCTGCAAGGCCTCTAGTTACTCTGTGAGGGATGGGTATCCTGACGTCACTCTTCGTTGAACTGGCACTTGAAGCTGGCAAGTGGCTTTCATAAACACAAGTCCATCTGTGTACCAAGTGAACTCAACTGCAAGGACTATTTGAGATTAAACAGAGAATAGATTTAAACTTACAATGAATCAGAGCTTTTGCTAGAAGATGCTTCTTGGGTGTTTGGTTTCCTCAAAAGGCATATAAGTGTCTGTGACATGTGAGGAACAAGGGTCTTGGCAGACAGACCTACACTGACATCACCGATGAGCTGATGCACCATGCTTGGAAGAAGCTCTCTGCTTCATTCTGCTTGGTTGTTTTCCCTTTAAGCATCTGCAGACTACGCATGTTCAGTCAGAGTCTCCAGGCTGTCACGTCCACTCTATCATATCCTCCATGCCAGGCAGGACTAGTCTAGTCTCTTCTGGCCAGGCTAATGTAGCAATTCTCTGTGTTTCCTTCATAGTTTGGACGGTGTTGACAGAGAGGGTAATTTTGAAAGAAAAAATGTTTTCCTGTGTATAAACAAGAAGAGAAGGCCAGCACACCCACATTTCATATCAACCAATATCAACCAATGGCACCGTGTGAGCCTGCTCACCTCAGAGGAGTAGCTGCCTTAGCTCTGCTGTGGGGAAACAGGCCACACTTTCCTCCTAGTATGAAACACATGGTCTGGGCAGTAGTAGCCCACTTTCTGCTCTGATGATCTAGACCAAGGCTTTCTGCTGGTTCCCACTCCCTGTCCGCCCATAGGTTCAGGAACCCATGGCAATACAATCTTCAGGGCATTATATTCCTTCCTGTGGATAGCTTCTTACTTCCTCTTCTTGCTTCCTCTTTCTGCCTCCTCTTCCTGCTTCCTGGGTCAGGGCTGAGACTCAGAGGATGAGGTTTGGGGGCTAATCTGGCCTAGACTCTCTGCTTGGAACCTTTGCATATTAATGCTATGTTCTTAGAGACCTCTCAGCTGGTGCAGAGGCTGGTTGGCATGAAGAGTACTTTCCCACCAGTATCTGGCCTCTAAAATCAGATTTTCTTTTGAGATAATTGCTGATGTAGACTCTTCTGGCTTTCAACTCCTTATGCAGTTGAGGATGGCCTTGAATTTCTAGTCCTCCAGTTTCTACCTCCCAGGTGCTGAGACTATAAATGTGCTCCAGCATGCTGCCTGAAACCAGGCTTTTGTGGCAGTGGACAAGATGGTTTTTAAAAATATGCTTGCTGGATTTGACTAGTCCTTATCATATCCTATAGAATTTCATTATGTCCTTTGTCCCCAACACTCATCTTGAAGAACAATACTCCATGACTTCTAAGGACTTCTAAGCATTGTGGCTTTCCCTCTATGAATACCACTGTCCAGTGAAACTTCCATTTGCTCCTTTTATGGTGGGATTTCACACTTTAGGTGGCTACTGTTTTTGATTCAAAGACTGGGGTGGTAAGTAATTTGGTGAGAACTAATGGCCATCACTATGGAGAACATGACAGATATCGTTGTTTGGCCTGTCTGGAGGTCAGAAGAAGTTACTCAGGGAGCAAGCATTCAATATGTACAAGAGGTCTCTGTCAGAGCCAAGGCAGCCACTACAGTTTGCTGGCACAAGGAGGAAGGACCATGGAGCCTCACGGCAGAGACATTGCCTCACTACCCCTCAAACAAGCCCTGGAGAGGTCAGCTCTTCTTCAGTCCCAAGATGTTTGGGAGAGTGATGCTCATGCCCGCTTAATAGCTTTCATTATTTGGAAATTATCCTTATTAGGAGAGAAATCCAGGAAAGCCTTAAATTAACTCCAGGATACAGGCTCTTCTTTGTGAGGAGGAAGAATTTTTTTCCACAGGAAGCCAACCGCCCCTGGGTAGGTGAAGCTTCACATGGCACACAGCCTGAGGGATGAGCGTTCGTCTGTGAAGACACACTCTCCCTTCTCTGTTGCTTGCTTCCAGCTGGGCAGCCTTCATCTCCCAATTCAAGCTGGGAAGACTGGTGCTGTCCTCACCTCTTCTGTAGCTCACACCACCTGGCAGCAAGTGCTGACACAGATCTGGAGTCCAACAATTTAGCACTGGGATGTATGTGGAAAGGCGGCGGCTCTAAGTTCTTTCATGTTGTAGGTTTCTATGTCAGGTTGTCTTACGGCCTTGTGAAAAGTAAAAACTAGGTCAGTAGAAACCTAAACAAAGCACAAGCCACCTTTTCCCCTTTGGCAAATCTATCTTCTTTCGCTTTTAATTAAAATACCTCACAGGGGTGGGGTAGGGTTAGAGAGGTGGATTGGTGCTTAAGAGCATGAACTGCTCTTGCTGAGGACCCAACTTTGGTTCCTGTAGCATGAATCTTAAAGGTTCTTATTAATAAAATCAAACCCGAGGCGAGTTATTGGGGTCCATGCTGGTAGATCAGAGAGACAGAACAAGCCACAGCTATCTCACCTCGCCGGATCCTCATCTGGTCTTGTCTCCTCAGACTGGAGGCCTCTGAGTCCTCATCTCAATGAATCTCAGCTGAACTGTGTTGCTCCAAAGCCTGAAAGCTTAACCAGCCGAATGCTTAACCAGCCAAATGCCTAACCAGGCCAAAATGCTTCTAGTTTCTCACCCTCACGCCTTATATACTTTTCTGCTTTCTACCACCACTCCCTGGGATTAAAGGCTGGCTTTCTGGGATTAAAGGCGTGTCACCATGCTTGGCTATTTCCAATGTGGCCTTGAACTCACAGAGATCCAGAGGGATTTCTATCTCTGGAATGCTAGGATTAAAGGTGTGAGTGCCACCATTTTCTCATGTCTGTGTGTCACACTCTCTGTTACTCTAGTTCAGTAACAATCTGATGTTCCTGGGCTTAGAGCGCACCTGCATGAATGGGCTCATACCCACACACAAACATGCAAAGGCACATAATTAAAAATATGTGTATTTTTTTTTATCTAAAAAGAGCGCATGGGTGTTTTTAAACAATGTACCTGCCCTGTTATTCCATCTACCCCACTCTTCTTATCCTCATACTCTCTTGAGCCTGAAGAGCTATTTGTGAAGAATCCAATGTGATCCCTTATTAGAGATGTGCCTCCTCCCTTCTTCCCTCAGGACTCACCTTCCAGGGACACCCTCCCTGCCTGTCCATCAGCATGTACCTGTCAGTGTGCGTCTATGTATCCAGGGCTTGAGATATGTGGCAAAGATGTGGACTTATTGGTTCACCCCTTTCCTGTACCTCACAGGGTCCCTTGGGTGAGACCCAGCCCTCCAACTCCCTTCCATCACCACAGAGCCCACCAGAGTGACAGAATAGGAGGCCATGTTTCTCTTCCTCTTGCTATCCTTTGTCAGCTCAGCATTCATGTTTGTTGATTTCAGTTAACATCAATCTCTTTCTCTCTATTTTAATTTTTGTTTTGGTTGAGATAGGCCTCATGGAGCCTCTACCTGTTCATGTTAGATTGGCCTCTAACTCACTACACAGTTGAGGGTGACCTTTGAACTTCTGATACTTCTGCCTCTACCTCCTAAGTGCTGGAGTTGCAAGTGTGTGCTGAACCGTTTCCTTTATGCAGTCGTGGGGACTGAACCCGGGGTCTGATGCATGTTAGGCAAGCATTCTACCAACTGAGCTGCATGCCTTGTCTCCGGCATGAGGCTTTAAAAGAATGAACATTTCCAGTGCGGGGAGGGTAACTGATCCTGAAGTTCACCATTTCTTAGACCTCAGAGCTCTTTTCATCCAGGGAAAGGAGGAAGAGGTGTCGGAGTGTCTTCTCTCCTTGGCAGCCTATGGCAATTACAGGCATAATTACAACCCTGGACTCAAACACAAACCCTCAAGCCACCTTCCATCCTTTCCAAGCGATAGTTTAGCACCATTTTAAATTGCTTCGAAATTAATTATGACTTTCTGAGGCAGCAGAAAACGATCCTTACCTCGCCGTCGGCATAGCTTAGCTTGCGCCCCAAAGGTAATTAGACCCCAAGCTATGCATTCTGGCCAGGTATTGCATGACACATGGAGAGGTTAGTGTTTGCCTTTCTTGCACAGTGGATGGGCAGCCAGCAGACATCGCCTTCCACAGCCAGGGGATTCCATGACAGTGAGAGATGTCAATGGTTCTCTTTCAAAAAATAAATGTCAACTTCCACGATTTCTGCTGTCAGATCAAATGCTGAATTGAGACATGAGTCAGCTGAGAACAAGGTGCCTTTGTGCTTCTTTATTTATTATTCATTTTAAAAATTTTTGAGACAGGGTCTCACATAGCCTATGCTGACCTTGAATTTGTTATGTAATGACCTTGAACTCCCTATCCTCCTTCCCCACCTCCTGGGTTCTTTAATTACAGACATGTGCCATTTCACCTGGTTTATGTGGTACTGGAGAAGCCAGCCCAAGGCCTCCTGAATCCTAAGCACTTTACTAATTGAGCTACAGCCCCAGCCCATACTGTGCTTTAGACAAATTCCTCTGAACTTGAACATATGGGTGAAGCTGTGTGTGTGTCCCTCTGGGCCATGTGCTCCTCCAACTCCCAAACACACACACACACACACACACACACACACACACACACACACAGGCCACCCTGTGCCACCCTCCTTCTATCACGCAGATAGGGAGGAGGTTGAAAGCAATAGAATGCTTTGCTCAAATCAATGACACAAGCCAGGATATGGTTTCTGCATGTGTTAAGGGTCCTTCCTAACATGGCAATGATTGAAAGTGAGACCTGGGTCTTCATGATGTTAGTTTCTGATTACTGGTCTTGATGACTAAGCGTGAAGGTAAACTTGTAGATGAATGTGGTTGATGGTCCTTTAGAAGACAGCTACATGGCAAAATGTGAGCATTAAATGGGTTCCGATGAGGAAAGACAGTTGTGGGTCCAGCCAGTCGGGAGGCTCACCTCATACTGCCCTCCCTAAGGCTTTAGGAATAGGAACAGCAGGGAGAGGAGCCAGGAATGGAGACGCCCAGTGGTTGGGCAGAGGTGCAGTATGAGAGCCATGTCTGTGAGGACGTTCTGGATGTCACCCCACAGATGTGTTGCAGAAAAGAGCCTCCTGGACACCTGGACACTGGGGATAATGGAGAACAAACTTTCTGTTAGGTTCTTACTACTTCTTTCTTTCTCTCTCTTTTTTTTTTATGGCTGAGTTACAAGACATGAACATGGGGCTGAAGGCAAATGATGGGCAAGAATGAAGGAGAAATGCTGTGCACTACTTGACAGTACAAAGTCCTACTGAAAATTTCATTAGAATAGGGCACTCGGTTGATAGTTATTTTCTGGTTTTTCAGAGAATGAGGAGAAACTTGAGGTTTGGGGGGAGGTTTTGAAAAGTATTCACAGTAAAATAAGAACAGACAAAATACGGAAAGAGATATTTCCCCACTAACCTGTGGAGAAATGAGTGATGAGGGCCAGCCAGAGGTTGCAATTTGTCAATGCTCTACAGGCATGGGGTCCTGAGTGAACGGTGACATTTTCTCTGTTACTTGATGAACATGAGGAGCTTCCTTCCCCCGAGGGTTTTAAGAAGGCCGGATGCATAGGACTGGGAGTGATTTGGAAGGGGCGGGGCACCAGAGTGAGCAAGGGGTGGGGCACCAGAGTGAGTACGCGTGGCATCCCGTCTACAGAGCATTTCCTATTCTCATAAATTAGGGGGGGCATGGTTTCTGCCCCAACTTCTGCCCAGACAAGCCCCTGGGAGACTCCCTCCTCCCGGCTACCAGGTGTGTGGTGGCTACTAGTGACTAAAGAGTCTGAGAGGCTTATCAACCTACCCATAGACCTCATCTTAGGAAGAGGGCAATGTTCAGCCCACACTGCTCCTAGTATGTGCTTTATAAGCAGCAGCGCCAGCTTCACCGTAGGGACTGGGCATTTGGCAGTGTCCTATGCTCTGAAGGGCCTCCTCAGTTGACTGTCTGCTGTCACCACGGCAAGCATCATCCTGAAGTGTGAAAACACAGCCTGTGATTAGTGGTGACACACCAGTGATTCACCTGCACACCATCCACAGAGGCAGCGCCATGATGATTAGAGATCGTTGGTGAACTGTGGGAATCAGCCAGCAGAGGGCTTGGGAAGGCAGGGAAGGTTACCTAGCAGGGTAGGAATCATACTATCTTGGTGGGACACTAGCGAGAACAGGTAGACAACAAGGAACATGTAGTCCTCCTCCCCCTCCAGTAAACATCACCTCTGCAGCAGGCCCAGCCCAGATCACAGCTGAATTCAAACACATTTCCCATCACAATGGATGCAAACCAGGAATACTGACATACACCGACAGGGAAGTGTTTGAAAATGGCCAGCTTTTGAAAAGCACCTAAATGTTCTAAATATCTACTGGCTTTGATTTGATTTCTTGTTACCCAACACTTTTATATAATAAATACCTCATTCACAAGCTACCCATGGATTTTCCCAAGTAGCCCAGGACCCTGTGTTAAGGGATACATAAACTAACAGGAGGGGTGTTCAGCAGAGAACCCTAAGAGTCCGGGACTCTGGGCCAGCTGTCCAACCCAGGTTCCACCAGCCATAGTTGTTTAGAAGAACTGTGTTTATTACTTCTGCTGAGGCAGGTACATCGCCAGTTATGTGAGAAGCTGCTTGACCCCAATGCTTAGAGAGTGGTGTTTACAAAGAAATGAGGCAGAATGAAGTGTAAGTCACTATCAGGTCCTGGAAGAGGCATCATCCTGACAAATTCATAACGTAAGCAGAATTTCAGAAGCAGCTCCAAAAACTTAAGAGAACGCACTGTCCTTGGACACCACCAAATATGTTTAATTGTTGCTAAACAATCTTTATTCTATTACAAACATTTCCTGCCTCTTTATTAAGGCCGTTTATCTAGAATAACCCAGTCGGAAGAAGCGACCAGCTTGCCCTCTGGCCTTAGTTCATTTTATCCATTTAGGCTCTTCCCAGAACTAATCCGAATTTGCTAAGACTCAACCATAGCCAAGTTAAAAGTTCTCTGCAATACATCTGTTCACAGAATCTAATTAGATGGCTCAGGCAGAATGGACCGGCCAGAGATGTTGCCGAGAGCCCTGTATCACCAGGCAGGTGCATGATCTCACTCCTCAGGAGCCATCCACCTTGATTTTAAGTCAGGATCTCTCGCTGGTTCAAAGTTCACCTATTTGACTAGGCTGCCTGGCCACCCAGCCTTAAGGATTCAACTGTTTCCACCTCCCCAGCCCTAAGATTACAAGCGTGTGCCACCAGCCACACCTGGCTTTGTTACATGGGTTCTGGAGAGCGAACTCAGCCTTCATGTTCTTAAGGCAAACCGTTTACTGACTGGGCTATCCCCCAGTTCTGTTCTCTTCCCTTTAAGTCTTTCATCATAAGCCCAACCCCAACTATTCTTACTAATCTCATTTAGCTTCCTCTGATGGCTCCTGAGTTGGTCTTATTTCTGGAACGATTCGGGTTCCAGGGGGTTGTGACAGGCTGGCCAGCTGTGAGGTGACACGATTGGCTTGTCATATTAGCTTGTCATGCTGGCTGCTGTCCCTGAGAGAAGCCACTCAGACACGGGTAGTTTTTGTCGGTTGTCTTTCTGTCCACCCCTACCAACCTTTTTTTTTCATTCTGACATCAAGGTTTTCACCTCAGTACCCCTGTGTCTTGAATCTAGAGTCAGTTAGAATGTCACCCCTTCTCTTTGTGAGTTGTTCCTTTTTAATATTGTGTGTGTGTGTGTGTGTGTGTGTGTGTGTGTGTAAGGAGAGAGAGAGAGAGAGAGAGAGAGAGAGAGAGAGAGAGAGAGAGAGAGAGAGAGAGAGAGCACTCTGAGGGTTCAGGATGTGGGAGAACCACTTCTGCTTTCTAGGAGCTGGGACCTGGACACCGAGATCATAGCTTCATTGCCTCACCATCCATGCCATTAGGCAAAAAACAAACAAAAACAAAATAACAATACTCCCCCCCCAAAAAAACAAATAACAACAATAAAAACAATTAGGAAATCTGGGAGAATGGAGGTCAGTATTGGTTAAAATGTCCCCTGAATATGCTTGGGTAAAATTCTTAGAGGCTTTTGTCCAGATTCATTATGATAAGAACAGCTCAGCTCAATCCCCAGAGGGGAGGCACAGGCATTGGAGGTGACAGTCACCTTCAGGAGAAAGGTGTGGAGACAGGCCACACCCAGCTCCCTGAGGTGATGTTGACCAGGTATGGGGGTTATGTCCACAACAGGAAGGGATAAGAAAGGGCCCCACTGGTGACAGAAACTGGGTTATATTCTTTCTATAGACCAAGACTATGGTGCCCATCTGCATAAACCTGTGACAGGCAACAAGGACACTCCTGTAGCCAAAAAATGGAAGGAAACATGGTTCGTAATGAATAATAGCAAGGCATACAAATTTCTAGATTTTTTTCTAAGATTATGATTAAAAATTTTTTTCTAGTTCTCTTCTCATGTGTCAAACTGTACAGTGAAACTGAGTCCTTCCCCCCCCCCAAAGGGTGAAGTGGTTCCCCCTTAGGTGTTAATTGGCTTTCAGACATTCCTGAGATGATGGAGGGTGTGCTCCTGCCGAGTCTATCAGGACTCTACCCTTTTCTCTTTGCTCCTTCCTATCTAAGCAGCTTCTTGAGCCTGTGGGATCCCTTTGTCCCCAGAGGACAGCTGACGCTGTTCTCAGTTCTCACTCTGATGTCTTGTCATCAAGGTCCCGTAAAGTCAAAGAGGAGCTCAAAACATGAGGGTCCTGTGATGCCTGTCATGTCAGGACACCTCTGGGGCACCGCTCTGTGGTGCTCAGCACAGAGGCTCTCTGCCACTTAACACTATCTTGTTAGATAGCAACCACTTTCCACCTTCCCCAAGGCAAGGGGAAGCTGGGAAGCAAGGCAAGACGCTCATTCAATGCAATAGGAATTTTATCTCTTGCAATTTTTCTAACGGAGAACTCTTTCTGAAGTAATGAGAGGAATGAAGCAGACACCACGGATACAGAGACACCCACAGCTCCATCACTGCCACCTCCTCTGACATGTTGTCTGTTGGCATCACTCCTCATTCTTGAGACACCAACTCTTCTTGCACAGGCTGGTTTCCCAGAATGCACCAGCCCTGACATCCTCCATGCCATGCGTGGCATCTGGAAGGTCATCTAGCCTTCTTCCAAGCCAGTAGAAGTAGAGCTGTTGTGTGTCCAGAGAATCAGCAAGGACCCGGGCCACACCCCCTTCCCTCCCCTGTGGTTTTGACCCTCACACGGACACCTCCACAGCCTCCTCCACAAAGGGAGAAGTGGACGCTTTAACAGCTGGTGCCTGTAGCTGCAGACGGGACAATTTCCAGGAAGCACTCGTGTGTCCTCCAGAGAGGACTGTTTCTTCCTCCTCTGTGGACAGGGTAGCTGTAGGAAGCTGTCAAAGTCCAGGCGTGAAGTGGACATTCCAGGAAGCCTGTCTTAGCACGTGTTGGACCAGTGTGCTGAGTCCTTCTCAGAAGCACCCACCCAGGAGGAGCAGGCTCGGATTCCCACCGCTCCTCTCTGTTTCCACACGAGCACGTATGCCTGAAGTGACCTTTTAACTATCAAAGTGGAAAAGAGTCAGTGGAGAGTCTGCATTAGACAGAGGTCCTACACAGTGCTCGGACAGACACTTAAGGCCAGAAGCTTCTGGACTCAGATCTTGCCCTATTGAGGAATTTGCATTTTTTTTTTCCTGTGAGAGCTGGAGATGAGAAGTGAGTAGTTACATTTGTATTAAAAAACAACCGTTCTGATGCATTGTGAGGATGATGAAGAGACCCGGGTTGGGCGGGGGGAGGCTCTGAGACCTGCATGGAGTGACCTGGGTCAGTTCCTCAGCTGCTGAGGACTAGGGGATGCTGAGCTGACTGTGAGTCCAGAGAATTCCTAGCTTATACTCTGTGTGTGCTCTGCAGGGAACATGGAGACCAGGACAGAGTGGTGAGCTGGAGGTCACGTGGCCCAGCAGGACTCTCACCACTGAAAGTCATGCTCAGCCACATCTTGCTGCCCTTAGAATTCTGGGTCTTTTACCTTGGCATTTGCTTTTGGTAGTTTTATTTTTCAGTCTTCATTCTCTATATATTAAAAGTAAATTGTGTGTTCTCCAGCTTGGTAGCAAATGCCCAGTTGACCTACTCTGAGGTTTTCTGTATGCACTGTCTTGAGAAACCAGTTTTCTTTGAAATAGTTAGTAGCCGGGCCCAGAACCCACACAAACAGTGTGTGTATGTCCCCACCACCTGGAACCCATGCAGGTAGTATGTGCATGTCCCCACCACCTGGAACCCATGCTGGCAGTATGTGCATGTCCCCACCACCACCTGGAACCCATGCAGGCAGTATGTGCATGTCCCCACCACCACCTGGAACCCATGCAGGCAGTATGTGCATGTCCCCACCACCTGGAACCCATGCAGGTAGTATGTGCATGTCCCCACCACCTGGAACCCATGCAGGCAGTATGTGCATGTCCCCACCACCACCTGGAACCCATGCTGGCAGTATGTGCATGTCCCCACCACCACCTGGAACCCATGCAGGCAGTATGTGCATGTCCCCACCACCACCTGGAACCCATGCAGGCAGTATGTGCATGTCCCCACCACCTGGAACCCATGCAGGCAGTATTTGCATGTCCCCACCACCACCTGGAACCCATGCAGGCAGCATGTGCATGTACCCACCACCTGGAACCCATGCAGGCAGTAAGTCCATGCATGTCTCCACCATCTGAAACCTATGCAGGCCAATCACAGCTGTCCACTCTCCCAGTCCTCACTTTGCAGGTATTCACCCCACCTCTAACTCACCCCTCCATTAAGAAGTCAATGACCCAGAGCTAACAAACAGGTTGTGGGTTGCTTCAGACACTCACTTCAGGGAATGACTGTCCAGGCCATCAAGAGTTCTGAATGCTGTTGCTTGGGGGACATGAGCTGAGGAGGCCAGCCTGGGACCAGCTGCCTTGGCTGCACTTTATTCCTGGTCTGTTGCAGAACCTGAGCAGACACAATGCTGGGAAAGTTCAGCCATGCTGTCCCCAAGCCTGTCAGTCCCTGTGTAGGTTTGACCTCATTGTCTGTGATGCTCTCCTGCTGTCTTTTGTGGCTACAAAAGGACAGAAAGAGGGCTCCAGGGCGCTCATCCTAAAACTGAGGTGATCACGAAGGGAGTCAGTCCTGTTGTCAGACCAACCCAGACTCTCAACATTCTCGTCAGGCCCTTTGTCTGAGCTCACCAGGCCTCTGCGCTGTCACTACTGTTTAAAGCAACAAAGACGGAGGATGCACCCGGCCACCATGCAGTTGTACAGAAGGGAGGGCAGTCGTCACCAGAGCTCGTGACTGGTGCTGCTCCCGTGATGCTCTGACAAGGGGATGAGAGTACAGAGCCTGGAGATGCCAACACTGCTCAGGGTGATCCAAGCCAGGCACAGAATCAGACTGAGAATGTGCCCCCGCACACAGAGTATCAGGACTCGGTCGCTCACAGCCTGTGGTGCTTGTCTGGAACAGGTCACCCAGGTCCCACCACACCTGGTGGCCAGCCTACCAGGACAGCGTGTGAAGCAGATGTGAGGCCCATGTGCCAGAATCCTGCAGGCTGTGCCACATCTTAACCGAGGAGACAGAGGGCCTTGGTGATGATGTAAGCGTTGTTGAAAGGAAAACAGTAGCTTCCAGTTTCCCCATTCGGTGGCTGCTTCTCAAATAAAACTGTAGGGGTTTAGAAAGTCCTTCTGGTTGGCAGCATAGCCCATAAATATAAATCAGCACGGAAGCATGAGGTAACAACATCTCATTCAGAATGGACCCGGCAGCAGCGGGTTCACAACAGTCTAGGTGAAGGGGAGTGGAGCAGGGCCGGGGGGAGTCTGGAGGAAAGAGAGAGAGTCTGTTTGCAAAGGCAGCGGCATTTAGCCAGTATGAATTATTCTTTCTTTTGTATCATGTCTCTTTTCCTACATCTCCACTCTCTGCTCAGAGCAGTTTGTTTCACAGAGTTTCCGTAGGGGGAAGGGAGATGAGTGGAGACCTTGGTTAAAACAAAAACCTCTTGTGGTCCCACCAGCACTGGCCCCCATCCAGGTGCTCGCCGCTGGAGCTCACCTCCAGTGCATCTTATCCCTGATGGCCAGCTGTGGGTATCTGCTATTCTACCTGAGTGTACAGAGAAGACCCAGGATGGAGGGTTCACCCTCGCACGTGGCCGGAGGGTGAGGAGATGCCGGCCATGTCTTTTTCTGAGAACTCTTTTTCTTCCTTGGTGAACATACTCTTGGCAGCTCAGCTGCTTTGAGAGGGCTGCCTTGGGTGGCTAGCACGGTGTGTTTCCACCTTGCAGCCTCCCGTGCATTGGCGCACGGTGCTTGACTTTGTCCCTTCTCCTGGCCACCAGGATGTGTTTACTCCATCACCCAGGTTCGTCTCTGGTCTTGACTTCATATCCTCTGACATGTGGCCCTTGTCTCCACTGTCTGCTTTTGATTCTTCCTTAACACAAATAACCAAGATGTGCAGTCTCCTGGAGCAGCCCTGCCCCGACCCTTTTGTGATTGGCTCTCCACGGTACGAGGCAGCTTTGAGGTTCTACACATGGTTGTCAGAGCATTGGGGCTGCTCCAGTACACAGGCTGCCTGAACTCTGGGCTCCAAAGATTTAATTAAATAGGCCAGCTGTCACCTGGGAAATTTCAGTTTGCTTGAGATCACGATATATAGACCATCTGGCGAGTTTCCACAGGAAGGAATCCCTGCAGCCAAATAGCACCTTTTACATTAACAACACTCCCCTTGCAGCAGCCCTGGGGAACCCAGGAGTCATCAGGAAATGAGACGGATTGTTCTGACCTTCACTGAGCAGACACACCACCAAGTGAGCAGCTGAGTCTGAGAGCAGATTCGCAGGCACTGGGCCACCGAGTTTTAAGGTGGAATTCTCATCCTCAGTTCGTGGTCTACCTACCGCATATTCTTTCTCTCTGCTGCTGCCGTGGAAGTGTTCTTGTAGGAAGTGTAGGAAGCTGGCTTGTCCCTTTCTGCCCCGCAGATTTCCTTCCTAAGCCCTTTCATTCAGTAGCCTGGTTAGGTTATCATACACTGTGAGAACATCTCAGCTCCTACTCTGCAAGGAAGCCCTGAGTCTCTTTCTTTGAGTTCTCCAATGGCAGGATCTGGGGGAACCGTGGCAGGATTGAAGCGTCTTGTTCATCTGCAGTGAGGAAACTGTGTGGATGACTTCCATCAGCAGCCCTTCCTGGTCAAGATTTCTAAGGTAGAAAAAAATCCAAACATATATCGTTGGATCTGATTTTCTAAATGCAACAAGAAATCTCCAGCCATTCGCCAATAAAGGTTGGAAGATGCTCATGCGAGGTATCCCGGTGGTGTGGGATTCATGGTGGGGATGCAGTGGCTAACGGTGTTGCATTGTACAGAATAGGAAGGAAATCTTCATCAGAGGAACCAAGAAGACAATGTCCTGAGCACACTGCGGCTTTGAGCTGATTTAGTAAGATGAAATGACTTAATTTATTAGTTAATAGGCGGAGAGAAATAACACCTGAGCAGGATCAGCACCATTGAAGACGAACTAAAAACCGGACCCATGGATTCAGAGTTAAGAAAGTCCAGAGCCATGGAGCCTGTGCTTTAGAAGAGCTTCCTATGCTCCCATGTGGTTGTGTAGCATTGCGGTGTTAGATGTTTTTCAATGAGAGGAAAATTCACATAAGTCATTGGATGGGTCCTGGGGAGCAGGTCAGACAGACATAGTCTTTCCTCAGAGATTTTGCCGCTTTCCTAAACTTTTACCCCGGAATTGCTTGGGCCCTTTCACTTGAGTGACAGCCTGGAGGAGAAGAGAAAAATTTAGTGACTTGAAAAATGTAGGTTTAGGCAACATTTTCTGAAGTCAAGAGTCACAATAAACCCCTCACTCCGTTCTTCCAGGCTTGATGCCCTAGTGAGTTTGAAATGGTAAAACAGTCTCCTTCAGCCATCTTCTCCCAAGCTTTTCAAATGACAGGAGGCTCTCTGGCAGCTGGTCCATTAGTGGTTGCTGGAGTTGGATGATGACCAGACATGTGTGTAACACCAGAGACACCCAAGGAGCAGCAACTGCGCTGAAGTACGGTCCCTCATTGGGGCCTCGCTGAGGAGTCCTTAAATGGTTATTATTTCCAGAAAATATTCAGTCGTGCACAGCCATAGATCTAATTTTCCAGAATACTCCTGCGCCAGACACCAGTCATTTTGCTATTCTTGACAATATTTTTACAAGATAACTATTTTAAAAGCATAAGGAACAGAAGCCAGTTATAAAAACCGTCACTCTTCCATCATGAAAGAAAATGCGTTTGTCCCCAGTGGATGATATGATTATGTAGGCCTTTGTCACTCACTGAGTACTTTAGGTCAGAGAATATTCATTTTCTAAAACAACAACAACAACAACAACAAAACACTGGCACATCAGGCTTACATACCCTAGGTGCAGGACTTTAGGCTGATT
Source organism: Peromyscus leucopus (assembly GCF_004664715.2). NCBI lineage: Eukaryota > Metazoa > Chordata > Mammalia > Rodentia > Cricetidae > Peromyscus > Peromyscus leucopus. Next base: position 55,477,989 of record NC_051085.1, read on the forward strand.
TTACTTCGTGCTGTTTGTGTTGCCTCAGTATTTCAGTAACCATAATGATTTGGGTCATAATTTTCAAAACTTTGGCTGTCCCACCTCTTGAAAAACAACCCTTGTCTTCGTACTGTTTCTGAGTTTGGTTGTCAGGCAGTGAACGCCTTTCTCCATTGACGCCATTGTGAAGAATCCTGTGAAGGAGAAGGATAAAGACAGAATTTCATCTTTTCCTAGCGGGCTGTGCTAGACTGACATTGATCCGAGATGATTTTCCTCAATGCTCTTGACCCAGATGTGAGCTAATTAACTTTGTCACTGGGTGAGTGGCCCTGATACACCTCAAGGGTCGCGCCTAGTCCTTCTGGGTCCCAAGGACAGAAGTTCCCTCTGTCTCCTGCTGCCCTTGAGGGACTTTCTGAAGCCCAGCAGCTTGTCTAGTTGGGATGAGAGGAAAGTATCCTTCTTTGTCTTCTGAGAATGCTGCTGAGAAACCAGACAACCCCACTTTTTGAAGACTGTAGTTAAGATGACTCATGGCGACTTTCTTCACTGGCTGGCTAGCCTTCTTCTGCCATTGGGAACCACATCAGATCAGTCCCCTCCAGGGGTCTCTGAATGTGTTGTTTCTTCCATTTCATAATATTGGGGATGAATCCCCAAAGCTCTGGGAAGTCTCAGGACTGAGCTTCAGGAGAGCCCCAGGTGAAGTTGCGGTAAGTGGTGTGTGTACAGCATTTTAGTAAGTGCTGCCCCCATGCTATGGATCCTAGAGTTCACAGAGGCAAAGCCTTGGCCTTCATACACATGTAAAATATGAATCATAGCATAGACAATAGAAGCCAGGCGGTGGTGGCGGCGCACGCCTTTAATCCCAGCACTCAGGAGGGAGAGGCAGGCAGATCTCTGTGAGTTCGAGGCCAGCCTGGGCTACCAAGTGAGTCCCAGGAAAGGCGCAAAATAAATAAAGAAAGAAAGAGAGAAAGAAAGAAAAGAAAAGAAAAAAAAGCATAGACAATAGAAAATGAAACGTGACCAGCTCAGTCACTCCAGAACACCCACGACAATGCTAATGCAGAAAGTATGGCGTTTGACTCCTGGCCATGGAAACAGACCAGGAAGAGAGGGTCCATGAGAAGCGCAGAGGTCAAGGTGGGAGCCGGGCGGTGGGGGGTTATCTAGTGGAGCCCCCTTGTCAGACCCCACTTCATGCTTTGCAACTCTGGACTTCACTGGGTCGGAGCCAGGACTTCACGCAAGAGAGTGTCGTCAAGTCAGGCACCAGCAGGTGTGTGTTCACTGCTACACTCGGGACAGCCTGTGCATGTGGCTTCCTTTTCCTGCTGTCTTCAGCACTGCCTTAGAGAGGCAGGGGAGGCCGGAGAGAGCAGGAGCACTGTCTGGGGGGTAGTACAGAGGGCACACAGTCAGGAAGGAGCTACAGTGGGAGAGGAGGAGGGCTGGGGATGAGCAGCAGCTCTGGGGCTTCCAGCCAGGAGTAGCCACGAGCCTTGCTGTGCCCTTTGGAACTGACGTGGCGGGGACGAGGACAGTGACGGGGACTAAGAGACCAGCAGCCTGTGCAAGGCCTTCTCGGTCCCTCGGGAAGCACAGCGCTGACCTCCGACCTTAAAGCTTTTCTGTGGTGGCTCAAAGACAAGACACCGAAGTTTAGACAGGGCTGAGGGCATGGGGTGGGGAACAGAAGTTTACCTTTGAAGAAAGAAATGCTTCCAGAGCTTTCTGCATGCACTGAGCTGTGCGGGCCTGGCCTGTCTTCACCTACAGACCTGGACAGGAGTGTACATGCGTTCTCATGAACTGACCCCGACTGTAAGACTCTGAGGCATTGCTTCCTAGAGAATTTGCAGAGAAGGGAATGGGTGTTCGGGATAGAGTGGTCTTTGTTGGGATCCTTCCCTCATTTCTCTTCTCATTTCTCAAATTCTCTCATGGGCTCAGTGTAGATGAATTTTTAAAAAGTCTTATTAAATAAGAAACACAAAGCCAAATACAGGAGTGAAAGCTGTAGAGATCAGAGAAATAGTGAGAGTCACCAGCTAACCTTAGCTCACCACGCCACTCTAGCTTCCCCAGAGAGAGCTTCTTCCTGTCTAACCTGTGCCTTTATTGCCTTGCTGTTCTGCCCTCTCATTGGCTCTTGGCCCAGCTACTTCACTTCCTCGTCACTGCCTGTCTGTACAGACCTCCAGGTCTCTATGGTTGGTACTGGGATTAAAGCCGTGTGTCACCATGCTTGACTGTGTCCTTGATCACACAGAGACTCTGCCTGCCATGTGATCAGATTAAGGGCGTGTGCTACCATTGTCTGACTTTTGTTTATGGCTGCTATCTCCTCTGATCTCCAGGCAAACGTTATTTATTAACATACAAATAAATAATCACCACCGCCCAGGGCTTTGGCCCCAGAAGCCTGTCTAGATATGAAGACAGAGGCTGACAGCACTTCCAAGGCAGGCCAGACGACCCCCACCCCTCACACTCAGCCTTTCATAAGTCACCTAGGCTCTTCCTGGTGTACCACCAGATTGCCATCACCTCATGAGTACAATAAGGGGAAAATCAGCAATGGGATATTTCTTATAGCGTTTATTATCCAACCACATCAGTGCTCATCCTGGAATAACTGAGACTGGGAATTGTGTTCAGAATGTAGATGTTCTGGCAAAGACCTGCCTACGTTTGACTTGCCAGGCTGAGGTAAGCATGCCAGAGTGTAACAAGCATTCTCAAGGGACTATCTTTGGATAACCAGCCCCCCAATAACAACTCGGAGACTTATTAATTATGAAAGCTTGGCCTTAGCTTAGGCTTTTTTCCAGTAGCTTTCATAACTTAAATTAACCCATATTTTTATTAATCTGCATTCTACCACATGGCTTTTGCCTCTCTCCCATTCTGTGTCTGACTTGTTCTGCCTCTTAGTGGTATCTCCTGCATGCCTAGATTCTTCTTCCCTGTTTCTCTCTGCCCACAAGTCCCACCTATACCTCTTGCCTAGTTACTGGCTGTTCGGATTATTACACCAACCACAGTGATACATCTTCACACAGTGTACACATATTCCACACTACATCCCCCCTTTTTGTCTAAATAAAAAGGAAGATTTTTAACTCTAACACAGGAAAACTATATACAATAAGAACAATTATCAAGTAAGAATTACATTAACAATGTTTGGTTTGTATGTGTTTGGCAAATTTGGAGAGAGTACTGTATTATCTATCCTATCTTAGTGAGTCTGGTCTATGTTTTGCCTGTGTCTATGTCTTGATTGTTTTCTTTTTTTTTTTTTTTTTTTTTTTTTTTTGGTTTTTCGAGACAGGGTTTCTCTGTGTAGCTTTGCGCATTTCCTGGAACTCACTTGATAGCCCAGGTTGGCCTCGAACTCACAGAGATCCGCCTGGCTCTGCCTCCCGAGTGCTGGGATTAAAGGCGTGCGCCACCAACACCCGGCTTTGATTGTTTTCATAGGCCTGAGATTAAACATTACAAAGGTATGAGTTGTACATAAGGAAAGAGCAGAAGATTGATGGGGGAATGGGTTCTGGGTCTCCGGGCACATGACCCTGAATGAGTCTGTGGCCACACAAGGAGGAGAGATGCGCAACGTTCTGGGAATATCTGTGATCCCATTTCAGAGGCCATGTGACCCTGGATCATTACTAGTGGTTAAAGTTCCAGGCATCACAGTCAAGTCCATTTCCCAACTTCCCACACTCTAGGTGATGGAAGCTTTCTTGGACACAGGAAAGGTACTAGCTGGGATTGGCTCACAGCAGCCTCTTGCCTGCTCACAAGGCTGTCTACCTTCCCTTCCTCACTCCCCCGCCTCAGCAAGGAGATTGAAGTCATGTGAGGACTTCTCTCTACTCCCACCATATACACACTAGGATAGTTGCCCAAGGGAGGGTAAATCTGGTCTCTCATTCCCATCACTGTGGGCCTAGGAGCAGTGAGGAGAATCAAGGGGTCTTGATCCTTGTTCAGTCACAGGGTCTGTACATTGGCCTCCTCCAATTCAGTCTGGTCATAGTTTCCTAGACCATCTGCTTTCAGCTTTCCACTAAGCTGGTGTTAAGAGTCGTGTCTCTATTTCTTTGTGTCTTTATGTATCTGTCTTTCTCAGTATGAATGGTTTCATCAATTTTGCAGAGTGCCTAAGGCTGCCATGGTGGTTTGGAGAACCTGTGTGTTGAAGTGGGTTCACACAGCAAGTGTAACACTTTGTGCCATGAGCTGGGTGCTATGACCTGACCTCTGCTAACACCACACTACCACCATGCCCCAGACCCCTTAGTCCTTAGAAGTGCTTATTCAAGAATGCTCAAGGAAACTCTAGGCTTAAAGAAAACAGCACCATACCTGTTCCTCATTGAGAAGTCACTGCAGAGAGGGACATTTTAGCTGTATGTCCAGCTCAATTGGTAGCAATGCTACAATTTAAAAATAGGTTTTCTAAGCTCAGCAAGAATCATTGAACTCAAAATGCAAAATATGTCATCAACCAGATACATTAGACCCATGAGGTCTCTGACATCGAGCAGCTTAATGCCTGGCTTCTTACCCCAGTGGCTGGCCTCAATCTCACGGTGTTTTGTTGCCATGGTGTTAGCACCTTTGTTGTGCCTGGCCAGTTTGGGTATGGACCCAGGTTAGGATCATAAAACCTCTTCTCTCTATAAACTGCTCTTTGCCTGCATTGCCTCTGCATGGGGTTTCCTTGCGGTGGCCAGGCATGCCATGTAGGTCACTGGGAGGAAGTGTAAATTCACTGTGATGATCTGTAGAGGAGGCTTGCCCACAATCAAGGGAGTCATCATGAACATGTACAAATTCATGCTGGAAAAAAATCATAAGCATAAGCAAAATTACTGAAATCAGTAGTTTTTAAATAAAAGAAGTCTGTTTTTTAAAATGAGAGTGTTTCATAGAGAGTACAGAACACATTTATTTTTGAAAGATTAAAAAAAAAAGCAATTTTTTTTAAGGCATTGACTATGAGCTGTTCTGGAGAAGTGACTTCTGAACTCAATTCTGCCTTGGAGAACATCCTTCTCGCAGAAGTATCTCTAAGTAAAGTGACTTTCCTGTTACATCAAGACCTACATGCCTAATCCTGACACTCACCCTGGAACACCAGCATTCCTGGAAGCCATCCATCCCCAAGACAGGCAGCTGGTCAAGAGGAGAAATTGGAGGCATGAAACATTGCCCACTGAGTCTAACCTTTCCTGTCAGCCTGTGTCTGGATGGAGACCTAATGTTGCGGAGGAACCCTAGAGATCACTGTTCATGAGCTAAATGAACAGGTTACGATTGTATCGATGGGAACTGGTATCTGTAGAGCTCATGGGCTTCTGTCTACAACACCAGGCCACTGTGAGGCCATGTGGGGTCATGGCCCTTTTACCTCAAGCTAGGCCAGTGTCTTGGATGTTTGCCACATTGCGTCTCCCTGGTGGTACATTTTCAGCACCATGATGCAGCGACATTTCATATACCTGTCTTGAAGGAATCACCTTCAAGAGCAATGGGTTGCTTTAGCTTCTCTTCTGACCACCACCTCAGTCTCACATCTGTTTTTCTCGGCCCTTGGAAATACTTGGATGCTACAGTCCATGTATCACAGGGGCAGTGTTGCCCTGGGCTCTCTGGTGGGGGACAAAGGGCTCTCAGATTCTGTCATGGAGCAAGTCAGCTCAAGGTGCTTGGTGATGAAGGCAGTGCAAACCCGGGGGCAGGGGGGGGTGTCAGACATGGCCTTCAGACAGTTCTGGCCCTTCCTCTGGGTCTTTTTCTCACATCTCCCCTATTACATGGGAGCATCCATGTTCAGTAGATACTCCCTTCACTCTCCCAACCCAGATTGCCTGTGAGTGGCTTCCAGAGTCCTCATTTAGACTGGTCCCATCAATTCTCCTTCATTCTCCCCTCTTTGGAGATGACACAGTGTTCCTTTTCCATTTGTTGATAGCCCTAAAAGTGTAACATCCATAGGTGTCAGAGTCTAAAGTAAACAATTCTCAGTTACCTCTGGCAAAATGAAATAAGGACTTCATACCCAGGCATCCATCCCAAGCAAGGACCTTGCTTGAGTTGACTGTGACCAGATCCCTGCTTCTCCACAGGTCCTCAGTGGACATTCTCTGAGCAGATGTGACCAGTGGCTACCTTCTCCATATTACCCTCTGAATCTCTTGAGAATAAGCAATAGGAGCTCATGGGAGCATCCCATAGTTTTTCACAGGTCCCCTACGCTCCCTCAGGATGTCTCCTTCCTCATAGTTATCTTGGATCAGCTGGGTGTAAGTCTGATGCTTAGGAAGCATCATCAGATGGGCCTGTTCCATCTTCTCTGTCCTCTTTTTCTCACTTCATCAATGCCTGTGTCATCTCTAGTTGTCCAGCAGGGATGGCTTCCACCCACAACCTCTGTCACCTCAGGCTTCTGTTTCCTTCCTGGGGAGTGACTCAGGGGATACAGGGCATTTTCTCAGAGACCTTTGCCCAGTGGCTTTTCCTATAGATCCACAATCCATTCTTTTAATTGAGCACAGAAGAGATACACAGTCTTTCCAGTCTCAATTCCACACACTCTATGAAAGACTCACATCTGTTTTCTGCTACAATGTTTAATAAGTCGAAACATACCTCCATAGATCCTTGCCATTGGCAGCTAGCATTGACTTGAATCATAGTAACAAAAGCCCAGGTGTCCAAAAGGAAAACCATGAAACCAGAGCGTCTTTAACCACGCCAGCATGCCAGTCTCTGAGTAGCTGCCAAAACTCAGGGTGGAGAAAGTATCTCAGACTTGATAGAGAAGAGTCCAGGTAACCCCAAGTGGGACTGAGTAGAGGGAAGTAGGTGAAGAAGAGCTACCATACATGTAAAAGGCTCTGTGGAAAATTGAGCTTTAGAAAGAGGAATTAGTGATTTACTCCTGGGCCCAGTAACCCTCCATAATCAGATCTGGGGCTCAAGGGTGTGAACTCCCTAGATCCTTGATATGTTCAGGAGTGGATCTGCCCCTCAGGAGGCAATCAGACATCTTCCTTGTATTGCTTCTACCCAGATGTGGTGTTTCCAGAAACTTGTGGTGGTTGACTGACAGCTTCTGGACTCACTACCCGGGGTTAGATCTCCCTATGGGGATCCCAGTTGGGAGAACTTGGTGTCTCCTGACGTTTTCAAGTGTCTCATGTAACAAAGGGATACCCATACATGCCTTGCATTGTGGCTTTGAAGATCAACCAGGGGCCAAAACCTGAGGATCTTAGTCTCATGTCATAATTGAACAAATGCCAGGTGACATGGTTAATAGTTGCTGTGAGTCAAGCTCCACACCTATGAATGACCAAGTGCCTGCATTTGCAGAGGAGCACCAGTAGCACAGTGTTATACAAGCTGTCCAGGACCAAGTGCGGGCATCACATCAGCTCATTCATAGGAAGCAATCTAACATACTAATTTTTGAATACTACATCTTTTTTTTGTTGCACTGAAAAAAAATCTGTTATACTTTATGAATTCCACTAACAGAGAAAAAAAATGTGCATTTTTTTTTTAGGTTGTCCTGGTGCCAAAAAGCACGAGTTTCTGACAAGTATCCTGGATGCACTCTCTACAGACATGGTTCATGCTGTTTCTGACCCTTCTTCCTCCTCTGGCAGGTATGTTGTGTCTTACTGCAGAGCAATATGCTGGCCAGAAGCCCAGGAATTTGAAGAAATTTGGAAAGCTAAAGGATTTCTGGCCAGTGGCCAAGAGAAACCAGGCAGTTCACTAGGATGTACTTAGGTCTAAAGAAAGGAGCCCCTCTAGACCAGGGAGGCACTTGGGAACAGCCCCCACTCTTCATTTTCAGGGGCTCCTGGGGTCCCGGCAGGGCTGAGAAGATGAATGCACTTGCTTTGGGTGGATATATAGGTTGAAATTGAGTCTGAGAGTTACCTATTGGGTTTTAAATACTTTGGAATTCTGCAACTAAAAAAATTTTTTTTTAAAAAAATTTTGTTTTCAAGACAGGGTTTCTCTGTATAGCCTTGGCTGTCCTGGAATTCACTCTGTAGACCAGGCTGGCCTCAGACTCAGAGATCTGCCTGTCTCTGCCTCTTGAGTGCTGTGACTGATTTATTGTTGAATCTTACATTGCACATGAGGCTTCTCTTCTTATCCAAGTTCAAGTGCACAACTAAGGGGCACTGATCCCACAGATACAGCTCTGCCCTAGAGACAGATGCTTTCCTTGTGCACACTGTAGATACACCAAGGCTGCAGTGTTGTTAAAACCCATAGAGCCTGTGCCCCTCCGCCTCATGGCACAGGGTGACAGAGTTCTCCAGGGGAACAGCTGTGGCACTACAGCACTTAAACTCAACCCCATGTGTTCACAAGCTCTGGTGGTATTTTTAAAAGAGATTTTATTGCGGTGTTTTTGTCTTCCTGAAAATGCTGGTTTCTATCCCACCCTCACAGCAAGCTCCTGGCTGTCTCATGCATGAAGTCTCCTTAGCAAAAAGCAGTTATTTTGCTAAAGAAGGCATAAGGGGAGAAGTCAATACCAAGGCGAAATGTCACAATTGCATAATAAGCTAAAGCAAAGAAGTCACTTGTAGTTGAAGTTTTCTCCGGTCCTGCCCAGCTCCATGGACCCCGCAGCTGCTTATAAAATAATCACTCAGAAGCTTATATTAATTAAAACTGCCCGGCTAGCTCAGTTGGTAGAGTACTAGACTCTTTTTTTTTTTTTTTTTTAATTAATGCTGGATTCAGAACCTTGTTTTATTTTATTTTAATTTTTTTTTCTTTTGGTTTTTCGAGACAGGGTTTCTTTGTGTAGCTTTGTGCCTTTCCTGGGACTCACTTGGTAGCCCAGGCTGGCCTCGAACTCACAGAGATCCACCTGTCTCTGCCTCCTGAGTGCTGGGATTAAAGGCGTGTGCCACCACTGCCTGGCTAGAACTTTGTTTTATTTAAACGTGTTCTTCATGCTACAATACAAACCTTCAGAGTCAATCAAATACATAACATCAATAGTTTCCTCAAAACTCTTAAAGACCCACAGCCACATTTCTATACCTCTATAAGGCAGCTTCAGTATTCGAAAGATCACAACATAGTAATTGTGGAATTAAATCCCATTTTTAGAGAAAGAGACTCTTAATCTTAGGGCCGTGGGTTTGAGCCTCACAATGGGTAACAATTGTAGATGAATTTCTAAACAGTCTTATTAAATAAGAAACACAGAACCAAATACAGGGGTGAAAGCCATAGAGATCAGAGCAATAGCCGCCAACTAACCTTAGCTCACCACGTCACCATAACTTCCCAAGAATGCCTCTTCCTGTCTAACCTGTGCCTTTATTGCCTTCCTGTTCAGCCTTCTCATTGGCTCTTAACCCAGCCACCTTACTTCCTCATCACTGCCTGTCTATACAGACCTCCAGGTCTCTATGGTTGGTACTGGGATTAAAGGTGTGTGTCACCAGCTTGGCTGTGTCCTTGAACACACAGAGACTCTGCCTGCCATGTGATCGGATTAAGGGCATGGGCTACTGCCGCCTGACTTCTGTTTATGGCTCGCTATGACCTGTGATCTCCAGGCAAACTTTATTTATTAACATACAAATAAAATATCACATTTCAGCACAAATAAAATATCACCATAGTCACCTAAATTTCAACTTTATATTTCATACTGTGGAAGTGACTGACATGCCCCCCAAGTGCCTGACCCAGGACAGTGCCAGGGAGCCCAGTCCCAGCAGGCTGTTGGCATCTGTTTGTTATGTCTGCACTCTCATGGAGGAAAGGTCATCCAACCCAGTGGACAGTGGAGTCCATAGGTCCTCCACCTCAGGTGAGAGGTACATGTTATCACCGCACAGCTTCAAGGTCTGACTTACAGCCTGACTTACAGCCTGCCTCTTAGAATGTCCAGCTTTAAAAAATATCCAAAGGAAACTGTCTAGTTACAACTTTAAGAATTTTGATGTCACCTTCCACTAACCTTTTCTATTTAAGTATATCTTATATATACAGTAGAGCAATGATTGCATTAAGGTGGAAACTCTGGGGTTCCAGATACCCTTGGTGGATGCTGGTGACTGAGCCCACCTGCTGGCCTAAGGGAGCCCAGGTCTCAGGACAGCGGCCTTTAGTTTCAAGGCCTCAACCAATTGAATAACAACGGTGCACACATGTGCTGTGATGTCCTTAGTTCTGAACACACTCGCTGAGCCATTACAGATGACGTTCCTGTCTTGTATCTGAAAGCGACTGTATCAGGTACTGAGCTGGGACAGGCACAGGCATGGGGGGAGGGAGCCAGAGTCATGGGGTACAGCAGCTTCAGACTTCAGACTAACGTAGTCCTTTCCTTTGTAGGCTGTCAGAGCCAGACCCCAGCCACACCCTGGAGGAGAGGGTCGTGCATTGGTACTTCAAGCTGCTGGATAAGAACGCTAGTGGAGATATTGGCAAGAAGGAAATCAAGCCCTTTAAGAGGTTCCTGCGAAAGAAATCCAAGCCCAAAAAGTGTGTGAAGAAGTTTGTGGAATACTGTGATGTGAACAATGACAAGTCCATTACTGTGCAGGAGCTGATGGGTTGCTTGGGTGTCACCAGAGAGGAGGGTAAAGCCAACACCAGGAAGCGTCACAGTAAGTCTTGCCTCACTACTCTGACAGGATCATTTTGGGGGTTCATGTCTATGGGGTTACTTCCTGGGTTTAACAGGTTGCCTCATGGTCTGTTGTATAGGAGAAACATGGTATGCCATTGGTTGTTGTCACCCATGTAGAAATGATCACCGGTAGTCAGTAGCCTGCCACCTGGTCAGGAGAGCAGCAAGCCTCAGCAACATGAACTGAGTGTAGCTCTGAAGCCACACCAGTTATTGTTCTAATCACAGTGGCTAACTGTTCAAACACGCCTCAGCTCCTGATTTCAGAATCATTGGCAATAACCAGCTAGCACAATCCACAGACTCCACTGGACCATTCAGGCCAGGTCAAGGGCAGGGAAATCATCAACTCTAGGAGATGAGTTGTCCCAGTGGGCTTAGCTGGCTTCTCAGTTGGACACGTCTCTCTGTGGGGCCTGGCCTAAGTCACCAGATGCAGCAGGAGTAGAGGAATCTCAGGATAGATTGAGCCTAGGGTTCTGACATTTAGTTCTATGATCTGATGACCAGTTTCATCAATGTGCTGGAGAACACATGCAGAGCATGGGTGAGCTTCCACCTTGGTGCCTCTGAGCTGTGTGGTTGTGGTCAGCACAGCATTACAGTAACTGGCTGAAGGAAATTCAGATAGCCGTCTTTAAAGCAAAGATCTACCTTTCCAGAAGTTAGCAAGAACCACCTCTCAATGACAAGAGTCTAGCCTGGACCCTAATTTAGTTATGTAATGTACCCATGGCATGCACTGGAGACACAGACACAGAAAGAGAGATGTTTTGCCTTCCAGAAAACCACAAGGTGCAGATCACAGTTGAGATGTCTTCAAGAGGGCATCTGGGGTCAACATGTTCCTTGGAATGAGGTGGTCATCTGCACAGGACAAAGGGCTGTTGGGAATCATGAACTCAGGACAGGGTTTGGAAGCAGAGCTGTTACAAAGGCTTGGCCCGCAAGGAAGGAACATTGATGGGACATTGGGAGACTCCAAAGCAGCTCTAGAGAGGGGGTTCCTGGTCCTGGAAAGGAATGGGCAAGACTACAGTTATGAGGAAGTAGAGTTCCGTTTTTCTTGCTGCCTTTAAGTCACCTACTAAAACTTCCATGAGTCTCTGTGGTTGGAGGTAGCGTCTGGGCTGAGGAACATCTGGGGTTCTGGCCTATGTGTACTTGTGGGCCACTAGGGAACAGGTCATCTAACGCTACCTAGGGACTAACAGTGAATAGGCTGAGAGAAGGGACATGAGACAAGTCCACTGGGACAGACAGCAAATGTCCATGAGTAGGAAAGAATAAATAGAGGTGAGAGGAGACCATGACGAAGTAGGAAGGAAGGCTGGAGAACCCCACAGACCCTGGCCAAGTAGAGACTGTGGCCAGGTGAGAGGCTGAACTCTGAGCAGAGATCAGAGTGAGGCAGGGGGCACCTGAGGTAGAGGGTCCGTGTACCACAAGAGTGGGTGCCCCACTGGAAACAGGAAGGGGAGACCCCAGTCTCCAAACCCAGAGCAGATAGCACCCTAGTGTCCCGCAGTCCCTTGATTTCACATGAAGATTTTGGTAAAATGAGCCAAAGCTAATGTTTTCTAATTTTAATACCGAACCAAAATATTTAAAAGAACAGAATGTGTGTGGGGGTGCAGCTGAGGCTCAGAATCCATGCTTTTCTGGGGAAGTTTTGGAAGACCATTCTTTGTGGTTGGTGAACCCATGTTTAAGACTTGGGATAAAACAAGGCATTCTTCTAATGTTGGGGTGTCATTAGAGAGTGTCTCTGTGGTGATTTAAAAACCCATTCTTCCAAATCTGGGCTCAGGGTCTCTATGGGTATGTTGTCATTTGGCCAGGTCTGCCAACTGATGATGTTGAGCCTGTCATTAAGAAAGCACTATTTGACGAGCAATAATGTCTTTTCCCTTCCCAGCCCCCAGAGGAAATGCTGAAAGTACATCTCATCGACAGGTGAGTATGTCTGTGAGTGTATCTGGTTTACTTATATGTTACAGGAAAAATCTGGGGCCGTGTAGGTCTAGGGGCAATAATTAATACCTTCAGAGGAACCAGAGGCCTCAGCTGGGGCAGCTCCATGTGAGAGCATTTGGAGCAAAGAAATATTTTTGCCACATTCTACCTTCAACCACTGACCTGCTAAGTCCTCCATTTAAAGATTCTGCTCTTTTTCAAAAAATTATTTGAAATTTCAATTAATTTGTTAATTTAAAGATAGGTTTCGGAGTCTGTGTGGCAGAAATGGTTAGGTAAGCTGATGTTTGCAGTTGTTTCTTATATATTGAGGAGCTGGCTGGGACAGGAGATGCTCTTCGGTGCCCATCAAGCAGCCCACTCGCTGGAGACCTGAAGAGGCAGGAGTTGGGCTTCCATAGAGATTTTCAGTTCCCTGCTGTGTTAATAAACATTTGTGTTTCTGAGGCCACATTTCTAGATGTGCAATTAAAGGGCACAGTTGTGGTCCCCACATCCCAGCCACAGCCTAAGTGGGGACACTTTCCAGGGTTCTTTCCCCAAAGCCAGGCAAACCGTGTTCCCTCTGCCTCTGGTGTGTTAGCTGTTGGCCTTGGCTGCACCTGTTAGATGCCGGGCTGAGGCTGCCCTGTGATGTGGGTTTTAAGTAGGGACCTCCGGCACACACCTTGGAGGGAACTGAAAGCCATTTCATTAGGAAAGACGTGTAATTCATTCTCCTTTGTTTAGTAAATGTTTATGGTTTTAACTTTTCCAGCCACACTGAAAATCACTTACACTTGCAAAGGGGGCAGGTCTGAGAGCAATTACCCAGCTGCCTCCAAAGGCTTCCCGGGGGCTGTTTGCTTTAGCTAATGGCAGCTATTGGCACACATGTGCCATGCAATCTTAAATAGCCCCCCCCCCCACCAAGTCTTCCACTTCAGCATTATTCCTGAAAAAGATAGCACAGCACAGTCTCTCCATCTTTCTTATAGTAGCCCAATGCATGGGGTGAATCCCTGCCATTATTACTGTATGCCATGGTGTGGGGCCAGCGGGCCGGGAATGAGAAAATGACTTGTTTTTCTAAGCAGCTTCATACTTGCTCAGCAAGGATCAGAGCTGTGCACTCTGGGCGCCAAGGATGACCATGTTCCCCAGTAGTTCTGGTCTTCTTCAGTGATGGCTGAAACACATCCAAAGACTATCTTTATCTGTAACAAATTAAGACAGAACTTCCATCAACTTAGTATAGGAGTCATTCACCTACTCATTGTGTTATCAGAAGGGAGGAAAGACAGTGTAAAAATTTAAAGCTTAGGATTTTCAGTATCCAATAAGAAGACCATTTTCTATTTGTACAAACTGCTGCACCAAAAAAAAAAAAAAGGATGGGTGCTTTTCTTTTTCTTATGTAAATGACTTCCCTTGAAAGTCTGTGTGGTGAAGGACAGCAACAGATCCCTACTATGAACACAAATGCAAGCTGCATGTCCTCTCAGGTAAAAGCAAATGGAAAGATAAAAAGGAAGTTTTTAAATGGTATATGACTGTCCAAGCTGGTGGCACATGCCTGTAGCCCCAGCTCGTCTGGTGATGGCAAGGCTGAGGTTACCCTGTTCTAGCAGGCCACTTAAAATATTTGAAGTCAATGCAGTTTTCTCAGATGATGTATTTTCCTGAAGATTTCAAGGGACGAAAGCACTTCCTACACAATGTGCCCACTCCTCCTTAACTCTAGGCCCCTCTGCCCTTTCTTGTCTGGTTCCATCATAGCAAGTAGGTTTACTTCCGGAAGCAAGCCTTGGTCTGCACAGAGGGAAGACACAAACATCTTCATAAAATTGTCTTTTTTTTTTTTTCTTTCCCCCCAGCCCAGAAAACAAGGATGAATGGCTGACTATCCAAGGCATGTTCCTAGACATGTGGGAATCTCCCTCACCAAAGAGCTATTAAAAATGAAAAACATATAGTATTTGCACTTTGTACTTTAAATGTAAATTCACTTTGTAGAAATGAGATATTTAAACAGACTGTTTTGATCTGTGAAAATGGAAGGCTGGCTTCGGGAAATTAATCACATACAATGTATGTGTCCTTGTTTGACCTTAAAGATCTGTGCCGGTGGGGATGGGTTTTGAATGCATTTCAAGTTCACTCCCTTGTCCGTCTGTGGAGGGCCTGGTTTATACCCTGGCCCTTTCCTCTGCCTGCAGTCTCTGTTGGCTTGTTCCCAGTGCTCTTGATACAAGCCAGAAGACTATCCTATCCTTAGAAGTTTGCAGGGCCATGCAGTTCCCATGCATGGTCACCTGGTCTGGGGTTGCCTGTTTCATGAGGTTTTTCTGTCTAGAGATGTCCCGTCACTCACACCCTGGTCACACAGGCACCAGCTCGAGCACAGCCGTGACTTCTAGTATCCCCTGGTTGAGGCTGTGCTGTTAGGTTCCGTCAGGCTCCACTCCAAGCTTCTCCTTGAGTTTTGCCTCTGCTTGAGCCAATCCTGCTGTTAATCTCCAGGGAGCTGAATGGGCAGAGCACCAGAGGGTCCTCCTTCAGAGAGGACACCGAACGCTGGCAGACTGGCTCAGCACCCAGCCCTCCTGCCTCTCTTCCAAGTGACTGTTCCATCCTGCTGTGGCCCTCCATAGGGTCTCCTGGAAGGGAAAAATGTCTTCTGCAGAGATCATGGACCACATCCTGGGGAAGACACAGCTAGACGACATCATGCCAAGAGTCCTGAACAACAGGCAGCTAAGAAAGTCACTTATGAGGGGATTCATCCAAGGCCCTTGTGGGATGAAGGTTAGGAGCTGGATGCCCACACTGTGGGAGACTGGCCTGGTCTGTGTGTGGTTGGCTGCCATTCTCAGACCTGGACTCTAGGTCAATCTGTACTCACTGCTCTCAAGACACAATTGCAGATGAGGGAGAGCTGGGACAATTCTCTCAGATGGGCTTCTATATGGAAGACTGTTCATGGCCCCCAGCCTCTCAGTGTATGTCTGTGGATGTGCACACACACTCCAAAAGGCCTTTGCTTATTCGAACTGTGTAGAGGTAAGATCTGACCAGCTCACATGCATGTCAATATTGTCTACAAAAAAAAGTATGATCCCAACTGTTTTGGATAATCTTTTATATTTCTGAACCCCGAATTTAATCATTTTTATTAGATTAAATATGCTACTAAAACTGTATCAGTCTTCTTTTCAGCATTTCATGATGGCTTACTGTTTAAAAATATTTTTAGATTATTTTATGTGTGTGAGTGTTTTGTCTGAATGTATGTCTGTGCACCTCTTACATCTCCAGTGCCCACAGAGGTCGGAAGAGGTCATAAGGTCTTCTGGAACTGCAGTGATGGACACTCATGAGCTGCCATAGAGGAGCTGGGCATTAAAGCTGGTTCCTCTGTAAGAACAAGTGCTCTTAACCACTGAGTCATCTCTACAGCTCTTCATAGTTTCTTACTTTAAGATGTGCCCACTAGTGGAAGCCAAAGGTGTGGGTGCTGGCCCAGCAGATTTGGGTCTGATTTTGCCCACTGAGGCTGTGTGACTTGGGACATGTTCCTCAACTTTTCTGAACCTCAGGTTTTCTCCTCTAAGACAGGAGCGTTGGCACATTCCCCATGGCAGGTGGGACTTATGAGTTAATAGTTGTAGATGTCTCAGTCGGCCCTGCATGATACACTAGACGTTTCTCTTCCTTCACTGCATGACAGAGACCCAGGACAGATTAATACCAGCTGCCCCATGCTTCTCCCATCGCAGACACTCTAGAGCTGACAGTAGCAACAGAGATGTGCTTTGTTTTGTTAAAGCTGATGCTGTTCCATGAGTCAAACAGCTAGAATCTTGAACATGACAGTGCCTTCTTCCATCCCAGCATCCAGAGCTCTGCACCATCCTGGTTGACTCGGCAATATTTCACTCAAATTCTCCAAGTCCTTTCTGCACCAGTCTGCCTCTTCCAGTACCTCTACCTCCTCTCAGGTCCTCCCAACTCAGAGCTGAAAGACCCTCAGTCTGAGCACCAGTGACATGCACAGGGAAAGGGAATGAGCAGGACAGAAAGGCACAGAGAAGAGAAAGGGTTTAGGCCAGGTTCTGAAGAAGGCACGAGAGGACAGAATGTTCAGGAGGCTGACAGATCATGGGCGAGGCAGGAGCTACACATGGTTCTGATTGCAGAGCATTAATACTGAAAACCTAAACCAGCAGCTGGCTTCTCTCTCTGCCCACAGTGGCTACATTTAGGGTTGGATGCCTCCCCTAGAATGCCCCACCCACCCTCCGTTTGAAAAAGTGTTCCTGCTTCCTTGTCATTCTACTTGGAGGCTTTCAGAAGAACACCAAGCATCTCATAAATCATTTGCACAAATGTCACACCCACCTGAGCTGTTTACACGATCAAGGTGAAATGTTTCAGCTCTTGCTGAAACTGATGTAGACATGAGTCATGTGATCCTAACTGCCAAGCACAAAACCAAATTGTACAAGCAACAGAGCTACTTCAGAAAGCCAGTAAAAACACATGAAGGCTAAAGTCAGAAGAATGGATGGTGGTGGTGGTGGTGGTGGTGGTGGTGATGTCATGGTGGTAGTGAGGGTAGTCAGGATGCTGGCATTGATAATAGTGATTTTGATTGTGGTGATGTTAATGATGGTGGTAGTAGTGGTGATAGTTATGATGATGATGGTGGTGATGGTGATGATGATGATGGTGATGGTATGATGATGGATGGTAACTGTCATGATGGTGGTGGTGATGGTGATGATGATGATGTCGATGATAATGCTGCTGCTGTTGCTGCTGCTAAATGATCATGGTGAGGAGCAGAAGATGATTTTCTTCCTAATACTATTGTATTTTGACCTACCCCACAGGCCAAAATTTGGAATACATTTTGAGTAATTAGATACATAGATATTTTTAGTATTTCTTCCCTTTAGAAAGATGTTAGCCACCTTTCTTTCTTCCTTTCTTCCTTTCTTCCTTCCTTCCTTCCTTCCTTCCTTCCTTCCTTCCTTTCTTTCTTTCTTCCTTCCTTCCTTCCTTCCTTCCTTCCTTCCTTCCTTCCTTCCTTCCTTCCTTCCTTCCTTCCTTCCTTCCTCTCTCTCTCTCTCTCTCTCTCTCTCTCTCTCTCTCTCTCTCTCTCTCTCTCTTTTTCTGCAGTACTATAAACAACTCCCTGGAAAACACAGCTGCTGAAGCATCTCTGGTTTGTTCCTGTTCTTGCCTCTGTGCGTGGGAAAGTCAAATAGTCAGGACCCTACTGGACTTGACTCTGTGGCCCACACTGGACACAGGGCTGCTCTGGGATTTCTTCCATTGGATGAGAGTGTCTTTAGGGCATCATATCATAAATAATCAGAGGCCTGCTGAACCTGACTCTGTGACTCACACTGGACACAGGGCTGCTCTGGGATTTCTTCCATTGGATGAGAGTGTCTTCAGGGCATCATATCATAAATAATCAGAGGCCTGCTGGACCTGACTCTGTGGCTCACACTGGACACTGGGATGCTCTGGGCTCTCATGCTTTCGATGAGTGTGCCTCGGGGCATCTTCTCTAATGTCTGTGCTGAGACATATTGAGCTCAGCTGCTTAAGTGCCCATTGTCTGTCCATGCTGCAAATTCCATCTTGTGGGTCAGTACATGCCACAGGCCAGGAAGCCATGGTAAGGGTGGAATGCAGGGTAGAGCCACACTCCCGGGCCCCAATCTGCACTTGGTACATATAAGGACAGTCCAGTAACAAAGCACTGTTTTTCCAAGGCAGTGAGTAGAAGAGAATGTGTGCTGGGGTACTGTGAGGAGAATGCAGCTGTGGGCTGCACAGTGACCTACAAGGTGGCTTGTGGCAGATGTTCCACCCCCTCAGCCTCATCATAAAGCCCCCAAAAGATTTTTTTAATGCCTCACCTCAGTGTTACTGCAAACCAAACAGGGGAGTCCTTCCTAGGAAGCGTCTGGTGTAAGGGGCATTCTGTGCTGTCCCACAGCATTCCACGGTTGGTGTGATGTGTTCGCCTCTAGTTGTGATGTTTCTCCTAACAGGACACTTGAATCCAAATCCCAGAAGTCTATCAGGCTACAAAGTACAGACCCTCCCAGGAGCACAGGCAACCCCTCTAAGGTCTAAGAGTAGAGCAGGGAACTTGACCAGGGATGGGTTTTGTTTCTTAGAAACGGCGGTTATAAAGGGAAGTAACAGTGACTAGGAACTCAGTTCATTTTCTCAGTAAACTCAAAGTCAGGCAGAAACCAGATGGATGGACTGATGCAGCCAGCTGGTCTGTGGTTTCCTCAGACCCCTGGGTCCGGGTTCGAGCTCTGTCCCTGTGCTATCCCAAGGGCTTCTGATTGTGCCTCAGGACCTGAGGAGGGAAGGAGGACAGGGAAATGGCGGAAGCCTGGATATGCTACATTCTGCTTCATGCTTTTAGTTTCCCAAGCTCTGGCTGGTAGAACGCCACCAAATCTCTGCCCAGCTGTTACACAGCTTCTTGCCTCCGTTTGCTGCCTTGGACAAGACGAGCGGCTGAGAGTCGGCAGAGGGGAGAGGCCTGCCAGCAGACAGAGTGGCATCGCCCGAAGGCAGCCTCTCCTTCTTTGTGGAGCAACAATGCCTCATGATTTTTATCTATCTTATGTATTTTATGTGATGTAAATGGCCTCTTTCCTGCCTCTTGCCTCTGGATGCTTGAGTGTTTAGTAATGATAATAAGTGGACTGGATAATTCAGTTCATGTGTGTTACTCAGCAGAGAGGTTTACACGGCCTTCTGTTAAGTCTTTAACTTTGGAACAAATATTTTATCTTTGAATTAAACTTGAAATCATACTGGGAAAATAATAAATAACATAAATAATAAGTTGGGTTTTTTGTTGTTGTTGCAAAATTAGAATTTTGATATTCCCTACAATCTGGCTTGATGCTGCCCTCCCTGGTGGAGATGGTTCCTCATAAGAGAAAAAATAAATTCAGAGCATCTTGACAATGAGCCTGGACAGGGTTCTGTATATGCTTCAGTTCTAATTTACATATTCATGGTTCTTTCATTATCATAAGTTCTGTCAATTAACATATGTCAAACCATTTACTTTTCTGCATAAGAATATGGTCTTCTTCTAACTTCTAACTTTATTAACAAAACACTGTTATGATAAATATATGATGACCTTTTTTTTTTGAGGCAACGTTTCTGTAGAACAAGTTTGCCTTGAACTCATGATTTTCCTGCCTCAGCCTCCCAGCTGTGGGGATTATTTTTGAGTACTATCGCATCCTATAATAAGAAAGTTATTTCTAAAAGTAAAATGAAATAACTTTCCTGCAATGGTGGCTGGGGGGATGTCAGATGGTAGCTTGGTTTTTCAATTATTTTCTCTAACACCAGGAAATCACAAGCCTGCCTGATGGTTCTGGCCTTTTGACACATCCAGGCACATGCAGGGACCAGGCCACGATAAGCCTGCTTTTCTGTAACACTGCATCTCAACAGCTCTTGTGATGGGTTTGACTCTGTGAGCTTTCCAGTGGAGACATCTCCATCTGTAATAAAGAGAAGAGTCTAAGGAGACAGCATCAATTCCGAATTCTCCCCTCCCTTTCTCTCACCGGACTGGCCATTACCTAATTTGGCATGAGGAAAGAACAGGAATTTGGCGGTGATAACCCACATCAAGTACCTAAGAATCCTGTGAGGAAGAGTTGACAGCTTGTGTTCTACATGCCTGATAACCAACCAGTTAGGCCACCAAAGATTGTTGGCAGGGCCTGGTGGTGTGATCCTATCACCTTAGCTCTTGGGAGGCTGAGGCAGGAGGATTGCTAGTTTGAGGCCCGGCCAGCCCAGCCCTCAAAGTGAGTTTGATGCCAGCCTGCTGCTGGGCTATTAGCAAAATCCTGCTGTTTGAATGGAAGAATGAAAACGACCCACATATCCACAAAGATGCCGTGAATAAAGGGGTTTGTGTAGAAAGACACACGATGCTGCTTCATCTCTTTGGAGACATGGTGACTTTTTTTTTTTAACATGTCCAAATGGATGTGTCAGGAAAATTATACTAAGTGAAATACAGAGGATTATATTGCTCAGCTTTGTGTTACAGCCTTTTCATAAGAGAAAAGATGTATTTAAGGCACATTTGGAGATTCAGGTCTAACATTGGATGGCTCCCCTGTGGCTTCTTGGAAAGACAAATGGCAATGCTGAATGGTTATCCCCAGTGGCATATGCATTCCTCCGGTGGGCCCCGCTCCCTGAGTGCTCCACCAGACCCCAAAATACCGTGGTAGAGATCGAGACTTCAGCTCCTGGCTTTTGAGTGGCTCTCCATCTCCAAAGCAAAGCCAGATAAAATTTTGGTCCCTCATTAATTACCATCGACAGACGACACAGTGTGCATGTCACTTACAAACATGAGCCATGACCAGCTGGACCACCATTCCTAAGTGGCAGGAACATCTGTCTGCTGCCATGTGTTCACATGCACAGCCTTCCGCCATGAGCACTGGGTGCAGGTGACACTGGTGTTTTGCAGTCATTCTGTGTGAGCAGGGCAAGGTAAGACATTGAGCATCCTGTCATCTTGTGGGGACCATGACATCTTCCTCCAGGTCAGGCTGGTGCTTTTTGCAGAGGTGAGGCTGCCAAGTCATTCACTGCTGAGAGTGCTCACTTCTCTACTTGACTTCACAGGACAGAAACACAGCTTTCAGACAGTGTTATGATCACACCTTTCTTCATTTCTTAGGTCATTTTGGACTGCATTGGCACTGTAGCAAAGCCTGTGGGGCTGACTTCACCTGCCCAAGTTCTGCAGCCTGGGATTATGAAGCCTCATTGATGCTTGAGAGAGAGACAGAGGGCCATGCCAGTCTTGCTTTGGTGGGAGCTCTCTTTGCTTCTAATAGATAAATAGATAATCAGTTTTTCCCTCTGTCTGTACATGGTGGAGAGAGAGAGATAGTGACAAACAGACAGAAATGCACCTGCGTGCACACACACACACACACACACACACACACAGGTCTTGCTGCCTGGTGTTGTTTTCTATAGGGCACTAATCTCTCTACAGGAACCCCACTCTCACGACCTCATGAGAACCCTATCACCTGCAAATAACTTCTCTCATATACCATCACACTGAGTGTCAGGGTTTCAAGCTATGGATGCAGGAGGTATAGTCTAGTCCATCATAGTTAAACTCATCAGAAGTTAGAAATCATATCATAAACTTCAGAGGGCTAGGTAAGAACACTGAATAAAATATTGTTGGCACAGGCAGATGATGGCAGCTACGTAGCTTCTACACTGGACAACAGTGGTAATCAATGAAGCAGGTGGAAATATTGGAGGGTGTATCAGTTTTTGTTGCTGTGATAAAACACCACAACCAAAATAAATGCACAGAAGGAAGAGTTTATTTAGCTTAGGGTTTCAGAGGCAGAGTCCACAATGGCATGGGAGCCAAGGTAGAGAAGCAGCCAAGGCAAGAAGCTGAGAGATCACATCTTCAGCCACACACAAGAAACATAAAAAGGAACTGGAGTTAGCTGAGCCAATAAACCCTCAGAGCCATCCCCAGGGGCCTACTTCTTCCAGCTGTGCTCCATCATCTAAGCCTTCCTTATCAGCATCGCTAACCAGGTTTCAGATACTGGAGCCTGTAGGGCACATTTCTCATTTGAACCACCACAGAGAGAAAGGTGTGAGAGCATAAATGACACACAATTGAATGTGTGGCTGGAGCTCCTGGAATTACACACTAGGAGCAGCACCCCCCCCACACACACACCGCTAGGAGGTCAACTTCCTTCTCTTCTCAGCTGTTTGGCTCTTGGTTATGTTTACACTGTTTGCTCAGTCTCTGCAACATCCACGTTATGTATTACACAGAGAAGGTAAATCCACGAAAAACTGAAGGAGAAACCAACATGGACTTCAAATAAATGGCCCATCTCAAGAGCACATGGGCACTGAGCCACAACAGAGATGAACTCCCCTTCTTAAGTTCTTTGTATTAAGGCTCTAAGCAAAACCCAATTCCACAATATTTTTTATTTCAGTTTCCTTTAACAATAGATCCTTTGAAGCTCTGGCTGGTAGCAGAATAAATTGGTTTTGGATATTTATATGGTTGACACATTGCTGGTGAGAAAGTCACAAAGGACTTTTTGATTTTGGTGTTCATGTGACTGCCAAGGGTTTTTGTCTGTCGTGGCTAAAAAGAAAACTACTTCCCGAATCAAAGCAGAAGTGTCTGTGTAAATCAGTCTTTCCAGTGGTCGACACTGGAGCCACTTTCTGCAGATCCAGGCTGAGCTGAGGAGTGCAGTGTGACTTCCCCACGGGCCCTACCTCAGTGACTCTGTGAACAAGGTGCTTCTCTGCACCACTCATGGTCATGCTGTCTCCTTGGACTTCAATCCATGCCTGCCTTCAAGACTAACAGCAAATTGCAGAGGCTTGTGGTGGCATCCTAAGGCCTGCCCTCTGTAAGCTGGAGTGGATGGGGTTCCTGTAGATGCAGCCATATGATGAGGGCTGCACAGCAGCCCTGTACCTGCCCATGTGTGTACTCAATCATGTGTCCCTAGCTGTTTGCCTTAGGTACTCTCCATCCCCTTCACCACAGACTTCCCAGTGAGTAGAGTTCCCACCCTCAGGAACCTCTTGACCTCTATGCCAATGAAAGATGGTCCTGCTCACATTCAAGAAGCAGAATTATGATCCCAAGTGGCCCAAGGCCATGGAGGGCAGGGCTGCCCCATGGCTTCTGGGTGTGGGAGACTGCTGTGTAGCTTTTTCATGAATTTGTGCCCCATGTTGGGTGCCATACGTGGGAGACTGCTAGGAGTCTGTGGGAGACCAGCTCCAACCTAAGAATCCTTTGATAGAAAGATAGAAAGAGATGATAAGAAAGACAGAGACAGCCGGGCGGTGGTGGCGCATGCCTTTAATCCCAGCACTCGGGAGGCAGAGCCAGGCGGATCTCTGTGAGTTCGAGGCCAGCCTGGGCTACCAAGTGAGCTCCAGGAAAGGCGCAAAGCTACGCAGAGAAACCCTGTCTCGAAAAACCAAAAAAAAAAAAAAAAAAAAAAAAAAAGAAAGAGACAAAGGAAAGCTTCAGGAGGGCCTAGGTCAATACCCAATAGCCTGGGAGAGGAAAGAAGCCAAAGATCCAGCCATCTGCATGGGGGAGTGTGCAAAAGCATCTCATTCTGGCATGTTTGGAGTTGGAGTCTGGGCCTGAGCCTGGGCCTGAGCCTGGGTCTGAGCCTGGGTCTAAGCCTGAGCCTGGGCCTGAGCTTGGGCCTGCACTTGTGGAATCAGCTGTCTACACAGGGAAGTGTGTGAGAGTGACTGGCTCCTGTGGGTTTTGGAGCTCAAAAACCTATGGAGTTTGCAGAAGAGAGGCTGCAACAAAAACTGAGCCAGCAGGGTAGGGACGCTGGCCCAGGTTGGATGGAGACTCCAGCCGCTTGTAGCTCTGGCCTGAGCCAGTGGCTGCAAAACCACAGGCAAGCAGATTTTTCGTGAATTCTTGTTCCACACTGGGCATCAGATGTTGCACGAATTTTAATTTGTCTTACAATAAAAAAAAACAAAACTCTGAGCCAGATATTGGGGTAAATGCTGAAAGATCAAAGAGATAAAGGAACAAGCCACTAGAGAAACTTCTCACCACTAACAAATCCTCAGTCTGAATGGAAGGCGAGATCCTATCTCCACAAATCTTCCGACTGAAATCCTGAGTCCTCAGCCGAAAGGCTCTAGTTCCTGTCTCTTCACACCTTCTATGCCTTTCTCCGCCCAGCCATTTCATTTCCTTCCTAGTGCTGGGATTAATGGCATGTGTGCTTCCAAAATACTGGTAGCAAAGGCATGAGATCTCAAGTGCTGGGATTAAAGGCACGTGACTCCCAAGTAATGGGATTAAAAGTGTGTGCCACTACTGTCTGGCTCTGTTTTCTCTCCTAGACTGAATCAATCTCATATAGTCCAGGGTGGCTTTGAACTCACAGAGATCCAGATAGATCTTTGCCTCCTGAGTGCTAGGATTAAAGGTGTGTGTCACCACTGCCTGGCCTCTATGTTTAATCTAGTGGCTGGCTCTGTCCTCTGATCCTCAGGCAAACTTTATTTGATATACAATATATCATCATACTTGGGCACCTCTGGGCAGCTGCACTTTCCGTGGGATTCTCATCTGTACCTTCTTCATGTATTTGTCAACCTTCTCCAGAGAAACCGCCAATACCATGTATGTGTCATCTATATTACATACACAGCATAAACTGCATTATATATACACATACAGGTTATGCATAGACCATGTACTATGAACACATACACATAAGTATGTATATACATTTATAAATACATATAAATAAACATGGATATACACTACATAAATATATGTGTACACATATACACTGCCTATATTGTACATATTAGTTTATTATGCATGTGTGTATGTCAAATCTGCCCCCTTACTGCAGGAGATGCACCTAGAGCCCCTGGCAAATGCCTGCAATTCTGAATGGCAGAGAACTCTGTATAGTACAGTCTTCTTGTACACACACAGCTATCATAAAGTTTAGCTTATAAGTCAGCCTTGGAAAGCCATCAACGGAAACTCATGATAAAGTTATAACAGTAACACAACTGGATGGAAGCTATGTGACCAGTCTCTCTCCATGCCTAAGGGATCAATCTTCTTGGGAAGGGGTGAGGTGTTACAGTGCCCATGGATGATACAGGAATCACTAAATGACTGAGGATATCACATTTCCTGTGGGCCTGAGTGGATGTTGCAGAATGGCCTGAGGTTTTTACACCACCAGGTGAAATTCTTATGAATTATTTCTGAATTGTCTGTGTCATACTTACAAGCCACAGCTGACTCTAGGTAACCATCACTGTGGACAGGCCACCTACACACAAAGAAGGGTATCACCTGTAGAACACTGGCAGATACGTCCAACCTTTGACACGATAGTCTACAAAGTTCACACTCAAGAAACATACAACCAAGTTACAAGAGGAAATTGCAAAAAATAATGATGTTTTAAATTTCAGGTTGGGCTGCACTCGTAGCTATTCTGTGACACACCCACCTTTCGGGCCACAGGTTGAACATCCCTGCCTCTAGTGTGATGGGGCTAAGTGGTCAGCTGGCCCTGAGGTCAGACCTGTCCAGGTCTCGGTTCAGTGTGGGCAGTTGTGTGGCTGCTCTAGGAGGAATGACTGCTGAGCCTGATGTCTGATGACATCATCACCACACTTCACAGCAGCTTCTCTTTCCGGTTCCATTTGTCCTTGCCTTACCTTAAGCCCTGAGCAGAGTCCCTGGATTTGTAATTCTGAGAAGACCTGACCTCCAGCTAAACTCTCAGAGCCACCGCCTTCCTCTCCCCACACTCCCTTTGTGGACCTTCAGTGCGGTCTTCCCGTGTTCCCACCCTGTGCTCTCGTCATTATCCAACGGGGAAGGGTGCTGTGGAGGAGAGGGTGGGTAAGAGGACAACAGCAAGGGAATGTGTCTGAGGGTTCCTATTGCTGTGAAGAGACAACATGACCACGGCAACTCTTATAAAGGAAAGCACTTAATTGGGGCGGCTCCCTTACAATGTCAGAGGTTCAGCCCTTTTTCATCATGGCAGGGAGCATGGCGGTGTGCAGGCAGATGTAGTGCTGGAAGAGTAGCTGAGAGTCTGACAACTTGCAGGCAACAGGAAGTCGACTGAGACATTGGACTGTGGTGGTATTGTGTTCCCAAAAATATTGTGCATGCTAATAAATTTATCTGGGGTCAGAGAACAGACAGCCACTTGATACAGAGGCTAGAAAATGGTGGCAATCACGCCTTTAATCCTAGCATTCCAGAGATAGAAATCCCCCTGGATCTCTGTGAGTTCAAGGCCACATTGGAAACAGCCAGACACGGTGACAAACGCCTTTAATCCCAGAAAGTGAGCCTTTAATCCCAGGGAGTGATGGCAGAAAGCAGAAAGATATATAAGGCGTGAAGACCAGGAACTAGAACCATTTGGCTGATTAAGCTTTTAGGTTTTGAGCAGCACAGTTCAGCTGAGAACCATTTGGATCATGAGGACACAGAGGCCTGCACTCTGAGGAAACAGGATCAGCTGAGAAGTTGGCCAGGTGAGGTAGCTGTGGCTTGTTCTGTCTCTCTGACCTTCCAGCATTCACCCCAATAACTGGCCCCGGGTTTGATTTTATTAATAAGACTCTTTAAGATTCCTGCTACAGACTGGAGAGATGGCTCAGAGGTTAGAGGTCCTGAGTTCAAGTCCCAGCAACCACATGGTGGCTCACAACCGTCTGTGATGAGATCTGGCACCCTCTTCTCACCTGCAGTCATACATGCTGTATACATAATAAATAAATAATCTTTAAAAAAAAGATTACTGCTACATTGGACGGCATCCTGAGTATAGGAAACCTCAAAGCCCGCCCCCACAGAGACACTTCTTTCAACAAGGCCACACCTCCTAATAGTGTCACTCCCTATGAGATTACGGGGGGGGGGCAAATTATATTTAAACTACCACAGAATGTCATTAGAAGGCATCTGAGGTCAACAAGCTGCAGTTCCCACCTCTGGCAGATGGACAGAATGCTACTGTCTCAGTTTCAGGGAGCTGTGGGTTCCATGTGCTCACAGTGTGCTGGTAACGTGGACTTCAACACACACAGATGAAGATGCTCAGCTCATTACTGCCATACTGGGCACAAAAGAAATCTCACACTAGCCCACTGCCAGGAACAGAGAGTGTGTTTCAGAGCTAGTTCATTTGGGGGAACAGGGAAGCAACCAGGAGACCCCCAGAATGGTTTGTGAGTAAGATAAGAAATTGAAGCCTATAAAAAACTGAATGGTCAGGTCCAGGACCCATGGGGACCAGTGAGGGCCACCTCAACGCAGACCTCAGCTTGGCTAGCAGTGGGACAGGCTGTGTAGACTCTGCCCTGCTGCTGGTCTGGCACCATGTGTTATTAGGAAGCCATTGAGTCTCCCAAGGGCCATCTGGAGACACTCTTCAAACTTGCTAGCCACTTGACAGTGAAAGTCAATGAACAATGAAAATACTGTTTCTTAGCAGTGACCATGACTTTGAAGGCAAGTGACTTTTCGTTATTCCTGGTTGACCTTGAAATATCAGTTCCATTATGGAAAGAAGAGTGCAAGCATGTCTCCCTAATGGCAGGGCATGTGAGTCAGCAATGTGGCTCAGAGCCAAGATGCCTCACGTCTGAGTATTAGGGGCCAGGTAGCACTGTTAATCTACCCCTCTGGGAATCATGGAAGGTAGCAGCATGCCAAGGTGAGCTGAAAGGATTAAAATCCCCTCAACTCCACAAGTGATCCTGTTGCTGTCCTGAAAGACCATGTGCCCACTTGGCCCCGGGGGGCCTGGTTTGTCCTCTGACTTCAGTGACAACAGAAGCCATAAAGAACCTGATACCTTTGTCTTCTTGTCACTCCATATGGTCGTCACCTGGAGACTCAAAACCAGAACACAGGCAAATGTCAAGATGAGTGGGAGGCAGAATCAGCAGTCACATGTGTGGACCATGGGCTCCGGAGGTTCCTAGGTCACTAAAGGCTGGCACTGGATGGACCTTTCCCTAAGGTGAGATCAACAGATTGCTTCCTCTTTGGTTTCCACCTCCCTCTCCTGGTGGTAACGGGCACGGGTGGAGACTGTCTTGCAGAACTAAGCTCTAAACTTGTTCTATAGCCACGCTGGACCCTAGGGTGGTCAGAACCTAGGGCTGGACAAGCTTCATCGGTTCTGAACATTTTTGTTTCTAACTTCAGTGATCGCTGAGACTGTGAGCTTGGAAAAGAGGTAGGCTGTGTCCAAGAACACCGTGTTTTGACGGTGATGATTTGACAAACAGTGCACAGAACGGCCTCTGAGCACTCTAACCCAAACTGCAGAACGGTGATAAAGCGGAGGAGGTAGCCAGCTTCAGCTTCACCTCCATCTGGTGAGTGGGGAGGCCCTCCCTCACACAGGGCCTGAGCTGGAGCTGAACTTGAGGGAGGGCTCCCTCCACATTTGGGCAGAGTGATATCTATTTTGTGTCCAATCGTGTTCTGAAGTGTTTCAACATGGGGGTGTTGTGAACTCCACGTGGTCCTTCCCGCAACCGTCTCCATCCGTGCAGCTGAAGAGGAGACCGATGAGTAATCATGGCAGTGTGGGGGTGAGGCTGGACCCCACTGGTCATCCCACTCCGCTCTTCCCAGAAGAGGAGAATTCATCTGCCCAGACACGGTGCTGCTGCCTGATTTTCTACCCCATTTTCTCCTCCATTTAGCACATTTCCAGAGTTTGGATCGGAGTGCTCTTCACCCATTCCATGCACTATTTATCAATTTGTCTCGGTCAGAACACAACACCCTTGAACACAGCCAACCTCTTTCCCCGAGTTTATAGTCCCAGAAATTAGTGACGTTAGGAACAAGCAGACTGCAGGTGAAGGCTGTGGGCTGCAGCGGGCGAGAGCCTGGCTTCCTGTCACGGGGTGTGCAGCTGACCTTGTGCCCCTCCGTTGTTGTGGAGAGAGTGGGAGGAGCTAGACTGCCTGCTGGGCAGCCACCTCAGGAGCCTGATATGTGGCCGGCTGCTCTGGTCACATGGATGGTCCCATTCCCTTCCCCGAAAGCCCTTTGCGGAAGTCAGACCATGCCCTACCACCTCTCCCTTTGACCCCAGTTTCCTTCCCTCCCTTCTGCAAGACTTCCATCTTCATTTTCTAAACCAATGGTGTACAGATTAAATATTAAAATGCAGGAAACCTTTCCAGGGACAGTTCCCATTTAAAAACAAAAAACAAAAAACTGAAAACAAACGGAATGTTCATTTCTCATTTTATATAGTTAAAACAGACTTTGTGAAGTTAAAAAATAGCTTCAAAAAATAAAAACAAGATCTGCAGCTCCCATCTCAGTGAGGCCTGGTGCAGCTTTGGTGCGGGGCATTTGCTGGGTGTGTGTGGGTGTGGGGGGTGGGGTGTTGCCGCTATGCACACGCCAGGCCCTGACTTCTCTTGCTGTGTAGAGAAGCAGGGGCAGGCAGGCTGCGTAGGGCAGGCAACCCCCTGCAGCTTTGACACATGCTCCTCACTGGGAAAAGCTGAGAAGCAGGCTCTGTTCTCGGTGTTGAAAATGAAAGCCCTGTCCCGGAGCCGTGGGGAGTGCAGTGCCAGGTGGCGCCCTCCAGAGCTCTGGAAGCCAAAGCCCCACAAAGAGACACATTCATCCCACTCCCACAGGGGGCCTGCAAGATACAGGAGAGATGCTGTTCAGAGGAGCTCAGGCCACCTGGAGGCGCTCCAACAGCCCCCCAGGGACTCTTGGCATCCCAGTCTCTCAAGCCAGATAAACACACACCATGCAAAAGCCAAGAAGACTCACATTCTGGAGAGATCTCAAAACTGAGTCCACTGCCTCCCCATGGCTGCTCCTGAAAACACCAGGTGTGCCTGCCAACCAATAGGATGGATCCAGTGCCAACCAATAGGATGGTCCAGTGCCTCGCACTGAGAGTGGAGAGGGCACCTGCACCAACCCCCACAACACAGAGTCCTTCGCCACTTTTCCAGGATTCACTTATTACAAGCACACTCTCTGAACGGGAAAGAGTCAGTCACATTCCTCATGATGTTTATGTCACTGTCCTGGTGTCACTTGGCCTGAGGGGCAAATATTAAGACATTGTGACTCAGAGTCCTACGCCCAGTTACACCCCAGCCCTATGGATGCCCTGATCTCCCAGTGATCCAGAAGCCGCCATCCATCACTTGGCATCAGATGCAAGGGATTCATTAAGGACTAGTCCCCCTACCCTTCTCCTGCCCAACTGCTCTGTCAGTTAGAGCACCTATGTTTTCAGATCCCAGGCCTCAGGTCTGGTCTGTGCCACTGGGAGTGGGAAGGTGAACCAGGTCAGAGTGGAGGAGAGAAAGCTATGGAAAATCAGCACAGTGTATGCAAAGCAGGAGGTACCAGGCCACAAAGGGAATGACCTCTCAGTCTTGGGTAGCCATTCTGGAGCACCTGTACTGCCTCTTGGTTTCTTGTTTTGTTTTGTTTTTTTTTAAATCCCTGTAGCACAATGACTATTGCATTTTGACAATGTTAGCATCGAGTACTTGGCTAAAATCAGTTAAAAGACTTATTTAAAGCCAGACAAAAAGTGACCCATCTTGTTTCATCCTAAGCAGTGACATTAAGAATAGCCTGATGAATGCTGGTGATGGCGGCGGCGGCGCCCACCTTTAATCCCAGCACTCAGGAGGCAGAACCAGGTGGATCTCTGTGAATTCAAGGCCAGCCTGGGCTACAGAGCAAGAGGGACAGAGACCAAAACTACACAGAGAAACCCTGTCTCGAAAAACCAATTAAAAAAAAAAGAATAACCTGATGAAATCTTAACGAGTAGAACTTACCAGTTAAACTATGACATCATTGCAGTTTATCTGATGAGCATCCGCTAAGCAGCCTGGAAGTGGCAAGCGCTCACAGCTGCTCAGGTATCAAGAACTGGGAGATGGTGTTTCATCATGTGAAGGTTGAGTAGATATAAACTGTGAGATCAACCTAAGATAAATGTCACTCAGCTCTGTGTTACAGACCCCAAGAAGATAGCTGGGCCCTTCTGTGGTGATATTTTGTTTGTGTTCTAACAAATAAAGCTTGCCTAGAGATCAGAGTGAGGAGCTAGACACCAGTTAACCATAGAAGCCAGGCGGTGGAGTCACACACCTTTAATCCCAGCACTCGGGATCTCATGCCTTTAATCCTAGCCCTTGGGAGGAGGATACAGGAAGTGATGTGGCTGGGTGAAGAGAGAAAGCGATAAAGGGGGGTGGAGACAGGAGCTGGCCCCTTTTAGGCTGAGGAGTTGGTGAGGTAAGAAGTGGCTGGGCCTTGCTCCCTTGTCTCTCTGATCTTTCAGTGTTTACCCCAATATCTGACTCCAGGTTTTTATTACTAAGACCAATTAGGATTCACACTACACCTTCACTCCACCCCTTTAGAGGGAGCCCCAGGTGACAGAGGCACAGCAGAATCGTTCGGAAGTTCAGTACCGGGCATGCTTCACCAGACAGAAAACCCAATTGGACCCTGCACTTTGTGTAGGCTCTGATTTGGGGGAGCATGTCTTAGGATAGGGTTCTGTAGTATTTTACCAGGCCTTTGGACCTTTAGAATGCCCACAGTTGAGATGGATAATGCATTCATTCTCCCATCTCTTCATCAGATGGTTCCTGTACTGGACCCACTGACCACACCGTTGAAAGGGTCCCCACGATCACTCACTCCAGAGAGAAGACACTGGTCTGGCATCCATGTTTGTCTCTCACAGGTTCAGGCACTTCTGGTCATGTTTTGAGCAGTAGCCAGGGGCATGAGAAACCCAATTCACATTTGTTTATTTTATATCGCAGAGTGAAAAGGGACCTGCTCAAGATGGACTGGACCCCGGCAGAAACATGGATGCACACTCCTCTCGACTTTCTCACGCAATGAGTAACCTTTGTGTGTGGGCTTCATAGACGCAAATAATTCCCTAAAGAACAATTGAATGCAAGTCCATAAACACCTGATTTCTGGAGCCAATAGAGGACTTTGAAAAGGTGCACACACTCACCTAGGTTTCTGTGAGTGGGGATCTCTAAGGATGCTCTTTTATCTGTCATTAAGTGTGTTTAAAGATTGGCTCAGGCTTCCTGCCTGTAACCTTTGGTAGCAGGTACACTTTCGTCCCATTTACTCTTCAGTCTCAAGCTCTGATTCTTCACCCTCCATCCTGATGACTGAGTAATAATACACTTTGAAGTTGAGAGTGAAGGACAGACGTGTAGACTGAAGTTTCTTGGTCCCACCTGGTCCTGCCCAAGCATCAACCGTTTTTCATAAAATAATCACTCAGAGGCTTAATACTACTTACAAACTGTTTGGTCTATGGCTCAGGCTAGCTTATTACTAGTTAGCTCTGACATCTTAAATTAACCCATTTCTATTAATCTGTATTTTACCACGTGGCTGTGGCATTATTGGTCTGCTGGCATCTTGTTCCTTGGGTGGGTGGATGGAGTCTGCTGTAACTCTGCCTTTCTTCTCCTGTATCTCTGCTTGGATTTCCTGCCTTGCCATAGGCCAAAACAGTTTCTTTATTAACCAAT
The DNA here is from genome assembly GCF_004664715.2 of Peromyscus leucopus. NCBI lineage: Eukaryota > Metazoa > Chordata > Mammalia > Rodentia > Cricetidae > Peromyscus > Peromyscus leucopus. Next base: position 55,510,888 of record NC_051085.1, read on the forward strand.
GGTAGCAACACATATTCACAGCGTACAGAAAGACCATCCCACAGCACAGAAGGGTACAAACAAGGTAAGAGATAGAGCAGATTTTACCCCTTGAAGGGGCAGCATGAACATCAGAGTGCTCTCTGCAAGAAAAAGTTCTCTGTTGCCTGATGTCTGAGCACATAAAACATTCCACAGCCCACCCGGCTCTGTGAAATGCTGCCTAGATGCCCATTGTTCTCTGCACCCAGTTTGGTATTAAACCTGCCAAGCAAGGCTCAGCCTGGGACAATGGCATCATTGAGAAAGTTCTTGTCCTGGAGAGCTGTGTGGACTTGGCAGAGGTTATTGGACATTCTTAGACACCTTAGTTGGAGACCCATTCTCTGACAGAGAACCAACAGTTTGTGCATTTGGTTAGAAGACAGAACTCCGTGATATCTGTTTGGTGTATTTAACTAATAGCACCTCATTTATTCCCAGTCTGCCACTGCTCCACCCTGCTTCACCACACGGGCTGTAACCTGCTTTAAAGCCTAGAAGCTTTACAAAATACAGGATAAGTAAAGCAAAGAGCATGAGTGCAGGAAGAGGTCTCTTGAGATGGGTATACTAAATAATGATGAAGGAATGAATAGGAGTGTGCTTGCTGAATTTCTCATTCTTTGAAAGCAATGGGTATGATTTTTTTTAAAAAAAGTATTGTCATTATCATGCTGAAACTAACAGCAAACAGGAAATGTTTTCTCAGTGTCCAAATTTTAGGCAAGTGAGTCATAACCCATACCTTACAGAAGGGAGGTGGTGATATCGCCACAGACAGAGAAACTCAGGGTTCCTTTGTCTAAGCAGAGACGTTTGGGGTTCAGCTCTGAGGAGTTGGGCCCAGCAGGGTAACCATCAACCCAGGTGCTCAGGAGGGTACTTCCAACCTGACAGCTGAGGAAACTGGGCACCCATTGCCTGAGCTGAAGAGAGGTACAAGCTGTTTGCCTGGGGTTGCCAGAGAAAGCAGAGCATTTGATGATCAGGGAAGAGGTGGGTTCTGTCACTGGCTGTGAAGGCAATACCCCACAGGAAAAAGCCCCAGGTCAGCAACGGAGACACCGGACAAAGCAGGAGGAGACAGGAGCCAGCAGGGCCAGGATGCACAGGCTTGCTTTGACTCACAAGGCTCCCCCAGCAAAGGACCAGACCTACCACAACTGCTGCTCCAAAGTTTATGGCCGTTTGGAAGGCAGGTGATCTGTCTCTAGAGTTCCCCAGTGATGTGGTGGAACTATGTGCTTGGTGATGGGCAGGCACAAAGTTCGTGTACCCCACTCACATCAGGTTCACTGGAATCACAGACTTTCATGGAAATAGGTCTGTTACTGAGTCTGCTTGGTGACATGGCACTGAACACGAAGGACTAGTCTGATCTGGTCTGGTCTGACTGACTGGACTAGATAAAGAATTAAGCCCCGAACAGTGACTGGGCTATTGTGCTGGACAAGGTTAAGAAAAAGAATGATGTATGTGTGTATGTGTGTGCGCATGTGTGTGTGTGTGTGTGTGTGTGTGTGTGTGAGAGAGAGAGAGAGAGAGAGAGAGAGAGAGAGAGAGAGAGAGAGAGAGAGAAGAGACAGACAGACAGAGACAGACAGACAGAGAGACAGAGACAGAGAGTATTCAGAGGACCCAATGTGGTCAAAATGAACAGCGGTGGGTATGCTGTTTGGCTTCTGTGCATTGTCCTTCCACCTTTTGTGTATGTGTGTATGTGTGTGCGCATGTGTGTGTGTGTGTGTGTGTGTGTGAGAGAGAGAGAGAGAGAGAGAGAGAAGAGACAGACAGACAGAGACAGACAGACAGAGAGACAGAGACAGAGAGTATTCAGAGGACCCAATGTGGTCAAAATGAACAGCGGTGGGTATGCTGTTTGGCTTCTGTGCATTGTCCTTCCACCTTTTGTGTAAACTGCAGATTACTTCAGTAAAAGCTAAAACGAAAAGTGGTGCATCTATAAGAAAAGTACCGTGAGCATTGACGTTGACGTACAAGGCAGTCACGGCCACACGGAAGTATAGACCCATTGCACTGAAACTCAGGGACCGTGCCTTCGTGACAGCAGGTGGAAAACTGGCCTCTACACTGCAGCAGCAAGGGTTTGGAAACTGAACAGACACATTCCCGAATTAGCCATTGACGGAGAAAGAAAATTCAAAGTAAATAACAAAGCCGTGTAACTGAACAATGAAAGTTCAGGCTGCTATGACATGAAATGCAAGTATAAACAATACAAGAGGGTGTGTCCTGGATTGCCTTTGGAAAAGCAGGGGCATGGGGATAAGCCAAGCGAACGTCCTCTTCAGGGTAAGGGAACAAGATCGACTCTCTATCCACACCTGTGTCCTCACTGCAGGCCCGAAAGGGGAGATTCCAGAACTGCTGGGGTCTGGTTCCATTACCCTCTCCCCTGCTGGAGATGCCTGGTTCCTCCTTTCAGGGCACTCCAACCGTGTAGCCTGTGGCTGTTTCCAGTCTCAGCTCCTGTGAGCAGACTAAGCAGCATTCCCAGGATGGTTTCGTTTCCCTAACCGGATAAGGATCCCGCTCCTTTCTCTGCCTTGCCATCTCAGATGCTCAACCACATTTACACCTTTCTCTCTAGAATCGAGTTTCCTGCCCACACGCTGTCTTAGTTCTTCTAAATTTGTGTTCGATTTATACTGATTTTTCTAACTTACTTATTTTTATCTCTGCCTTGACAGAAAGCACCTCCCCATCCTTATTATTCAAATCAGTATATTTGTATGTCTGAAGAACTAGCTCACAGGGCCGGTGAAGGGACACCCCACGGCAGGTGGAAAAGGCACAAAGGATCCGCCATGCCCTGTTTCATTTTTCCGTTCTCACCCTTTACCTGCTGTCTCTGTACCTTTGAACAGCTTCTGTGAGCGCAGAGGTGGAAAGCAAAGGCAGAGAGGGGTCCATTCATGTCTCAGTCTCGAGATTCATTTTTTTTTTCCCCAGGGTGGGGGTAAGCTGTTCTAACCCCAAAATAACTTTGAGAACGTTCTGCACCCAACTTTACTTGCATGGCTTACAAGGGGGGCTGAATAAATGTTGTAACTATTTTCCTTCTAAATGTCTTCATTATGTTTTAAATATCTGGAATTTAGTAAGCCCTTGAACACATTTAGTTAGGCAATAGCTCTCCGCGCCTTAATCTTTAAGTTCAAGTGGGTCTTAACGGAAATTGTGATTCATATGTTTCTAATTCCCTGCTTCTTACTGAGAGGCATCTAAACGTGGCTTTGTAATAGTTATCTGATGTCCAAAAGTTTTTGAACTTTAAACTGTTTTCTCAAAGTTAGGACCTTATGTTAGGAAAAGGTTTTCTCTCCAAACCTCCATATTTCAACCCTGAACTCATAAGGTTTCTTTTGTACAGGAGTGAATGTCACTCCTGTTGGTTTTTTGTGGAGCTCTTACCCTGCAAGGAAAAGTCACGAAACAGGACAGAATCCACTAACGAGAGTTTCATTAAGATAAGGGAGAGAGACAGATGTGCACAGGCCTGCGGAGAGACACGTGAGTGAAGGGGGACCAGGAATCATGGCACCGGCTTCTAAAGGCTGGGCCGTGCAACCACACAAAGCCACGGAGTCTTGGTCATGGGAGATGTTTTGACCCAGAAATGTCTAGGCGGTCGGTTGTGACTAGGTCCCGCCGGGCATGCGCGACCATGCCCAACTGTGGGGGCGTGTTGTGAATCCACATCAACTACCAACCAATTATTCAATCTCTTAGGGCTAAGCTGTGAGCAGCCTTCTTCCTCTGTCAGGGCCATAGATGAAAAAACAAACAAACAAACAAACAAAGACCCAGGAGCTCTAGAGGGGACGCTGACTTTGCAGTTGGCGACAGAGTTTGGATGAAGGCGTAGAGGATGGCGCAGATGGCCTGGCATGCCTGCGTTCTTACTCACTGTTCTACTGCCCTGAAGAGACACTACGACCAAGGTAACTTCTACAAAAGAAAACATTTATTTTGGGATCTTGTTTACAGTTTCAGAGGCTTGGTCCATTACCATCACGGCAGGGAGCATGGCGGTAGGTATTGGAGAAGGAGCTGAAATTTCTACATCCTGCTGAAGGCAGACAGACAGACTGGGCCTGGCTTGGGCTTTTAAGCCTCAAAGTCCATCTGCAGCTACACACTAACTTCAACACGGCCACACCTCCTAATCCTTCTGATTGCTCTCAAATAGGGCCACTCCCTGGTGACTAAGCATTCAAATATGTCAGCCTATGAGGGCCGTTCTTATCCAAACTACCACACCTGTCCACACTGCCTGTGTGTGGAGTCCAGTCCCTTCCAGCGTCCTCCATCTGTCTTAAAGGTGAGATGTTATTTTTCTAGATGTGACTGCTTTGGTTAAACAAAGATGAGGAACTCATTGCACAGAATTAAGGAGCGTTTCCCTCCATCCCAGTGAAGTTGCTAATGTTTGCTTCCCAAACACAAGAAAAAGAAGCAAACGATCAGGACCTAGATGTGCTCGAACTTTAAACCTCAGCTGCCTTGAATCCAGCAGCTTTAGGGGTGACCAGGTTTATAAGCAGAAAACTCAGTGGCAGCAGAAGCCTGTGGCGGAGGTCCGCTCCCTCTCCTGTCTGTTTCCTCTGCAACGAGAGACTTCCCTGGTGACCCGGTCAGCTCAGTCCTCCTCAATGCAGCCTCTGCCTCGAGTGAGAGATGAAAGAGTGTGGAACTCTGGAAGCAACTGAAGATGGCCCCCATCCCAGGCTGCTGTGTCCTGGCTAAGCCGTGAGCACAAATGCAGTTGGAGACCCAGGACAGGAGCTCGTTTTTAATTCAGGCCTCCTTGTACAGCAGGTCTTGAGCACTTAGCGATCCTCCACCGCCCGGACCTCCTAAGTGCGGGGATTATAGGTATGAGGCAGCACACCGGCCTTTCTTGGCTGGGGAGGGAGGTGTTCTTTCTAACAGACTAATGTCTCCCGTAGAAGCACATGGGAGTCTGCACAAACCAGAAACTTCTGCAGGATGGACACTGCTCTCGGAGTGAGTATAGAGTGTTTGAGTGTAAAAGCCTGATTCTCTACACAGGGAGACCGAGTGTCTGGAGAGAAGGAAGTACATAAAGAAGGGGTTCAGACTGGTCCCTTACAGAATCCTCTTCATCCCAGATTGTCCCGTGGTCAGGGCAACTATTCTATGCTTGCTACTCACCTGATAGTCACTGAGCTATCATGCATGGGTCTGCTCAGACTGGCGTGGCGGGGCCAGATGCCTTTGTTCAGATTGTTTTTCTGTGTTCTACACGGCAGTGTAGCACACGGTTTTGTATCCATTGCCTTGCTTCCTCTTATCACATCGGACTAGTGTCGTCTCAAATCACCACAGGAACATTAAGTACACTAAGATATTTAGACATAGGCAGAACGGGTAGGGGATGCATCAGTATCATAGCATCTGCCACATTTACTTTCTTATACATGTAGTTGTTTATTTTTATCTGTATGTACATGTGTGCTTTGTGTGTGCCCAGTGTGCATATGGAGGTGAGAGGATGACCTTTGGGAGTCTGTTCTCTCCTACCGTGTGAGTTCCAGGGATTGAATTCATCAGGGTTGGCAGCCTGCCCCTTTAGCCCACAGACCCATCTTGCTGGCTCATTCTGTCTCATTATTAGTTACTATGATCATTCCTACTGATGCCCTGCTGTGTTCAGTTTATAGGTTAACCTCAGCATTTGACTGAGTAGGAAAAAGCACAGACCATGTTCAGTCCTTTGGAAATTCTAGGTCTGCATGGTCCGGGCAGGCCTCACCAGCCTCAGGGAGGACAGTGGCCTGCTGGAAGGTGTGGGCTGACCCTGGAGTGCCAATTATCACCCCTGCATTGTTGTTAGTGCTGTTTCTGTGAATAGGCCTCCGAGGAGGAGATCCCTGCTGCTGTGAACCAGATGAGCTCCCAGTGTGTGGTTCCACATAGAGTGATGATACTCCACTTCTCCACAGCGTGGGTGAACTGACTTTGAACAATGGCCTTTTCAAGGAAGCAAATACACCCAGAAAGTGTCACCCGGGGTCTTCTTTCTCTTGCTGTTGGGCGGGCAGGAGTCCTCCTGTGTGAGATGCTAGGCAGAGCGGACAGGGTTGGGCAGTCTCCAGGAGCTCTTGGTTTAAGAGCTTTGCGTGTTTCTCAGACCATTTCCAAACCATACATTTTCTGTGGTCTCTGACCATGCAGATGGGCTGTGTCAGGCTGACAGTAGCTGCCTCTGAGGCCCAGCAATGGCAATGGTGATGGCGACGGTGATGATGGTGGTGGTGATGGTGATGATGGTGATGATGGTGGTGGTGGTGATGATGGTAGTGATGCTGCTGCTGCTGATGGTGATGATGATGGTGGTGATGATGATGGTGGTGGTGATGATGGTGGTGATGATGATGGTGATGATGGTGATGATGATGGTGATGATGGTGATGATGGTGATGATGGTGATGATGGTGATGATGATGGTGGTGATGATGATGGTGGTGGTGATGATGGTGGTGATGATGATGGTGATGATGATGGTGATGATGATGGTGGTGATGGTGATGATGGTGATGATGGTGGTAGTGGTGATGATGATGATAGTGATGATGGTGGTGGTGATGGTGGTGGTGGTGATGATGATGATGATGGTGATGGTGGTGATGATGATGATGATGATGATGGTGATGATGGTGATGATGGTGGTGTTGATGATGATGATGATGGTGATGATGGTGATGATGATGATGGTGATGATGGTGATGATGGTGGTGGCAGTGGTGATGACATCCACCCCAGCTCTTTGGGGACCTCCATGAGTGCGGTCTCCAGACTGTTTCCTGGTCTCCAGCTTAGCTTTTGTTTAATTTGTATGGTTTTTGACTGAAGTCATATGGCAATATTGAAGCCCAGAACAAAATCAGCAATTTCATCTGACATTATTGCTGTGGGCTCACAAGGTTTTGTGGTTTCTTCATCCAACATGTAGTTAAATGTCACAAAATGAAACCATGAAAACCTTGTCTAGGAAAAACCCATGTCTCTCCAGAGGCACCAAATTAGCTTTAAAGTTAAATGGCTGGGCAAGGCTGGAAAGGTTGCTCTAACGTTTAGTAAACTTGCCTGGATGGAACATTAAATCCAGCAATTACAGTGTTTCTAATAGTTTTCAATTTTGAAATAAAAATAAACTCTGAAAAGAGGACCAGGAGAGACCACAGTGCCTGGGTCTCCTGACTGAGGCTTGTGGGATAATGGACATTAAAAGGTATACATGGGGGCTGGGGAGGAGTCTCGGTAAAATGCCTTCTGTGCAAGCCAAGGCCTTGCGTTTGAACCCGAGTTCCTGTGTCAGGCACAGCCGTATGCATCTGTAATCCCAATACTGGGAGGAGGGAGATGGAGAATCTCCAGAGCTCTAGGTTCAGTGAGAAATGCTGTCCTACAGAAGATGGAGAGCAGTCAAGGAAGACATCCTATGTCAGTCTCCACCTTCCACGTGCACAATCCACCCGCAGGTACACATACAAGCGAGTACTCATACGCACTCATACATCTGCCAATGCTACATGTTTTCCTGAAGGACATGAGGCAGAGAGGAAGGCCTGGCTCGCTCCCACCCCAGACTCTCTGGGGCTGGCTCTCCATCTGTAGCACACACTCTTCTCTTCTTCAGCTTGTTATGCTCGCAGGGAAAACCGGTCACTCATGGTGACCTGCCGGTGCTGCTGGCTTCTGGGGGCTGTATCTGTCTAGGCCATGGCTCTATGTGGCAAAGAAAACCTCTGTGTCTATAGGACCCACAGAAGAGGGGCTGAGTGGCCTCTCTGCGGCTTCCTCCCCTGTTGCAGCGTCCTCTTTTGCACTTTGCCAGGCATCAGTGTGGCACCGAGCTCCCGCAGGTCACCCAGATGCTAGTGTGGAAGGGCAGTTATGTCCCACACTTCCTATGGCTGCTACAAGCACCTAGAAACAAGCCACAGGAAGGAGGGACTTAGGTTTGCTTGCAAACTCACATACCTCAGAGGCCCCTTAACTGGCCAGAAGGCTCCCCTGCTTTTGGCCTGTGGTGAGGTAGACATCCTGGCATTTGGTGGAGGGAACTGCTCGCTTCAGGGCAACTGGAAAGCAGATAGACAAGAAGGAACTAACCCCACACTAGTTCCTTCAGGGCATATCGCAGGGATGTATTTCACTCAATCAGACCCCAGCTCCTACTTGCCACCTCTTCTCAGTAATCCTGTAAGTTAGGGGCCGTTGTTGAATAAACTCACTGGCAAGTTCTCAGGCTCATGATCCAGCTCTTTCCCAGTAATTAATTATCTGACAACCAGTCCTTTAACACATTTCAGATTCAAACTGTATGGCAGCTGACCAGTGAGTAATCTAAACGCTATTACATAATGGGAAGGGCTGAAGGCAGGGTGACCCGCACGGTCAGAAACTCAAGTGTTTGGAGAGACTTTGCTTGCTTGATGTTGGTGTGATATGACCACGACCAGAGCAGCTTGTGTAGGAGAGGGTTTATTTGGCTTACAGGTCCTGGATCACAGTCCATCAAGGAAGACCAAGGCAGAAATGGAAGCAGAAGTCATGGAGGAACAATGGTTATTGACTTCTCTCCATGGCTTGCCCATCCTGCTTTCTTTCTCTCTCTCTCTTTCTCTCTTTCTTTCTTTCTTTCTTTCTTTCTTTCTTTCTTTCTTTCCTTCTTTCTTTCTCATTTTTTCTAAAGTCTTACTTTTTAAATTGTATTTTATTTTTTGCTTTGTTTTTCAAGACCGGGTTTCTAAAGATATTTTATTTTATTTTTATGTGCATTCGTGTTTTTCCATGGGTATTTTGTCCCTTGAAACTGGAGTTACAGGCAGGTGTGAGTGCCATGTGGGTGCTGGGAATTGAATTCGGGTCCTCTGGGAGAGTAGTCAATGCTCTTAACCTCCAAGCCATCTCTCCAGCCCTCATCCTGCTTTCTTATATAACCCAGGACCCCTGCCAAGGGGTGGAACCACTCACAGTGGACTGGACCCTTCCACATCAGTCACTAATAAAGTAAATGCTCCACAGAGTTTTCTATGTGCCAATCTGATGGAGGCATTTTTTTCAGTTGAGGTTCCTCTTCTGAGATTACTCTAGCTTGTGTCAGGTTGACAAAGAACTAACCAGGACAGAAGCTTTACAGACACAGGGTTGGCTTGCAAAGGTTCCTAGGAAGCTGTTTGCCTTGCTTGTTTCAGAAACAATGGAATGCCATCTTGCAAACTGCAGGGACAGATAGGGACTCTGTACTGACTCTCAGTGAAACAGAGGCACGAGAAGATCTTGGATACATGGTAGGGTTTACATGGGTATCCCCGGCCCCGGAGAACCAACTAAGAGGGGCTAATGCATGCATCAGTGGGTAAACTGCTTGTCATACAAATGTGAAGACCTTAGTTTGGATCCCCAGCACCATGTAAAAACTAGGCACAGGGGTGCGTGTCTACAGTTCCAGGGCTGGGGATGTAGACATAAAAGGAACCCTGAAGCTCGCTGGAGAGCCAGTCTAGTTGAATCAGCAAGCTCAGGAAGACACCCAAAGTCAACCTCTTGCCCATGCACCTCTTGACACACCATGAGCATGAACCTGGTGCTGTGTTAGCACTTGCTGCTCTTGCAGAGATCTGTCTCTCCAGCTCCACTTGTTATTCTTTCATTTATTAGTAGCACAAAGTTTCATTGCAACGCTTTATTCTCAGGTATTTGTGTATCCTTACTTTGGAAGTCAAGGCCTGTGACAGCAGAATCTGAGACACTCTAAGATTGTCATATTCTGTCGCTGGAAGACACCGGACTTACCCTAGGTGGGATGTACTTTACAGAAAGGGATGCTGTAGGAACAGGAGAGATGGCTCAGCTGTTAAGAACACATGACACTCTTGCAGAGGACAGAGATTCACCCATATTGGGTGGCTCACAACTTCCTCTAACTCATTTCTAAAACGTCTTTCTTCTGGTCTCTGTGAGCTGCACACACATGGTACACAAACTACATAAAAGTAAATAACATTAACTTTTCCTTTCTTTTATTTTTTAGAAGCAGGATATTGTAGACAAACTGTTACCAATCCCAGGAGCTCCCAGTATGGTTCTATTTGGAAATAAGGTTTTTGTTGATTAATTAGTCAAGATGATGCCTCAGATGGGTCCTGGTTTCCGTGGTGATGCTATTATTCAGAGAAAGACATAGAAGACAAGGAGCCAGACTCACTCCTCATGTTCACAGAAGCAGACACCATGGACCACATTTTTCAAAAAGAAGGGTTCAGGAAGGCTCCACAGGACCAGAGCCTGAGTTTATGTCCCCAGCCTCCAGCAGTGAAGGAATTCCAGCACTTGCTGAGGAAAGGGTGAACAGAGGACTCAGGTGTTGGAACCAGAGTCCTCATGGAAGCAGCCCAGCTCAAGCCTAGGCTCAGAGGGACTTGTGGGAAGCTCTGGTCCATTTACAGCTGTTGGCAACTCTCTCACTTCTACCCATGGTCCGTGAAGTTCTGCTCATCCAAGATGTGGTTAGATCTGCCTTTGGAGGTTGGCTTAGAACAGGTCCTAGGCTCTGTGCCTGCATCCTGAGACAGCTTACATGGAATCCAGACCCAGTGAGGATGCTGCCCTATGAGAGGATGGAGGAGGAGAGGGGAGGGTTCAGTCCCATGCCAAGGGCTGCAAGGGATAACGACCAGGAGCTGGAAGAGGCACAGGGTGCCCCGTCCTGGAGCCATGACACATTCCTGCCGAGACCCCTAACTCCCACACTCTGGCTTTAGGGCTGTGAGAGGGTAAATGTCTCATGTTTGGAACTGCTCCATTGTTGGCCATTGCCGCTGTCCGCTGTAGGACACCGCCATGGCTTCCTGTGCCCAAGCTGCCAAGACCTCACCGCATTCCTATTGCCCATCTGGGTCCATTAGAACAGTGCTCTTCAGTGCTGTGGAGTCTTTGCTTTGAACCCACTCTGGGGCAATGCTGGCTTCAGTGTGCGTCTGAAGTGGCTACAGATGCCCACCTGAAGCCAGGGGAGAGGCATGTGAATGAAGAGGCTCCGGGCCTGGCCAGAGGAAGCAGTGGCTCCTCCACACATTACCCAGAGAGCTGCACAGGATGCCTTAGCAGCCGAGGAAGAAAGAGACTTCTATTCTGGGCACAGAACCCCTTCCTACCTGGATCATCTGGGTGGACAGCTGCATACCATAGAAAACCAAACAGCCTCCAGGTTGGGTGAGCTGGGGTCAGACGCTCATTCTAAAACTATTAGCTCTGTGTATTGTGGATATTTCCCAAACACTGCAACTTGCAATGTCTTCATCTGTAAAGAGACTAAAGCCTCCTATATTACAGAGATTGCGACCTGTATATGGTATAGACTGTGACCCTCCTGTAAGGTATAGACTGTGACCCTCCTGTAAGGTATAGACTGTGGCCCTCCTGTAAGGTATAGACTGTGGCCCTCCTGTATGGTATAGACTATGACCCTCCTTTATGGTATAGACTGTGACCCTCCTGTATGGTATAGACTGTGACTCTCCTGTAAGGTATAGACTGTGACCCTCCTGTAAGGTATAGACTATGGCCCTCCTGTAAGGTATAGACTGTGGCCCTCCTGTGAGGTGTAGACTGTGACCCTCCTGTATGGTATAGACTGTGACCCTCCTGTATGGTATAGACTGTGACCCTCCTGTATGGTGTAGACTGTGGCCCTCCTGTAAGGTATAGACTGTGACCCTCCTGTAAGGTATAGACTGTGACCCTCCTGTAAGGTATAGACTGTGACCCTTCTGTAAGGTATAGACTGTGGCCCTCCTGTATGGTATAGACTGTGGCCCTTCTGTAAGGTATAGACTGTGACCCTTCTGTAAGGTATAGACTGTGACCCTCCTGTATGATGTAGGCTGTGACCCACCTGCATGGTGTAGACTGTGGATCTCCTGTATATGGAGACTCTAGCCTTTCTATATGGTGACATTCAGGATTTGAGACACCTTAAGAACAGAAAGCAATGGGGGCCAGATGTAGGTCTGAGAATGAAGGCAAATCACTCTCTTCTCCATTTAAGGCAACACTGCATAAGTCTGATCTCTGGACAAAATCATTTTATCAAGTCCTATATGCAACCTGAACTTTTTAAAGCTAACCAGCAAGAAGATACCATGGTTCTTATTCTCACTGAGGTCACTGGGAGCTTGTTCTTGGGGACTGTGCTCTGTACCCTCTGGTCTTAATCAGGCCACCTCTAGATCTGTCATGTCTCATTTAACAGTGTGACAACTGTGGAGGATGCCAGAGGCAGGCTGTGTCCCTGGTTCTGGACCTATCTTCTCCATGAGCGAGGCATAGAATAGTAACTACCTTCTCCCTCAGAAGAGGAAGCAGTGAGGTTCTTAGGGGCCAGGAGAGGGTTGTAGAAAGCCTTAGAGGAGGCACAGGAGAGAGGCAGAGAGAGAGGGCCAGGGCAGCTCTGATAGGCAAGGCAGTTTACCTTTGAGAGTGGAGAGAGGCCTGGGCATATTTTCTTAGGTCTGGGAAAAGACTGCAGGGACTGGGAAACTGGAGATGCATTTGAGGGAGATGGCCAGAGGGCATGCTCCTGGCTCTGTACAGAAGGAAGATGGTTGCAAAGTTTGCTCATAGGCCAGAGAGGTAGAAGAGCATGAGGAGGGACAGGAATAATTCCAGTCCCCTTGGGACACCTCCCTATTGCCACACCAGTGTGGGTCCCATTAGGCCCAGGCCCAGCAGAAGGATCTGTTTAGATGCAAGCCAATGTGGGCTGCCCAACCCCATCAGAAGCTTGGGCAACCAATGGGAATGCTAGAACCCAGGTTTCTGCCCCTCTAGTTAGGCAGCCTGAACAGTTACCATCCCCACAAATTTGGGGGATATCCAGGTACCTTGTATTTTGAGACCTTGGCCTAAGAAGCTTGGAGCTACCTTGAGTTCTGATCTTCTCACTAGGGTCATTGGAACCGGGGACCTCACCCCATGAGTGACTGTCAGTGATCTTCACACCACGCCATTCTCCGAATGTTATTCCGACCACACTGGCTCTAGCTCTGTTGATTAGAACAAAGCTGAAAATTATCAGAAAGATGTCCTGAAGAGGAGAGAGTAGAGGAAAGAGAAGTTCAATACAGACAAAAGCCTCAGGAGGCAGCAGTATGTGCCAGGAAATGAAACACTAGCTAGAGACCTCTTGAACACAGCCTTGCAGCAGTTACCTCAGTAGCCTTTGTCTGAGGTGAGAAGAGAAATTTCATAGAATACTTTGAAGTAGTCTCTGAGATTGGTGTGATTTAAAGAGATCACTTTACAGCTCTTTTGTAAAGATTGTTTTTAAAGCCAAAAGGAATCTCTAGTACCTCAAATAAGCTGACAACCAACTGTTAAAGAGCCACAGAGAACCATGTGCCGGCACTTGGCACCAAGACAGAACAGAATAGAGCTGACACATGGTAGGGGCAGCGGGTGGAGGCCAGGGACTATCCTGCCTTGGCCATTAAGCAGATGAATTGCTTTCTTTTTCAAAGCACACTACAGTCTAGGTAGGCCACTCTAAGCCACTCTTGACAAACAGAAACGATGACCTCCTCCTGGATCCTGAGGGTTGCCTCTTGGCACTGGACTTCTGGGCATTCAGAGAGTTGATTTAAGCAGGTGTCACCTGTGGCCAGGGTTGACAGAAGTAGTAATAGAAGAAACCTAGCCTTTCTGGAACAGGAGTATCTCTGTTGTATGATAGGCACCTGCATCTTCTAGAGAGCCCTAGCCAGGCTGCTCACACTCAAGAACCCTGCCAACTTCTGGGTCTTGGATACTGAACTCCAAGTGAGCCACACAGCCTCAACTGACCCCAATAATTGACTCAGCAGCCACATAGCTTTTTTTTCTGAGAAACTGAAAAAAAAATATGGAGGGTCATAAATTATTGTGAAAATTCTTATAAATGAAAGGGATTTCATGGTTCTTTTTATGTAGATTAAAAGACACTGAAGTCCACAATTTTCCCAAGGATATGTGCTGACCATTGAACAATCTTACCTCGTCTGACACTGACTTAACATGACCAACAGAGCATTCTAAGTCTGTATTCAAACACTAGGCCCTAGCCAGAGTAATCTGCCCTTGACAACCTGCAGGACCCTGGGAAGGGATCAGCATATCTGTGTGTCAGCCATAGCAGCAGGGGTATGACCAGACCCCCATTTGGTGGGAGCTGCACATGGGTTAGGAAGTTTCTACTTCTGCATCATGTGACCAGGGAGGAGGGTAAAGTGTGGCTCAAATGCAAGCTCCATCAACACCTCATCAAATGTAGAAGAATGAAGGAAAGAGCTCTCCCAGTTCAATGGATGTTCCTACTTAGAACTCTCTAGCTAGAACATTACAAAGTACAAAAAAAAAGCAAGGCTGTTGAGGTGAGCTCCCTTTTAGCATCCAGAATACTTGTGGAACATGTTTTATTCAATTGAGTGAGAAGAATTCAAACGCTGCTATTTACTTTTGAAGTAGGAAGTGAACACACGAACCATTATAACAGTGAGTGGGAGTTATTAAGTGACCCACTGGAAGACTTAGGGGCACACAGTGCCATAGGCACAGGAGAGCAGCTTCCCGCTCATCCAGCCTCCATGGAATGCTGCATTCCTCTGTCAGTGTCCTGGGCCTGTCCTTCATGCATCTTCTAGCTCCTGGGCCTCAGGTGTCCACCTGTGGTTGCCTCTCACAGGTCTCTGCCTCCATCTCTTCTTGGCTGTCCTCACTCAGGGTCTCCATATTTATCATCTTCCTCCTGAGGACACTGGATACTGGAGTTAGGATCCTTGCCAATGGAATGAAATATCACCTTAGCTCAGTAACATTTACCAAGACTCATTTTCCAAATTAGGTGACACTTGGAGCAGAAAGGGTGTACGTGCTTATAGGATATGTGCATGTGTGTCTGTGTGCAGGTGGGTATGTGCACACGGGGGTGAGTGTATGTCGAATGTGCAGTTGTATATATGGGGGCTGTGGGAGAAGTGAGGGGTGTGTGTGTGTGTGCTCATGCAAGTGTGTATGTTTTTCTGTGTACGTGTACATATATTTGGGTATATGTGTGTGTGTATAGGAAGTGGTGTGTTGGATGTGGTATGGGGTGGAGTTAGCATTTCACTCTATCTTCATGGAGATGCACTTCCACCTACAAGATGCCACTTAGCCACAGACAAATGGATTTGTCCCCAGAATTTTGAGCCCTGAGAAGCTATTGGTGTCTGCTGTGGAATAATCCTTCTGTACACTGTGTGAATATATGTTACTGTGATTGGTTTAATAAACAAGCTGACTGACCAATAGCTGGACAGAATAAAGGTAGGTGGGAAAGCCAAACTGAGAATGATGGGATGAGGAAGGGGAGAGTCCGAGAGTCTCCAACAGATGCAGAGAGAGCGAGATGGGCACACAGTGCTGAGAAAAGGTACCAAGCCACGTGGCAAAGTACAGATAATAAATATGGGTTAATTTAAGTGAAAGAGTTGGCTAGTAACAAGCCTGAGCTATGGGCCAAACATTTATAATTAATATAAATCTTTGTGTGGTAATTTGGGAAGCAGCTGCCGGTTATTTGGGAGAAACAGCCAGTACAGGGAAACTCCGCCTACAGGTGCCTAGAAAGGGGAAGAGAGCCTGTACCTTCAGAGGTCCAGAGCGACTCTGAGGAGCGTCTTGTTTACTGTCTCCAGTATTGCCATATTTTGCCCTCATCACAAGGAATTTCCAGCTCAGCCTGCAGTCCGTGGAGACCAAGAGAAAATCAATGCGGTCAAACAGGAGCGAGGAAGCTCTGGAACAGCACACGTCTTCCAATTCACTTTCCCACATCCAAACCAAGTGGATAGGGACAAGTCCGGCAACAGTGTGCAGAGTGCTTTGAGAACAGTGCCAGTCCTTTTAGGCATGGCTTACTGCAACACCACAGTCAGTCCCATCACAGGGGTGACCTACAGAACCTCACGAGGACAAGATGACTTGGCTCCCAAGGCCTCCGTCTGGCCCAGCCCCTCCTGTGCTAAGAGCTCTTGGGAGTCCTAGTAAGCAACCCTGGCCAAGCCTAACCTGTCATTTCCAGCTGGGGATCTCAGATGCCATGCTGCCATTTTCAGTGTTGGTGTTGATGTGAGAGGTAAACATAGCCGATGAGGTACAGTGCCATTGCCTCACAGGCCAGGATAGCTATAGCCTGGCACAGTGGCCTGGCCAGCAGGAACCCTCAGACGCAGTGACTGGGAATGGCCTCGTCCTGTAAAATGGTACCTTTCCATTCTCTAAAGGAATGGGGGGCCAGTGTCAAGCATAGATTCTACCTTGATTTCTTGGCCTGTTTCTGTGATAAAATACTCTGACTAAAAACAATTAAAGGGAGAAAGGGCTTATTTGGCTCAAAATTCACCACTGTGTAGAAATCAGGGCAACAGGAGTCACACCCCTACACTCAAGAAACGGAGAAGAATGAGTGCTTCTTAGTGCCTGGCTCGCTGTCTTGGTTGTAGACAGTTCAGGATCCACTGTGAAAGGAATCATCCCACCCACAGTCAAGATGGACCATCTTATCAGTTAGCGTAATTAAGGAGTTCTTCAGAGGCATCCTCAGAGGCTAATCTTATGCCTCGTAGGTAATTCCAGATTCCATTGAGTTAAGAATTAACAATTCTCATCACAGATGCCAGGAATATCCTGATTTAGGACTTCTGGGAATCAGTTTTCAGAAGCAAGAGCACGTGATCCTGTCAGGGATCAGCAAAATGGCTTTAACTTTATCTGTTATAATTTCAGCGCTTTCTAAGTGTTTATTCCCCACACCCCCGTTTTTATTAGCGTATATTCATCATACACAACAGCGGGGTCATCGTGACATTTCACACACGGGTTTTGGTCATTTTCACCACCATTACTGTCCCTTGTCCCCCTCCCATTCCTGCTGAACCCCTCCCTCTTCCCAGCAGGCCTGGCTTGTAGTGGGCAGCCATTCCAGCTTTGATCTGGAGATTCCAACCCCCATTGAGGCTTCGGCAACTTCCACGCCTACAAGGCTGGGCCAAGGGAGATCTGGATGGGCCAGCGCGCTCTCTCTGTTCCTGGACCCTAGACGGTGGAGGTGGACTGAGCAGAGTTCCAGAGAACACCACTGGACTGCGATACACCTTCCCCAGACCCCACGACCTACCTTTCCCTTTTTTGTAAGTTACCCACTAAATAAATCTACCTTTTAACTACATGGAGTGACCATAATAATTTCACCAAAACTGGCTAGTTTTATGTCACTGAACACAAGCTAAAGTCATGTGTGAAGAGGGAACTTTAAATAAGAAGTCACCCTTACCAGATTGGCCTGTGGGGCATTTTCTTGATTGATGATTGATTTGGGAGGGCCAGCTCACTGGAGGCATTGCCGTTCTTGAGCTGGTGGTCTTGGGGCTAGAAGAAATCAGGCAGAGCAAGACATGGGGAACAGCACTCTTCCCTGGCCTCTGCAGTAGTTCCTGCTGCCACTTTCCTGTCCTGGCTTCTCTCAGTGCTGGACTGTTACCTGGAACTGTGAGATGAAATACACTCTTTCCTCCCCAAGTTGCTTTTAGTCATGGTGTTCTATAACAGTTAGAAACTCAACTAAGACACCAGCTAGCTCTCTCTCTTACTATTTTCACGTTTTCCTTTTTTTCTTGAGTGGGGA
The DNA here is from genome assembly GCF_004664715.2 of Peromyscus leucopus. Taxonomy (NCBI): domain Eukaryota; kingdom Metazoa; phylum Chordata; class Mammalia; order Rodentia; family Cricetidae; genus Peromyscus; species Peromyscus leucopus. The sequence goes on from NC_051085.1 coordinate 55,528,664, forward strand.
GGGGTGACCCATTTATTAGAGTTTCTTACAAGATCCTAGGTGAGAAATTATTTACAAGATTATGGTGGTCCTGACAAAGAGAAAGTACTCTCTACACAGGCTGGTTTGAGTACCATCTTTGTTGGAGTCCCTGTCTGTGGCGTCTGGACTCCCTGCTGTTTATCCAACTGTTTGTTTATTTTTTTGTTTATTTTATTTATTTATTTTTCCAATTTCTTAAATTCTTTTTATTTATTTATTTTCCTTTTATTTTATTTACCATTTTATAATACCATTCAGTTCTACATATCAGCCACAGATTCCCTTGTTCTCCCCCTTCCTGCCCCCTCCCCTTCCCCCCAGCCCACCCCCCATTCCCACCTCCTCCAGGGCAAAGCCACCCCCGAGGACTGCGATCGACCTGGTAGACTCAGTCCAGGCAGGTCCAGTCCCCTCCTCCCAGACTGAACTGAGCATCCCTGCATAAGCCACAGGTTTCAAACAGCTAACTCATGCAATGAGCACAGGACTCGGTCCCACTGCCTGGATACCTCCCAAACAGATCAAGCCAATCGACTGTCTCACCTATTCAGAGGGCCTGATCCAGTTGGGGGCTCCTCAGCCTTTGGTTCATAGTTCATGTGTTTCCATTCGTTTGGCTATTTGTCCCTGTGCTTTATCCAACCTCGGTTTCAACAATTCTTGCTCATATAAACCCTCCTCATTCTTGCTAATTAGACTCCCAGAGCTCCACCTGAGGCCTAGCCATACCACTCTTGGGCATATACCCAAGAAATGCTCAATCATACCACAAGAGCAATTGCTCAGCTATGTTCACATCAGCATTGTTTGTAATAGCCAAAACCTGGAAACAACCTAGATGCCCTTCAGCTGAAGAATGGATAAATAAATTGTGGCACATATACACAATGGAATACTACTCAGCAGAGAAAAACAATGATATCATGAGGTTTGCAGGCAAATGGATGGATATAGAAAAAATCATCCTGAGTGAGGTAACCCAGACTCAGAAAGACAAATATGGTATGTACTCACTCATAGGACGATACTAGAGGTGGAACAAGGATGACAGGCCTGCTACTCACATCACCAGGGAGACTACCTGGAAAACAGGACCCCAAGAAAGACATGAGGATTGCCCAATGATAGAGAAATGGATGAGATCTACACAATCTGGACATGAGTGGGAGTAGTGAAGGTCGAGGGTCGAGGGAAAGAGAGCCTGTGGGAGTGGAAGATCCCAGCTGGATCAAGAACAGAGAGGGAGAACAAGGAATAGGAGACCATGGTAAATGAAGACCACATGAGAAAAGGAAGAAACAAAGTGCTAGAGAGGCCCACAGAAATCCACAAAGATACCCCCACAATAGACTGCTGGCAATGGCCGAGAGACAGCCTGAACTGACCTACTCTGATGATGGGATGGCCAAACACCCTAATTGTCATGCTAGAAACCCCATCCAATGACTGAGGAATCTGGATGCAGAGATACACGGCTTTACCCACCTGTTTGAATGAAGGCCCAGCCCCGAGTCCCTGAGTCCTCGGGCTGCACTTCTCTATTTGGCTCCACGCTAGAAGCTAACTGAACCAATGCTTTTTCATGTGATGGGCAGAGGAAGTCTTCAGAAAGTGTAACTTCCCTTCTCTCCATTTGTATTTTCCAGGGCCTCGTGTGAACCTTCACTGAGTGGCCTTGTGACAAACATCTCAGAAGCCCAAGTGAGTGTTCCAGATCAGTTCTGCTCTCCCTACAAACTATATGTGATTACAACATTTTTCAAAAAGAAAGGACACTTCTCTATTACAAATAAAATTAGAACTTTATATCTAAAAATGTTCATGTGTGCATTTTTTCTTTTCTACTATAAAACGGAAAAAAATATTTAAAAGTTTTGAAGAAACAAAGCTCTTGCCATGACCATTTTGTTCTAAGGAATAAGTACCGAATTTTGGCAGGGATTTTTGCCTTGCTATAGCTCTAGTGAGTAATCCTGTCTCATGTTTCCTTCATCCCGAAGGCAGTGAGGTTATGAGCCACACCAGCATCTTTCCAACAGGTTGGAGGCCCTGGGTACCATCCTCAGCACAGCAAAAGAATAAGAAAGGAAAAAATCAGTAAAAATCTAACATCATAGAGAAAGCTTTAACAGGACACAGATTTTCATAAAGTAATACGGAAAATGTCCTAGGGGAGAATCTAAATTATTTGCTAATAAAAAAAGTAGGGAGTTCTCCATGAAGTTCAAAAGATAAGGAACACAGGCCTATCTCAGGATGATCCCAGGGCTGGAACTGTCAGAGATTCAGAGGACAGTCCCCGCTGTGGACCTGGGTTGAGGTGGCTTTGCTGAAGGAGGAGAGAACTGAGAAGGGAGAGTTTCTCTTTCTGCAGTCCAAGGGCAAGCTTTTAGACTGAGTCACAAGTTCCTGAGTCAGTTTCCCATAGAATGTTGGGAGAAGTCACAAGCCAGAAGATGCAGAGGTGGAGCACCCAGCCCAGACATCAGACAGAAAATGCGACTGAGCACACAGCCAAGCTGGGGAATTAGATTGTCCAGGCCAGCCTGCAATGCTTGGAGAGAAATTACCCGAGAGAATAATGATTATCACTCCCTGCTATGATTCAAGCAAAATCAATCATCAATCAATCAATCAATCATCAATAGATAAAGATGACGAAAGTACAGTAACTACACACAGGATCAACTCCAAAGCACATCTGGACAGACCACAGCCAAGCACTGCTGACAAACCTACAGAAATAACTTTCAGAGGTGTGAGAAATAAAGTTCTCACAAGGTCCACATGCACAGCGATACTCTCATTTTAAACCTTCTTTCCCTGCCTGGTGCTTTTACACACGATGCTTAAATCAACAAATAAAGCCGAGGAGAGGGTGTTTGGACTCTGGAAAAGGATGTGCCAAACATGAAGGAAAATAGAAATTAGTGGACAAGTTATCTAAATATTTATAACCTCAGACAAATATTTGGTTTGATTTTGAGGCAAATAAATAACATTGTGGCTTTTTTTTTGTAAGCCCTGTCTCGTCTGTGAGGATGAGTAAAAATGAAAACATGGTGAGGTAAGCCATCAGCTCTAAGTGGTGGCCGAAGACATTGCTCTTTACACTCTCAAGAGCAAGCCAGGGAGCCAGGAAGGCACAATCACACCAACTTCTCAACTATCTATTGTATTCCACAATGATGGCGTCCCTCAAAATTCTCATTTTGCGCTGAGTGGACAGCTTGGTGTTTCCTCAGCTCATCCTACTTACATTGTCTTTGTGACAGAGAACTTTGATATTTGTGTATGTCACCAACAGTGACTGAAGTTCCAAATAGCTTAGAAGTGTGGCCTGGTACATATTTGGAATCTGGATCATTTTGGGGGGCCAACAATAGAGACCGCACTTGGTTCTGCGGGGAGGAACCCCCCATCATCCAGGCATCTTACTTGTGTATTTAAAACTCCTGTTTCCAAATTCCTATAATTTGTCACCAAAAAGAGGAGGATCACAAAGACAGGATTCCAACAGAAACCTAGGACCACAGGAGAGGAGAACTCAGCTGTTGACACATGGGTGACATGGAGTCAGCCTTTCTCTTTACATGGCGGGTTCCATCTAAAATCTTCACCCAGAGCCATCGATCCTCTCCCGCTCTCGGGTCACGTTAGAAGGGCACGGCCTTCACTCCGACTGCAGTCTCCTCTCAGGTCACGTTAGAAGGGCACGGCCTTCACTCCGACTGCAGTCTCCTCTCGGGTCACGTTAGAAGGGCACGGCCTTCACTCCGACTGCAGTCTCCTCTCAGGCGAAGGAGGAGAAGCAGGGAGAGTGATGATCAGAAACACACGGCAGGAGTGCCACCGTGGCTACCAGAACAAGGAGCACAGTATGCCACTTTCAGTCCCCAGAGGAGTCCCTGTCTGGTCACCGGGGGTGGGGGGGGGGTGGGGGTGGGGGGGTGGGGTGGGGGAGGGGGAACTGGCTGAGCTAAGGCCTTTCCTAAAGTTGGTTTGTAAAAGTTTTCTCACAATGACAATAAAGCAAACAACAACAACAACACAGTAGTGAGGATATTCAAGAATACTTAGACACATTAAATTTTCTCATTTTCAATTCCTGTTAAAGAAAACCTGAATAAGACGTAGTTTTTGCTCTGTCAACACTAAGAACAAACAAGGCCTTCAGGACTCCTATTTTGGCAAAGGTCAGAGTTACCATTTGACCTGGTTTGGCTGTGTCTTGCCTTCACTCTGCCCTGCAAGGTGAGCAACAGCCCCTGGGATACGTGCTAGAAATAAAGTGTTTAAAAACACGAAACTGCGAACTTCCTGCTCTTTGGTTACCACAAGGGGGTCACCTGACTGGTGTTTTTTTTTTAGCCACAGTCCAGCACCAGCATGTGTACAGTTACCTACCTCTTTCCTCACCACTCACAAAGATAAATAAATAAAATAAAATGAGCAAGGCTGTGTCTCTCAGACCAGCTGTGCCGGGATTGCCCATGAATGGGCCTCCTTCCTACCCAGCATTCACCAGGCATCAGGTACCGTACACAAGGAAGGCCAAAGGACAAAGGGTCTAGATGGTCTCAAGTATCAATGGCTGTAAGAACTGCAGAGCTGGTGGTCCAAACAGAAGCCCTGGCAGCCTTTTCTCAGTTTATTCTTTGACTGTCATGTGGGCATCAGGCCTGTTTTCATTGCCCTCAGAAGATAACCCTGGGACAACCGGTACAGGCTCCTCCACATTGACCATTTTTCTCTAGAGACCCAGCTAATGCAACGGCATTTTAATTGTAACAGTAAGCAGAACTAAGCAAATGTCAGAGCTCATCTCATGATGCACTTTTTATTCTGTCTGGAACTCCAGCCCATGTCGCGATGTACTCACTTTGAACATTCAAGGTGGGTCTTTCCACTTCATCTAATCCAATCTTGAAACTCCCTTACAGACATGCTCAGAAGTTTGTTCCATAGTGAATCTAGATCTCATTGAGTTGACAATCAAGATTGCCCACCACAGCTACCTTACACACGGGCACAGGATTTACTGTCCCCGCAAAGACGTGGTTATTCCCAAAGACCGCATGTCACTCTGACAATTCTACAAATAAGCAATGAGAGTATCTAAATTTCACTTGTCTACTCAAATAAATGTGATTCTTCCACTTCTCCTGACATCAAAGATGGGGACCTTCCGTTACCCCGCCTTCTGCTCCAGAACCAGAGAACTGCAGCTCTGAGCTCCCAGACACTCCCAGCCAAGTTTCTCTCTGTAGTTCTCTTCTCCCGTGTGCGATGTCATAGGTTGGGATTGCTCCAAGGAGTATCTTCCACTTCTGCTGGCTTTGTGACCATGACTCCAGACATCTTTCTAAATAAAACGTGTCAGTTTGATACCATTTATATACTTGATCTGCTTCAGTGCTGCAAGCATGTTTTTGGATGTCCTCAGCAGGTTATCAAATGCCGAATGTGCCTCCCACTTCCCTCTCCTTTCTCTTCTGCTAAGGATAGGGCGAGAATCTCCAGCACTGAGCATTCTGGCAGCTGCTATTTGAACTTCACAGCCTCGAGGCCTTGGCCTTTAGTTCTTAGGGCTCATAGAGTAGAGTATGGGGCCTCTTACCCTGCCTCATGTATCAAACCATCTCCAGACCCAGCCCTCTGGCAGGCGTGCAAGACTGTGGGCCTGGTGTAACTGCTTTTAATTTTCAGCTGCCAGTAACAAATGGAGACTCTTGTTGCTAACACCACAGGGACCCCACACTTACTTGGGATGCTCTCCTATAAGCTGCCACACAGGGTAAGAGTTTCCACATGGGAAGGACCTATCCTCTTCCTCACCAGAGCATTATCTCAAACAACAGTGGGTGCCAGATATTTCCAAGTCCAGCAGGAGCCAGCAGCGGGCATGGGAGTTGACCACAGGTGCAGAGGGGCAGCAGTGGGTGGACACCAGGGCTGCGGTGGGGACCAGCCTGGAGACAGAAGGGGCGGAGAGGAGTTGTTGTGATTTTAGTCGCAGATGATACTGTTCACTTGGTTGCGAGCTGGAGCGCAGGTGGAATGGGCTCCACATCGACTTCTGACTTTCGTTTCTTTGTGTGGTGCTGGGGTTTGAACCAGGGGCCTTGTCCATGCCCGGCAAGTGCTCTGCCATTACGTATCCAGCCCTTGCCCCATCAGGTCAATGACTCATTTGGAGTCTTATTCTTATTAGAAACTTGGCATTGAGGAACTCTTAAGTGATACCACAATATGGCTGCAACCATAAACTCCCAAGAACTAAAATACCACAGATTCTCCAAGTACCACGGGTGTAGCAGTAGCTTGCCATGTGTTAGTCACTAATGCAATATTGAATGAACTGTGCACACTGCAAACACTTAGATTAGTTAAGTCTTCACAAAATCAAATCAGTGCCTTTAATTCAGAATAATTTTTCATTGTCTTTAAGGTTTATGAAAATAAGAAGTGGATCCTAAAATTGAATAGCCGAGGCAATCCTCACCTCAATAAAAATATACACTCACTGAGAGGACCTGTTTAAAACTAACCTGAGCTCAGTAAATGTAAAAACACCGTCACCAGAAGCGTTCTCTGGCGGCTCCTCGCGGGAGGGTTTGCAGCGCCATCCTGTTACTCAATCCTTCTTTCTATTTTCTCTTCCAGAAAAATCCACTTCAGTCTTGAAGAGACAAAGGATGCTCAGGGGTAGGCAGAGAACTTTTGCCTCGAGTTAACAGCAGTGGTGTGAACTTCATGCTACTTTTTTACTCCACTTGGAAAACACGAATTCCTCCTTTCCCCTCTCCTGCTGATTTTGTGAGTTGTCTGTTTAGATTGGTGCTGAGAGTTTGTCATTCAGGGAGCTTCGGGAGCAATCAGGCATGGGACTTACCTACCCATCTGACGGGGAAGAAGGAAAAAAAAAACCCAGAGTGTCCTGAAGCACAGCGGGAAGTGGGGGGAGAGGAATAGAAATCAACCCTTGGCTTTTATGTGCACACACATGCCTCAACACACACACACACACACACACACACACACACACACACACGCACGCATGCACGCACGCACGCGCGCACACACACATGCCCCAACACACACACACACACACACACACACACACACACACACGCACGCACGCACACATGCACACACACACACACACACACACACACACACGATGGAAAATTTTGCAAAACTTGTTACATCCCACACTTGGCGAAGCGATCCCAGCATCACCCTGGCACACTCTCCGGTTGGTCTTGTGGTCAATTACGTGACCTTTTGTCTCTAGCATAATGTCACTCTCCCCTAGCATAATGTCAGCAGGGCAGCAATGTCCAATTTCCTAAAAGCAAAGCCATGAATCACAGAAGAATGGCTTGTTTCTACAAAATAAGTTTCCTAAACTGTTCTGAAAATCCTGAATTCCTTCCACCCTTACTACTGGGTCCTCTTCTTTTGTGTCTGGTGGTTCTTCTGGACATGGTCTGCTGTGGATCATTGCACATCCTGTTTTCTCAACTGTATAGAAAATCACTGTCAATTTTAGATATTGTTATTGATATAAAATTTACATCTAGGTAAGTGAAGAGTTTGCGATCCTTAGATAAGCTCATGACTTAAGGACTGACACTCCCAATCACCCCAATAAGGATCCAATCTGTCCATCACTCCAGGAAATTCTGCATGCTAAAGTTCATGCCGAGTCCCATTTCCCATTATCAAACAGCAATCTGGTTTAACATCGGAGATGAGGTTTTACTGTTCTTCAATTTCATATCCCTGAAGAATTCCAGGATGGACTCATAGTGTGGACACACACACAGACAGACAGATGCCCACAGACATACATGGAGATACACACACACACACACACACACACACACACTGCTATGTCAGCTACTTCTTGTTGACCACCTCTGGGCTGTGTCTCTCATACCACAGCTTATTTATCCATTTCCATGATGGTTGCATCATGTCTGATCTTTGGCACAATGAATGACATTTGTATAAATTCTTTTATGGATGGAAAATTTCATTTCATTTATCTAGAAAGCATTAGAATAAAATTCCTGCCAGTTTTCCAAAGCAGTTCAGCTGCTTTCTCACACTTCCCCAGCAGTGTGCTTGCTGGCTGTGTGCTCCATAGCCTGGGGGACTCAGTGATGACACAGATCATTACGGTTTCAGTTGGTGTTTACTTAGTTATTAATGATACTAACTACGTTTTCAGGATTTTATATGAAATTTGCGTATATTTCTCCATAACGTTCAAAACTTTGACCCACTTCAATAGTCTATTTTATTTATTTGTGAAGACCCTTGAATGTTATGACTATATAACTTTCACAAATTATATACATTGCAGATATAATCTCCTGCTTTTACCCCCAAAGGTAACAATGACGATTACCTCTGTGGATCCCAATGTAAGACTGAAGGTCAGCTCCGTGACTTCTAAGGCAAGGTTGATAGTCTGGTCCTAAGTGCTAAAGGTGAGTTTTGCTTCCTATGTTTAACAAGGTGTGAAAATTCCATTTGTTAGGGGCTGGAGAGATGGGTCAGAGGTTAAGAACACTGGCTATTCTTCCAGAGGTCCTGAGTTCAATTCCCAGCAACTACATGGTGGCTCACAACCATCTGTAATGAGATCTGGTGCCCTCTTCTGGCCTGCAAGAATATATGCAGACATTACACTGTATATATAATAAATTAAAAAAAATTCCATTTGTTAATTTTTCCTTTTTGTTTTTGGACCCTTGAGTGTCCACAGTCTCTGACAGCATACTCTCACAATCCATCGTAAAGTGATCCCATGTGACTTGCCTGTGCCCTCCTTATGAACTTTGGTGTGACTGTTTTATGTCCTTTGAATTATCCTAGAATTTGAGAAATAGTTTGTTGACCTATATGGCAAAACTATGGATTTGGCTGGATTTGTGTTACATTTATATATGATTTGTGAACAACTGAGATTTAAAAAAAAAATACAGGGGTATAGAAGTCCATGAACATTGTATGTCTTTTATTTAGTTTTCCTTTAATTTATTTCAATGACCTTGTAAAATTTTTCAACATAAATTATTTGTATGATCTTTGTTAAATTTATATCTAAGAAGTTATTTTACATTTTCTATGATATTGTAAATGTAATTAAATATATTAAACTTTATTAGTTTTTTTGTTAAATACACTAAATACCATGATGTCTCACTACCTCTGTGAGATTATTTTGCTGGTTTCTAAAGTTTTATGTCTTTAAATGATAATTTATTCTTTTCAAATGTGTATACTTGGGTTTGGGGCTTTAGTTCAGTGGTAGAATGCTTGCCTAGCAAGTGCAAGGCCCTGGGTTCGGTCCTCAGCTCCGAGGTTAAAAAAAAATGTGTATACTTTTATTTTCATTGTCTTATTTCAGAAGATAGGTGTTTTTTTTTTTTAACCAGAACAACTTTAAATAAAACGAAGAGAAGCTCTATTACTAAGAACATTAGCAATGAGCACTTGAAGTTTCTCGGCCCTGTGATGACAGGTATACTCTGTTATTCAAAAGGACACAGAGGGTCAGAGAGACGGTTTAGAGGGTGTAGGCTCTTGAGAAGAAGCCTGAGAACCTGAGTTCAAGTCTAAGGAAATCATATACTGGAAGAAGAGAACCAACTTTTTTGAATTGTCTTCTGATCTACACACACACACACACACACACACACACACACACACACACACACACAAATAAATAAGTGAATGTAGTAAAATGGATGAATAACAACAGCTGTACATTTTCTGTGCTTTTTACATCAGATTGAAGTTGTTCTCCTATACCTCAAGTTTATAGTTTATGCCAATATTTTAAAAACATGAATGGATATTGTGTTTTATAAGTGCTTTTCTGGTACACAAATTCAAAGTTTTTGTGTTACTTTAATGCATTATTATGGTATAGTCCACTAATGAAAATGTTAACCATGGGAGCCCACAGAGGCTTCCTAGTGAGAACTTACTCAGGGTCAGAGAATCTGAGCTTGCTTTACCCAGCAGGGCTGCATAAGGGGATGATTTGACCCTGGGCTTGGTTACCAGGTGTTTTGAAGGGTTTACACTTGGCTGTATGGTGTGCTTTGATCTTGCAAGGGGGAGATCTTTTGCCTCTCCCCTTGGCATGTTATAAAAATCCTTTTTGAATAAAGCCTCAAGGCTGTTGGGTATTGACCTAGGACCTCCCAAAACTATTCTGTGTTTCTGTCTTTCTTCTCTTTGGCTAGGTCTCTCTTTTTATCTATCTATCATTTTTTAATTCCTTTCTCCTTCACCTAAGAACCCTTCAAATGGTGGGAGCTGACCCTCCCCCCCCACACACACAGTTAGCATCAATTAGCCTTGTCTGCTTGGGAAGAACTCTACTTGATCATGATGCATTGCATACTGGGAATTAAAGGAGAGCAATGGTGGGTATACTGTAATTTCTGCAGGGGACTAGACATGTTCACATGGTGGATGGAAACGTGGCTGTTAGCCAGTATGAAGTCCCTTAGGTAATGAGAACATTTCAGATTTAGATATTGGTGACCATTGTACAATTATGAGAATCAAGTTGCGGAAAGAGGGTCCACTTGCTAACATGAGGAACAAGGTGAGCTCTTCAAAGCATTTCCATGGGGGCTCCAGATACAGTTCATAAAGAAGGGTAGCACACACACTTGACCTCAACAGCAACCTCAGAAACTGAAAAGAAAGAAAATTGACATGATTTTCTCCCATCTTCACCATCAATCCAGTTTGAATGCTGGCTATCAAAAAGAAATAACCACAGCCCTCGATTAAAATGCATATGATCTGAGAAGTATATGTGGGGGGCTTGTAGACATGTAAGTAGCTGGAGTCGACTATATCCGGTTTAGTGCTGACTGGCCCACTGCAGGCTGAACCGGGACATTATTCTGAGACGGATTGAAGGTGGAGTGGACCAGCTGGGTAGCAGTGCGTGAGAGAGACGATGTGAACAGGATTCAGACGAAGGAAGGGTGACCGATGGGTAGGTGGGAGCAGCCTTCCCAGCCCTGTATCTGAGGAAAGACTGGCTGTGGAAAGCATGGTTCTTGTGACTGAAGACTCTGACATAATCAGAAAGATCACAGTGAGCCTCTTTGACAGGTTGACAGGTCAGTGTTAGAGCTCACAGCAAGAACTACAGAGGACGACGGATTTACTCAATCACACCAGACATCAAACACATGGCGAAGCCGTCTAGGTACTCATGGCTGGGCATCCGACGCTCACTTCTGATGCTCCCTTGATAGTGGCTCAGATGGCATTGCTTTGGCTGTCTTGTAGCTGAAGGTACAGTTTCTAAGTCCTGAGTTCTTACTCTTGGATGCCAGAACTCAGAAAAAGGAAGCATTAAGACATAAGCTTGGGGGATAATTATCTGAGAAAGGGAAAACCTGTCCTCAGTTCTTACTCTCAAATTCTTGGGTGTGGTAGATCTGTGATGAGTTTAGCTTAAATCTCTTCATGGCATGGACTGCTATGTGGGAGAGAGCACCTGTCTCCAGGGGCATTATGGGTTGCAGGTCTCACTTACCTAAGTGCACATAAGTCCTCCTGTTTCAGGTCACAGGCTGTCTTCTAGGCGCTGAGACCACATGTGGGAAAGGGCGTCATGTCCTGAAACCCATCTGGGAAAATTTTTGCAAGTTTAACTGTGTGCTAGAATGAGTTCTGGGCATTCCTGGGCATCAGGAGGGAAAGCAGACCTGTGTCCTCCTTGCTCACAGCAGGGGCTTCAGGTCACCTTACGTGCATAGTGAAAAGACTTCTTTGCCAAATGGAAAGCAAGTGGTGGCACAAACTCATGGCAGCCACGCACAGGGTCCCAGAAACACAGGAGCTCTCTCCCCGGGGCTGCTGCTGTGATCTAGGGGACAACCACGGGCCCTGGATCCCATCTGCAGAAGGCCACTGTAGACAGAGTGTGGAGCCCTTGGGGACTGGGCTCAGTAACAGAACCACCAACACCAGGACAGACCTAGGGATAGATGCTGGCGGTGTCTGTCCTCGCGCTCAGTCTCAGGAGGACGGGCAAGCTTTCTTCTTCAGCTTTGAAAGCAGTTCATACCTGCTGCCCGGTCTGACTAAGGAGCAAAGGTCAGTTCAGAAGGCAGTGTTGTGAATCGCTTGCTGTGTTTACATGACGCAGATACACTGTTTTCTTTTGGGTGTGTTTTGCAACCTCATCTCTCTTAATATCCATAAAATAGTTCTCAAGTTCACTTTGTTTCCAAAAACTTTTGATATTTTGTGTGTTTATACTTTCAAAAACTCAACACTGTTTAATATTTAGTTTGAATAAACTCTCCATGAAGGAACACTTGATCAAACAAAATACTTTAATATACAACATTTTTTTATACACAATTTCCTCACCCTTTCCAAAAACTGGATGCACGGATTTCCAATATTAAAAGTGTTTTATTCATTTGCATTTGAGTTTGCTTAAGACCCTGTGGCTAAGAGGAAAGTCAAACTCATATCCTTTGATTTCTGCAGTAACTGAGAGAGGCACAGAGGAAAAAGTCTGAAATGACTGTCTAGATGTCAAACAGTCTAAGCAAGCAATCTTGGTGAGCCAAGTGGGAGCCTCTGAGGCCCATAGATTCTATCATCATGACATGCAAGGGTTCACTGCTAGGGTCCAGGGGCTCTGTACAAGCTATTTCAGGGAGGTATATAGAAATCATTGTATTTCAGGGGATATTTAGAAATCTTTAATAAACCATGAGTGGGTCTGCTCAACCTGGCTGAACTCACCATCTCTCTCTGGAAGCAATTACTCTATGCAGTTGGAAGTCAACAGCTGTTTTGATCATGGAAAGCATATCTGGATGAAAAAAAATTAGAGGATTGGAACCCAACTGCAAATGAGTGAGGGTATTTTGGTTGTGGCTACACACCTAAGATGAACAGCATGAGCCAAGGAAAGTTAATTTTCCCTGGTGATTTTCAGAGCCTCAGTTCCCGGCCAGCTTGCTCCATTTTGGTAGCCTGTGGCAGGCAGACTGTTGTGACGGTCAGAGGATGTGACACCAGAGGCCAAGTGCCACGTGAGAGCCAGGAAGTAGAGAAAGGGCCTGAGACAAGAGATAGCCCCCATGAATATAAACCAATGCCCCACTTCCTTCAGCTAAGACCCATTTCCCAAAACTGCCATTTAATTATGAACACAGCGGTGGTCTAAGTCGGAGTCTTCATGATCCAACCACTTATCAATGACTGGATCCACTGGGCAGGGACCATGCCTTTGACACAGGAGGGGATACCTCATATCCAAACTGTAGCAGTGAAAGAACAAATCCAAACTATGTAGAGGGGTTGGGGAGATGGCTCAGTGGCTAAGAACACTTGATGAGTCCCATGGGGACCTAAGTTTGGATATCCAGCACCCATGTAAGAAGCTGGTAGTGGCCACACATGCCTGTAAGCCCAGCACTGGGCAAGAAGAGGGTGAGGCAGGAAGATCACTGGAACTTACTGGCAGCCAACCTAACTGAAAAACACAAGCTTCAGGCTTAGGGAGAGACCCTGTTTCAAGGCAATAAGGTGAAGAAACAGAGGTGTCTGCCTCTGGCCTCTACATGCAGATGCCATATGCATATACTTTATTACCAATTGTCTAGACTCGGAATCACTCAAGTGTCATCCATCTGAAGCTCTGCAAATCCTCAGCTGATCTTGTTTCCTGAGACTGGAGGCCTCTGAGTCCTCATCCAGAATGGGTCTCAGCTGAACTGTGCTGCTCAAAAGCCTGAATGCTTAACCAGCCAAATGCTTAACCAGTCAAAATGCTTCTAGGTCTCCATGCCTTATATACCTTAAGGTATATAAGTATATGCATATGACATCTGCATGTGGAGACCAAGCCTTAAGACTTGACCAAGTGTTTTTGCCACCACTCCCTGGGATTAAAGGCTCGCTTTCTGGGATTAAAGGCATGACTCACCGTGCTTGGCTGTATCCTATGTGGCCTTGAACTCACAAGAGATCCAGAGGGATTTCTACCTCTGGAATGCTAGGATTAAAGGTGTATGTGCCACCATTTTCTAGCCTTTGTATCTAGTGGCTGTTCTGTCTCTGACCCCAGATAAGTTTATTAGGGTACACAATATTTTGGGGAACACAATACCACCCCACTTCGGAGTCTTTCACTATAACACACCCTTTAGAAGCTGGAGCAACTGTCCCTTGGTGCATCTGATTCCACACCTTATCCTTGCCTGTGTGGCCCAGGAACCACCTCAGCACCAGTACTAGTCTCTTCTACATGAAAAACCTTCACTTATCTCTTTAAAAAGTCTGAAAAGTTGATACATAAGGAAGCTCCTACCTGGAAAGGTAGGAGCTATTCCTCTGCATGCCTTCAATGCACCATTTTTTCCCCCAGAGCTGACATCTACTGCTTTACAATACTCTATGTTGAGGGTTGGTGTTCCAAGGCAAGGTCCCACAGAAAGGACCTCCCACTTTCAACCTGTTCGGGCATAGCAGGCATTCAAGGCAGCCAGTGTGCCAGGTGCCAGGCGGCCAGTAGAAACAGCAGATCTTCAGTTTAGGCTGTTTCCAAAGACCATTCAGTGCCACTGTAGGGAACTAGACACATTTCCTTGTTCTGCATCATTCATACATCTGCGATGCAAAGCAAGGATCCTTCTTCCATACTGCTTCTGTAGCAGATGGATGAAAGAATACCTGTTTACCAGATTTAGCAACTGAAGTTACAGCATGAGCCTTGTTTGTTTAAGATAGGGAACTCTACATTCATCAAGACTTAAAATGGACCTCTGCATTTAAGCTTCCTTACAGTGGTTGGCTGAGATCACGTGAGAGGGAAACTCGAAACTTGCTTGGATTTGATGCTGAGCAAGGCTTAAGACTTGACCAAGGCAGCCCCCAGGAATAGTGTTTGTGAGATTAAAGTGAATGAGTGAAGATCAGCATCTGGTATCTGACTGAGCTTAAAATCATTATTTGTTTCTTCCTAATCTTGGGGAATCTGAAAATGCACTGCAGAAGTAGTGTGGATTGAAGTGATATTGTGAACTCAAGTTTGGTGCCTAGAAGTCCTCTGGGGGTTGGGATTGGTAAAGTGATCCAAACACTACTGAGGGAGGTGCTCTTGCCTCTGATGCTGCTGAGGCAATGGTCCCAGGTCCACACCCAGCTGCCAGGTCAGGTTCTACTGTTTTCTCTGAGTTCAACTAAGGTGAACCAAAAATGTGATTTTTTTTTTCCCACATGGAATGCTTGTGTTAAATGAAAATACAGAGCTAATGAAGACCTCCCAAAGTGAAGTTAGATGGAGTGATAGGCCTGGCCTGGGATGAAACACCTGGGCCTGTGGCTTCCTTAACTCCCTTCCGCTCACTGTACATCCGGTTCTAGGGCCCTGTGCCAACCAGCTCCAGGCAGACTCTGCTCTGTGCCCTGTCTGGGCCTGTGGGCTGAGCCATCACTCCCTCCCCTGGCCCCACGACCTCAACTGGATGAGCCCCAGGGCCCCGCGTTAGATCTAATCCTATCAACATGCAAGGATAAGGCAACAGGTCCCTGCAAATACCCCTCACTCAGACTCTCCAACCCTTTCAACACACACACTTGCTGCTTCTCAGGGTCAGGAAGGTAAGCATGCCAAGGCAATTATTGTGAGGGCCAGGATGGGTTTAAAGCTGGGGCAAAGGTTATAGAAATGTCCTGTGGGGATGAGCATAGAAAGACCTTGCAGAGCTTGAATTATGTGCAGGGTTGGGCCACTGGAAAAGTTCCCAGGCACTCATGCACATTCTCAGACAATCCTAGTTAGAAAATGACAGTGTAGCCTCACCATCCAAAATATTCCCTCTAAATGCTACAATATAGCAAGGGTCAGGGTGTGGGCCACTGCATGAGCTACTTTTCTGTTGTTGTGATACAATGTCCCCATAAAAGCAACTTTAAGGAGAAAGGGTTTATTTTGGCTTACAGTTCAAGAGGGGCCACAGTCCATCGTTGTGGGGGATGCCTGGTGGCAAGAGCAAGAAGCTGGCTGTTCACATTTCCATCTGAAAACAAGATGCAGACAGAAAAAAAAAAAAAAAACAAAAAACAGGAAATGGAACCAGGATATAAAACCTCAAATCAGAAAGACTTTAAGTCCTAAAGATTCCTTAACTTCCCCAAACAGCATTGCCAACTGGGGGCAAATGTTTAAACACATGAGCCTATGGGAGACATTTCTCATTGAAAATCATAGAACTTTACAATAACAGGAAAAGGAGGGATTTGAACAGAATGTCTTAACCAGTACTGACAGCCGTGCAAGTAAAAGCTGTTATTTGGTGTGAACCTGTAGGAGCTAAAAGCAATGAACAAACAATTGTGAACTGATGAAGATTCATAAGGTGCTAAATAGCCCATCAACTTTAATTAATACGTGTGGAGGCACAGCAGTCTGGTGGGAGTTTTAAGAGTGAAGGAGGAAGTGAGAAGTCAAAACCATGTTCTCAAAGCAAATGGAAGATGAATGGTGTCAGGGGAGGAAACGGTACTCCTGTTCGTGATCTTATCATTATCTCACCGTTAAAACTCACCCATCCTCCTTCTTGACCAAACATCCCAACCTCAGAGCCATTGGCTCTGTTCTGCCACCAGGCTCCTTCCAGACAGCTATCATTCTTCCATGTCAGCAGGCTCATGTGCACATCCCACCTGCTTCCACCAGGTCCTTCCTGATGAAGGGCCAAGAAGAGGGCAGCATCCACAGGGTTCTGCTGCTGCATGCCTGTGGGTCTGATGTCCTCAGTGTTGCCTCCTTCCATAGAGTGTGGGGTAGACTGAAGGTTGAATTCCTATGAAGAGAGAAGTGGGGGTGAGTCACCCCGGGAACCGTGTTATACATGCCAGGACTTCTTGCTGGCTCTCTAGCTCTCTCCTGATCTTCTTAATAGAACTAGCTGCCCATATAGACTTGCCTCTCAGAGATCACAAGTAGGAAACTGGATGAGATGTTCAAGTAGCTGCTCCAAAAGAACTCCATCCTGCAAGCAAGTTTGTAAGTGAACTTGTCGTCAGAGCCTTCTAAGAACATGGTTTTTTTTTTTGTTTTTTGTTTTTTCTTAGATCAGACTACAGCCTTAGCCAGCATTTTGATTAAAGCCTCAGAGAGGCTCTGTCCAAGGATCCCAACCATGACTAGAGTCCTGACCCTCAAAATGTTAGATTTTAAAAGTTTGTATTTATTTTAATTTTATGCATATGGATGTTTTGCCCATGTGTATACCTGTGTACTGTATATGTTTGCCTAGGGCCCAGAGAGGCCAGAAGAGGTGTCATGGTCCCTGGAACTAAAGTTAACAGATGGTGGTGAGCCACCATGTGAGTGTTAGGAATCAAACCCAGAACCTCTCTAGAGGATTAATCAGATGGCTTAAACACTGAGCCATCTCTCCAGCCCCAAACACTATGTTTCAAGGTGACCCTACTTTGGAGTTAATTTATAATTCAATAATGTATAACTAACACAAAATGTTAAGTTTTGAAGCTCAGCTTAGGTCTTATCTTTTCCACTAGACTTCTCCAATAACTCAGCCTACAGAAGGTCCTTCTCATATGCATTACCTCAGCTTTATAGTTACTTATTTAATAACAGCTTTTTCTCAATGTGTGTAACTTGTTCTCTGTATATTTTCATTCTATTACTTATTGTAATACTTATACCTAGCAGACCCAGTCATTCATAAAATATTAATTTTATCAGATACAGGCAGATGGATGGTTGGCTGGATGGGTAGATGAATGACATGGATGGATGGATAGATGAGTGTGAAGGACAAGTGGATGGAAAGAAGGAAGGAAGATGGGTGGACATATGAGTAAAGAATGAATTGGTGAGCAGGTGAGTGGATAGATGAGTAGATAGATTGAAGGTTGGATAGGTGAGTGGATGATAGATGGGTATGTGGAATATGAGTAGATATATGAATAGGTAGATGAATGGGATGTACAGGCAGATGGATAGATGATAGATGGAGGTAAATGGGCAGGTGGAAGGACAAACTGGTGAGTGAATGGATGGAAGAATGGATAAATAAATGGATGCATGGATGGAAAGATCAATGAATGGCTGAGTGGAAGGATGGATAGATGAGTGGATGGATGAATGAAACTCTGAATAAGCAAATGGATAGATGTGTGTATGGATGGATGGCTAACAAGATTGTGAAGGTAGACATTTAATCAGAATAATTGTTCAGGTGAATATCCTAAAGAATTATATGTATCATTCTAGATCATAAGAACGTTCCAGATGGATGGCATCATCCAAGATGGAAGATGGGGTGCCTGGCTTTGCAGTTCAGGAAGACGACAGCGGGGACAGGTGTGATGGGGAGTAGATACAGTCTCATGCTCTGGTGGTACGGTTGGAGACACCTGCTCCTGAAGATTGACTTTTTAACTTAGCGATTTCTCTGATGGACCACAGCAAGCAAGTACGTGGGATCTGAGTGCTGGTGTGTTTACTCTAGACTTCTGGTGCTGATCTCCCCACCAAGCTCCTAGAGACAACAGCCTCTGTAATGTTGTTCTTTCCTGATCCCAAGTTAGAGTCTACAGGCTGCTTAAACATTAGTAGAGCCTGGCCAATAAAAATCCCAGCTGTTCTGCTTTCATTGAGTCTTACTGTGAATAATAAAGTAGAGAGCCTACTTTGCATGTCCAGCCTCAAAACATCAAACCTAATATATTATTACCAGCGTAGTACCATTAGCACATACTGCTTACAGATCATTAGCATAAAATCTATTACAATGGTTTGGGGGGTAAGAATGCCACAGCGATTACCTCAGGAACCTACAATATTGATGAAGGAGGAGAAATGGAGAATAGCTGGGAAGGGTCTTCAGCACCTGCTACTAAGTAGGGCAACACTCGGTGGTGGACATGTAGAAAGGGCTATTTAATAGCAGTACCAAGGTCACCAGGGCACCCCAGGAAGGAGCTTCTGACAATACGAAGAGATAGAAATGCTCCAGTCAGCCACATGGCCAGAGTTTCTTCCAAAAATCATCTCCCACTTGCTGCTGTCATCACTAAGTTTTTCTGCTTACTGGAAAATTGGCACAACACATTTATGCCAATTATATACGTTAACACAACTTGACAACATTTTGGAATACCACTAATACGGAAAATCTGATAGACACTCTATCACGGAGTTGACAACAGCCAAGACTTTGTTTTACATGTAGTATGATTTTGTTTTGACCTTTTTAATTTTATCATCATTTATATTTCCTCTCTAAAAGTCACTGGCTAGAAGACTCTTCGGTGGTGGTGGTTGGGGGGAGGTGTGGCTTACTGCCACCAAGCTTGAGTTTCGGAAGCTTCCACCCCTAGGGACTTAGCTTTCCACCTGTAAAGGTGTCCTGTGGTGGTTAATATTGCCAATCAGATACAATCTACGATCACTTAAGAAACAAGCCTCTGGGCACGTCTGTGAGGAAGTTTCTAGACTGGGTTTACTGAGGAGGCGCCATCCCACGAGCTGTGATCCTGGACTGAGTAAAAAGGAGCAAACTGAGCACCAGTGTTCGCCTCCCTCTGCCTCGTGGCTGCAGAGGCACCGTAACCAGTTGCCCTGTGCTCTTGCGGCATGCCTTCTCCACCCTGATGGATGGTGTCTCAGAACCGCGAACCCAGACAAGCCCCTCCTTCAGGTGCCCCATCAAGTGTTTGTCAGAGCAGCAGGCCGAGTAACTAACCCATGAGCTCTGCCATTGTTCCTCCGCCGGCCATACCTGCTACACAGGCTTTGATTTTAGAACCAAGCGAAGGAATGGGTGGGGGTAGAGGGTAGAGGTGGGGGTGGAGTGGGAGTGGGAGTGAGCGTGGGGAGGGATCTTCAGAAAGTCAAATCAGCCGTTGCCATCTCCGTAGATTAGAGGCAGACTCACATAGCGAGCCTTTCCCATTTCCCAGAAAACTGAATGTGGTGAAAGAGCGAGAAAAATAACAGCACACGTTCACCTCCAGGGTCTCAGATTACTCAGAGAAAGATTGTTTTATCCGAGCAACGGGAGAAACACTGCCGCTGAATGACCCGAGCGTTCAGGCGATGGGTGGGTAGCCGCCGCCGCCAAGGCAAAGTCTGTGCAGAGCCGCGGGGAGGCTCGGCCAGCCACCTTCACCCAACAGAGTGCGGTTTGTGCTACTGGCTGGCACCCCACCTGATACACGGACACTGCTGAGGTCCAGTGTCCCCGAAGCCTGGCGTTCTTCCCCAGGCTTCCATCCAGCAGCACCGACACTCTAACCTGGACATCGTTCTCCTTGGTGGGAGACACTAGCGGCGGAGGGGCAGGTGAGATGCAGAGCAGAGCTGTGGGCACGGGCTCTTCTCGGAGTGGCCTGGGTGCCCATAGGTCACTATCACTGCCTTGGAATGGGCTGACCTGGCACCGGCCCCTGTCTCCTCAGTCATCTTGGAAGAAGCCCAGGAGTTTGGAAGCCATTTCTGCACTCCTGCGGTGATGCACATGGTAGTGTAAACACTGCTCTGAAAGAGTCTATTGGGGTAATTAATCATTTCAGCCCCGATAGTTTTTGGATGGGCTCTGATACCTCTGCCATGGGAGGAATGTCTAAATGACTAGGTGGGGCATCATCTTTTTAAAAAACAATCCAACAAGGGCTGTTTCTTCAGAAATCATTTTGATCTGAATGCCCCGATGACTGGACCTCAAAGAATGATTTAGGTGTTTTTCTACATAACAAGGCAGGTATTCTCCAGCACAGCTGGTCTCAGGAACACACAGAGCTTTCTGTGAAGTATGTCTTGATACTTACAGAGATTTTAAAAGAAAATATTTGGGCTGTGGTTTATGAATCAAACAGTCTTAAGTATGTAAATAAGGAGGGGCTGGCTGTCCTTCCAGAATAGCACACAGGATTGTCCAGCCCGGGCCACCTTCTGACAGCCAGGCTGGGCTGTGCAAGGTGCCAGCAGGCTTGTTTCCTGACCCAGGGCAGATGGGCATGGATTGTGTACAAGGCACTGACACACACTCGTGACTGTGCTGGGTGCTCTAGTGAGGACGTGTCCCTTGGTAAGCAAAGACACCCAGTCAGCTCTCCTCAGAAGTCTTCCTTAGAGCTTATGCGTGGCAACTTGTGTTCTCTCAGGGAGAGTGCACCTTCCTGATGCATCTCACTGGATGTGCTAAACTCTGGAGCAGGGGTCAGGAGCCGGGCAGAACAGGGGCCAGGGAAAGGCAGAGGCAGGGGGGGGAGCAAGGGGCTCTTTAGGGCCACCTTTGCCCTTTGTCCAGGGCCATGGTGGGCACAAACGGAGCAAGGCTCTGCCTTCCTTTTCCTTCACGATCCTAGAGAAGGTGGTGATGGGCTGATGCTCACGGAGATTTGGAGTAAAGCTCCAGCCATGCAAATATCATCTGAGGCAGGATTTGGAGGCTAAAAATGAGACAAAGAGCCCAGAAAATGAAGTGGCCACACCAGGCGCTGGCGGTGAGGGGCACCCCATGCCTGCAGGGGAAGAAGTGTCTTGATCAGCCCTACTTCAGGAAGGTCACCCTTGTCTTTTTGGGTAGAAGCAGGCCTGCTATTATGGAGAACTAAACCATCGAACCACCAGCGTGGAGCAGTTAAAAGGTGGGAATCCTCATGGACCGTGACAAATTGGGATAATTACTCAAAGTACTTTCTCTGAGTTGACCCATGGTGGGAAGTGTTTTGGAATATATAATAGGCCACATGGCTCAATTTTCCACCTCAGCTTCATTTGTAGATAATTTTTAAGATAGGTTTTCAGTTTATGTAAAGTTCTCCTTGGAAAGGACACAAAATGAAGTGTGTTTATGAACAGGCCGATTCCTGGTAGATTTGATTTGTCATTACAACAGAGAAGAAAATTTGTCATCCTTATCCTGATTTTTTAAGAGAAGAAACGGTATTTACCCTTTTAAAAAGATTTTACATTTAAGTGTATGTGCACGTGTGTGTGCATGCGCATGCTTGTGTATGTGTGTGTGGGGTTACTGTGTGCACACATATGTGAGTGTGGTTACCTGAGGAAATCAGAGAACCACAAGAGGTGTCTCATGTTCTGGAATTTGAGTTACCAGCCATTGTGACCCACCTGACATGGGTTCGAGGAATGGTACTTGGGTCCTCTGCAAGAGCAGTTAAGTACTTTTTAACTGCTGGGCTGCCTCAAGCTTTCAATATCTATTATCTGCATTTAGAATCCACTAAATTATGAAGCTCTGTGCAAATGGAAACCCAAAAGGTGTCCTATTTTTTATTAATAGCATGAGACACAGAAGTCCATCTCAGTGGCATGTCATGTGACTTTGACAAGCTTCTACTCGCCTGTGCTGAGAAAATTCAGTAGCAGTCCAGAGTAAGTGAAGAATTACCTAGTATTGTGAGCTAATCTACAAGGGTAGATTCCTGCCCTACTTCCCTGAGCAAGACCAGGCAAACAGCTAGCAGTCGTGAAGTCCTAACATGACTCTGGGTTGGCCCTAGTGACACCTGTGGCTTATAGTGTGAAAATAACCAGGACAAGTTTTTCTTCCCAGCACAACTCTAGTGTGCCTCTCACACTCAGCTTTTTTTTTTTTTTTTTTGAATTCACACACTTTCATTCTCCCCTGTTTCACAGTAGAGAGTCAGAAGTTAATTTCTATTTGTGAACTAATTGGGACTCTCAAAAACTAATTAATACTCTTGGGGGAAGATACATTCAAACATGTTGCATGTATATTACGGACTCTAGGATGTTTCCTCATACATCAGCCAGTGGGCAGAGGGTCAGAAGATGGCCATTGGAGCAAAGCAGAATATACTGCTGAGTTACCACTTTCTGGAGGTGATCATGTGACCCACAGAGTTGCTCATGGCGGAGGAGGGAGTGAGGGAACCAATCCTGAAGCAGATGATGTTTCCCATATGTCCTGAGTGCTTCATGATCCAGGCCTCCTTTACAACTATCGGGGCCTCATCACACTGAATTATTTCTAGCTCATTGCAGATATTTCCTCCCCCTCCATTCTGGACTGAGGTGATAAGCTGTCCCTGGCGAATCTGACACCTCGTCTTGGTCTATGTGTTTCCTTCAGAAATATCCACTAAAGCACACTAGGCTGCCTGACTTGGTCTTCACATAGCAACACCATTTTTTTTTCCTATTGTAATGGTCGATTGACTATTTAGCTAGGTATAAAAGTCTGTGTTTCCCTCCTGAAAACATGGAGTATTTTTTCCACTGCCTTCCAGCTCCTTGGATTGCCAATGAGTTGTCTGGCTCTCGACATTATGTCCAGTTCTGGTCCCTTACCTGCTGTGCTGAAGGCAGCTCATTCCTGTTTGTAAATCTGCACTGACACCCCTGACCAATGCAGTTCTGTCCCCTGGCATAGTCGGCCTTTGGGAGACAATTCCAGAAGGGCAACTCAATGCATGAGATTTTGATAATTTCTGGTGTTATTTAATGATGTCCTCTTCCTCAGTTTTCTCTATATTTGGTCAAAGTTTCTTCAAATTTACTTTTGCTATTTTCTTCTATTTGTATGCAGTGTAGAGGTCATTTCCTTCATTCAACGCTGCAGTGTATGTCTGTTTTCTGGGGTGGAGCTCCAAACCCATAACTACCCTGGTGTCCTCGTGAGCAGGTGGGTTTCTCCTCTTCTTGGTTCTCTTCCTGTTGGACAAAACTCTGACATTTGAGAAAATCACCATCTCTCCTTTCTCTTCCGCTCCTTCCCCAGGCCCTCAGCTTTCGCTGCACACAGAGCATAGCTCTTGACTCCTGTTTACATGGGATGAAAGGACAGTAGTTCAGTTCCAGATTACAGCATTTCAACACAGGTGCAAGGATCTCTGGGAGCCCATCAGATGAGTACCCATCAACAAGGGGGTCAGAGTGGGACCCGCCCCAGGCTGAGGACAGACACTGCCACAAGTGATCTTGCCTCCTTCACCCCCAAGAAATTATGACTTCCATGTATTGACAAGCCTCTTGACCAGTACAGATGTGGGTCCTAGAATCCTAGAACATCCAGAACCAGGAACATCCAGAACCAGGAGACTTGTGCATGTAGTAGAGGAAATGAGGTAGAATGGGACAAGTGCTTCTCCAGGATAAGGAACACACCTTCCAGGGGCTGCAGACTCCACCTTTCCACATCTGATCCTCACAGTTCAGTACCTCTTTCCTGTATGTGGCTGCCACTTCCATGTATTCTGAAGAAGGGCACACTTATAGGACTTATGGAAATGAGGAAGGGTTTGTTTGTTTGTTTGTTTGTTTTTCTGAGAGATTTTGGGTTCTATGTTCTGGTGACTATTTCAGAGATGTGGCGACAAATCTCATTAAGGTGCAACGAGGAAGCAAACAGGATGTCACAGTGAGACAGAACCAGGAGAAAACCCTAGAGACCCATTCAGGGCCACATCCTGGTGCTTCTAGACAGATCTGTGAGAATGGGTTTGTTGGGCAGGGGGGAAGAAGGAGAGCCTGTGGCTCTGTTGAGGTCAGAGTCTGCATGCGCACAGCACGGCAGCAGTGTGAGCCACTGAGAGCCACACATTCAGAAATAATGGTGCTGTGTGTAGGATGTGGTGTTCGCTCACTGTACGGGGAGTCTTGGACTCATAATTCAAGTCTTGATCACTTGGCTGTGATCTAGTCACACAGTGGGGGATGTTGGGTATGAAAGTGTTCTCTTGTGCTGAGAGAAAGTCCTGGTGTGAGTTTCTGTGATCAGTTCCCTGGGGACATCGTCCCTGGTCAAACACAATCC
Source organism: Peromyscus leucopus (assembly GCF_004664715.2). Lineage (NCBI taxonomy): Eukaryota > Metazoa > Chordata > Mammalia > Rodentia > Cricetidae > Peromyscus > Peromyscus leucopus. The sequence continues at coordinate 55,553,542 of NC_051085.1, forward strand.
GAGGTGCTCATTATTTGACAATAAAAGGAAGTTCCTATTGAGTTTACTGTGAAAATGATGAGGCACGCCCGGTGTGGTCAGGGACAAGAGGTGGAGGTGTGAAGAGACACAAGGCTGACAAGGGAGTAGAGGAGGTGGATAAATCGTGCTCAGCAAGCTGGCTCTGTGGGAGGGGGTTGACACCGCCCCTCAGCATGCATGGTGACAATGCCTCTGGACGCCACAGCCTGGTGCAGAGACACCTTAACAAAGCCCAGCATTGTGCTGCCGGCTCCCATCTGTGTAAGAGCACCACCAGGCTCTGCTGGCCCAGACAGAGGCTTCTTCTGTAGAGTCGCCCAGTGAGACTGCCAGCTTCCTACACAAGAGAAGGTACTGTGGACAGAGTGCAGCTCGCTGGGATTAGGTTTGCTTCTTAGGATGTCCAGCTCTGCTGGTCCAGCCAAAACCATAAACATTCAATTTCAGAAGCCTCTTTCAAAACCGTGAATTTAATATGCTCAGTTCCAGAACCTTCCATGAAACTCTTAAAGGTGCCTCCTCCTTCCTAACACTGCTCCTCATCCTGCAGTGAACTTTCACCTCTCGGGGGTGTAGCATGACCTGGTCTGCTGCAGGGTAGTCTAGGAGGGCAGCCTTCTTTCCAGGTGGTTCTGACTGATGGATGGAACTTGAAAGACTCCCCAACAGGGCTGCAGAGGGCTGACCCAGAGGTTGCCAGAGGCACTGAACAAGTTCCTTTGGAAACAGCCTAGCCTAGATGTGGCCTCAGGACAGCTCAGCTGACGGTCCTTCATGTACAGCCTCCCATCTGTCTTCTGCGGTGGACATCAGTCCTTGCGGTCAGGGGAGGGTCTGTCCTTTGGAACATTTTGGAATTCTGGAGGAGTCCAGCAGCTTTGTTAGAGAGGGACTGACAGATCTAGCTCATCACATTCTAGTCAAAGAGAGCTGCGCTGCCGGGAAGGAGATGTGTGTTTGTGGGCAATCACCATGTGCAGCCACTTGGCATGTGCTGCTTATTCAGTTCTTGAAGCAGAGGTGCCGGTGACCTGTGGTGTACCGAGGCTTGAAAGCCCCCAGAGGCATCATCTACTGCTGTCACTTTCTTCCCTAAAGACATCCTTGAGCTTGGTGCCTATGCTGTGGGACACACAGGAGAGATTTAGATCCTATTTTACTGAGCTGAGGAATCACAGTGAGTTGTGCTGGATTCCAGACGCTGTCTCTTCCTGACTTATGAGTAAGCATTCCTGCTCAGACCCCACACCTTTCTCCTAACCTACCCCCTACTCCTGCAGGGCAGAAAGTGTGCTTTTAAAAAGCAGAATGAACGCCAAAACAAAAGTTACTTTTGAACACTGACGTCTTGCTAGATTCTAGAAGGGGTACCCGTGAGACACACCTGTCTCCACTCCATGTCTTTGTTCCGCATTCCGAACACTGCTATGCAGGTGTAGAGGTGGCTTCACTCTCAGGCTTCAGTGCCCACTTGTACGATGGCCGATCCCTCATGGGTCCACTGAGGGGTCTTTCAGAACTGTATGAACTCTTCACAGAATCTACCTGTAGTGGTGATGCTGTCCCAAGCTTGTGACTCATCAGAAGGACCCCGTGACCTCATTCAGCCTGGTCCTGCTGCTGGCTGCCCAGCTTCAGTGGGTTTTCCCATTGGGTTCTTGTTGGAATGACTGCTGGTCACACATGCACTTGGCAGCCAGAAAGAGAATGATGACCATATGTATGTGGAGAATTATGATTCTTAATGGCAAATCTCTCCTAGGAATCCTTTCTATCACCCCATCCCATTGTCTCCACAGTTAAATTCAATGTGGTGTCTCCATGATGCAGCCTTTCTTTGTCCCTGACCCAGAGGCTCCCTCTCCCTTTATGAACTCATTCTGATAACTTGTTCACATGGCTAAGCATCCCTTAGGCCCTTTCAAGTGAGCATCTACTGTGCTCAGCATGGCATATGCTCCTAGCCTCATGGAGCTTTCAGTCCAAGGGGCCAAGCAGGTCTATGAAACTTCTTATTTTTTCTTCTAAACTATTTTTACTGACATGTATTTTTTTTTGTGCATGATGTGGGTTTTATATAAACAATTTCTTTCAGGTGCTTTATGTCCTCTGTTTTCACCCCTCCCCAGCCCCTCTTTGGTCCCTTTCTCCTTCACTACTCTCCTCCCTTTCCCAAATCTCCCTTCTGCTTTCTCATCAAACTAGGATGAGGCATCAAACTTTAATTTGAGCTCTCTCTACATTCCAGGATAGCATAATGGCTGTGATAATGACTTTGAGGCTGGCTCCATTTTGGAACACAAATAAACAGAAAAATGAGTGGTTTTTCCAGATAGAACCACTTTTCATATGCTTTATATAAAAGAATGATTATATTTCACTTGGGAAAGCCAGAAGAGGATTATTTAAGAAATTATGCTAAGACAAAGTTGGCTATCTGTGCAAAAATAGAGTTAAATATTTATTTAATGCCTTTTTTTTTCAAAATTAATTCCAGACCAATATGAAAAGGAATAATTTTTTTAAGAACTGGACACACATGTTGGAGAATAATAACCTTAAAATCAAAGAACATTTTCTAAGATCTAACTCAAGAAATAATAAGACAAATATTAATTTTATTTTATAAATAGGAAGTTATATGTTAGACATCATAAAGCAAATTAAGCCGCAAATAGTAACTGGAAATAATTTTCAACAATACATAACATAGCCAATAAAGTATAAAAAGCATTAAATTGACTAATGGCATAAATAAACATTCATAGAAAAAATGACATGAATAAAGGAAATCAAATGGCTAAAATAAATGACAAAATGTGCGGGCTAGCTTTATATGTACTTAATGCTGCCAGCTACTGAGTCAGCAAGGAATCTGAAACATTGGCTTCCTCACAGCTGCCATGGACAGCAGAAGACAAACACTTCTCTGTGCCCCTTGTGGAAGACGTAATTGATACATATGTTTTAGAAAGTGATTGATACTATGTTCCAACGTCCAGTTTCATTTGAAATAGCCACATTCTTTTACTCTATAGGGCTCCATTGGAAGCCTGTCCAAGTAAAATAGTAAAGAAGGAATAAACTTGTTTAGACACACAAAGACGTATATTGTAGCATTGTCTGAAAAAGAACTATTTTCTGAATGACAAGGAAGCCTGGAATTCAGCATCTTACACGTATTGCATGATAATCATAGCACCGACTGCATCATGGTATTCGACTTGTGATACAAAATGCATCACAAAGCTACAGTCACCCAAAGAGCATGACTTTAACCTGAAGTTAGACCCTGGAACCAATGGAAGGCAACATAAACCCCAGAAACAAATCAAATTTGAAGGCTGTCTTTGCTCAGTCTCATGTCTTGTGGCTTTAATAGAGCTGAACATCTCAGATAATGGAACACAACCTTCCTGGGAACAGATTCCTCAGCTCTACCCTCATAGTTTGCTTTATTTATTCATTTATTTATTTATTTGGCCTGTGGCATGTTCCCACAGTTGCACTCTGTTCTTTGTTGTTGTTTATTTGTTTATGACTTCTGCACACACTTCTGTAGTCATAAACACTCTCTAAAACACATGGACACCGAGTTCTGTCAGTGTGTGTGCATGTGTTTTGTACATGTCTCTGTGTGTGCGTGCATGTGTGTGTGTGTGTGTGTGTGTGTGTGTGTTAAGCTTCTGACTTTTCCTTACAAGCATCTCAGAGTGTTTATGAGGTTGGTCATTAAATAAAGGGCAGAGCCATTCCCTCCAGCTCTAGATGCCTTTACCCTCTGTCCTTGGTCCCTGGGAAGTTCAGGGTCTTCAGAGAAGTAGCCCTCAGATGTTCAGGACGTGGTGGAGCTGTTTCTATTCCTCGTCAGGCCCTCTCTACAGTCTAGGCTCTTGGAGCTGTGGCTGCGGCTGATCCCTGCTGTTTTGGTAATACTTGCCTGAATTCTGAACCCACCTTAGCTCACCACCCCAACGTGAGCGTTGTTAGGTCAAACTGAACAGCTGACACACTGAAAACGTGTCTGGGATCTGCAAGTTTGTTACAAACACTGACAATGTTCTGGGGACATTGTTTTCCAGTCAAGTTTCTTCAGCATTGGCAACACTTTGGAGTCGAGTACAGGGAATGGGCTGGTGGTGAGGACTGGTATAGCCCCAAGGTCATGTCATCTGCACAACTGTCTTACCAAGTTCCAGAAGATTCTCTTGAATAGGCCTTTCCAGCTTGTTCTGATGTTCTGTTCAGTTGCCTAGATTCTGAGCTAGCTTATTTCCTTTGATTGTGACAGCATTTCCAGTGCTTTGGAAGGAAAGTCAGTCAAGGACCCTCTGCCTACTGGTCTCTGGAGAATCAGTGTCAGTATTGACGGAACTCTGTAGTTACTAATCTAGAGGTGGTGGTTGCATATTAACAAGACTCACCTTAGCTCCTACTACATTTAGGAAAAAGGGAGTTTGGGATCACTTGGGTCTTATATTTACCTTATATTGCATCTGCAAAGAAATGTATTTCCTTATAGACTTGGGCATAAAATGTTAGGAAAGCATGCAAGTGAAGTCTGTCTGAATGGAGTCTCATACATGCATGTGTTTTCTTTCCTTTAGCTGAATATTGAGAGAAACAAATAAAGCAGAAGACATAGCTAGTTACGACATTTAAAATGAAGCCCTCCTTGCCTCGACTGTAGAACTCAGAATGGAAGTGTCCTGGATTCCAAGTGCATTAGAACTCTGTAGGATTTTGTATCTCCAGTGCTTGAGGTTTCCATTTTCTGAACTCACGGGACTCATTACAATTAGAGCCATTAGAACAGAAAGGAACCCATGCCATTGGTTACGTTTAGCAGGAAAAAGTAAGAAAACTGTATTTCTTATCCCAAATAGAGTCCTATTGCAGCTCTGATTGTGTACTATTCACTTTTCCAACTAGAATTTTTGTCATTTTTGTGAAATGGAAAACATATGTGAAAAATTAGATGGTCTGATTCATCATTTGGAATAAACCACGAAGCCAAAAGCTCTTCATTCAGGCTAGCTGTGTACAAGTCAGAGAAGCAGCAGGAGTATTGCTGGGCCTAATATTGACAGATTCCGTGAACAGGTTGGATTTCCTAAAGCTTGCTTTCAACACTTTACACAGAGTTTGGGTTTTTTCTCATTGCGAACCTAACATTGGATCTCTGTTCTGGCCTTCTCGTAATGTCAGAATGCAGAAGATTGAGAGAGGGTTCTGAGTCACCAAGTCCAAGTTCATAGATGTCCTCGCCTTACTCTACACGCTCTCATCTTCTGTCACTCCAGTTTTAGATACAGTGTGACATTTCTGCTATGTAATGGCTGCTCCTTTATCTATCAAACGAGACTATCATTGAAAGGTAACGTGCTGTTTGCTCCCCTATCGTTGTATAATCTCCCTCAACTATACCAGGTTTTAACCTGGTATATACCAGATTTCAACCTGCTTAAAGCAGATTGAAACCATGCCACCCTTTAAAGGCAGTATCATTCTGGTTAGCACCTTGTGTTATAGCCGCAGTCACATCATTGATCAACGTGATTAAGCAAAGTCCATGCAGCTTCCTGAGCCATTTCTTTTATTATTGTCTTAAAAAAAATAAAGTTTCCCCGAGGTCTCTGGAGGAAGGGAGAGAAGAAGAAATGTCATTGAAGCACAGAATGAGTGTCCTCTGATGAGCCATCCCTGGAACCACTTTGGTTAGTGTGGCTCGGGGCTTTTCTTAGTGACTCGGAGTGACTTTTCATCCTATGCTTACAAACTCATCTCTAACTAATGAAGGTGTGTGTGTGCTTCTCTGTGTCTCTCTGTGTGTATGTATGTGTGTGTGTATGTGTATGCTTCTGTATGTGTTTGTGTATGCCTGTGTGTCTCTGGATGTGCTTCTGTGTGTATGCATGTGTGTGTGTGTGTGTGTGTGTGTGTGTGTGTATGCAGGTGTGTGTGTATGCAGGTGTGTGTGTGTGTGTGTATGCAGGTGTATGTGTGTATATGCATGTGTGTGTGTATGCAGGTATGTGTGTGTATGCAGGTATGTGTGTGTATGCAGGTGTGTGTGTATATGCATGTGTGTGTGTATGCAGGTGTGTGTGTGTGTGTGTGTTTAAATGCTATAGTTAAACCATGGCTCTCCCATCTAACATAAGCAGTAACTCTTTTCATCCATTATTTAATTCTGTGAAGTGCTCAGGCTTTAATGCCTGCAATTCATTCTCTCTTGTTTAAGGCTTCATTATTGCTGTGTAAAGAAAACTGCAGCTTTTGCTCCATTCTGCTGGTTTAGTTGTCAGCGTGTGAAGCACAAAGCATGCCCGAGAACCGTCCGTAAATGAACAATAAGAAACCAAGAGAGCAGAGACGGCGAGAGCATTGCAGGGGGTTAGCTTAATGCTGACAAGATGGACGCTTCTAGATGGAGCATATTTTAAACCTTTCCTTTTATTTTGTAATGAAAAACATAATTCAATTTGTTGTCTTCTTGGCATGTATAAAATATTAGGTGAAAGTGCAAACATGTCACATAAGTGTCTCGGAATTTATGAATATGGTAAATAGAACGGTTTTGCAACTTAGTCCTCCCCAGATCATCTCTTTTTCCTGAGTCAGTTGCCTCGGGAGCATGTGAGCTCACATGACGAGACTCCACTTACTGCCTAACTTGGGCTTCTCAATCAGCTCCAGCTGTGGAATGATGGCATTTTTGAGTGGGAAGGGCCCCGATCTTAACTTCGTTCCATCCCTGTGGTTAAGTGCACACTTAGAGTTGCAATGGCCACTTTGGTTAATGGCCCACCAGACACCTCGCTCAGTGTTTTCACGTTATTTCTTACACTAACTCCAAAAGATGCTCTTTTGAAGGAAGGCATTGGCTCCATTAATGCTTGGTCAGGAAACAGGAGACGGAGACTTGACGCTTCTGATTCTTCTTCCAGGTGTGTGTGCCCCTCGCCCACCCCAGGTCCTAGGCTGCATGTCTCTGCTCCAGTCCTCTTCCCACACGTCCGCACTCGGTAGCCACTGGCTGGATGGGAACGTGCTGCCTTGTACCGCGCCTGACTTTAGACAGTTATAAGCACTTGTTCCCCACTTGAAGCTGCTGCCTATCTCATACCACACCTGTACAGTGAACAAGCAATAAACCACAGGGGGTGAAAATAAGATGGCAGACTAGACACCCAGAAAGAGAATTTAAGTGAGCGTTTGATGGGAAGATAAACATGAGAAATCGAAGTTGGCGCTGATCTTTACCAGGAAAATGGCACTAAACGCACGTGGAGCCACACGATGGTCAACTGGTTGACACAGCCACATATCCACGTGCTGGGGCTTAGAGCAGACAGTTGTCAATGTTGCTGCCAATAGTGAAAATGCTTGAGACATTCTCTTGGCAGCCTCTCACAAAGTTGAAAATACAAATGGGTCTGACTGACGAGTGTGTAAAAATGACGTCCATCCAATGGGAGCTGGACTTCATGTTTTAAGGTGTGGCCTCTCTTCTGGCTGAGACTTCAACCTTGGCAATTCCAGGCAGCCCAGAGAGCTGCAGCTCCCCTCAGCTGCATGGTCTTCAGGGTGAAAGGTCAATCTGTCCTGGCACTGAGTTGCACTAGACATTAAAGCAGTGTCTGTAAGAAGCTGTGCACAAATGTGCTCAAACTGGAACCTAGGAGATTCCATGTACAGTTGGTGAACATGTTGCCATGCATGTGCACCACGTCGTGGTACAACGTTCAAAGCACACACATGTGTTGATTGGAGAACAGACCAGATAAATGCCTCAATCACAGTGACAGAGCAGTCCCCACAGGGTACCTAATGAAGCAGGATACTGCTGGAGGCTGAATTCTGTCTGTGACAATGAAAACCAGTCAGGGTTCTTGGGGACAAAGAGTGTAGATTAGGAATAGATGGGGAAGGGACAGGAGAAGTTTTCAAAATCTATTTACTGTCGAGCGGTTGGAGATCCAGTCTGGGGCCTCACATAGGCTATGCTACATCCCTGACCCTGAACTATTTGTTTCTGAGGCAGTGAAATTTTACTCTGTCTTGACAGAGGTTCTTACATATCAGCTTGTGTTTTCAAAACGCATAAAAAAAAAATCAGTGGTTTTAAGAGAATCGCTGTATCGTGTGCATATCCTGCCTAACTACCGACGGAAGAGAAGAATGAGTGAGCTGGCCAGTGGTACTGTGTGGACTCAGTGTGGGAACTGGCACTTGTGACCTAGGACCTTCAGCACCTGGGGCAAGTGCCATTCTTTCTCTGTCTGATAAGACTGTAGAAGTTACACACCTGTCTAGGACAGTCCCGACATGGTCATGAGAGAGGATTTACTGTGATTAGTCCCTCACAAACGTAGGTACACGCACTGAACCCAGACACTACCCTCTGGGCAGCTGATCTCCCCTTCTTCTGTTGACAAAGGCTGCAGGCAATACGAGCCACTTAAAATGATTAAGTACAAATGGAGCTGCAGAAAGCTCTTTAGTGTTCAGATTAGAGGAGATCAGTTTTGAAATAAATTCTTTTAGGCGTTGTTACTGACAGTGTTGAAACTTCACATAAATTAAGGATAATCTTCTAGAATTAATTGTTCTAACTGTGTCTCTAGGCATGAGCCCTCTAATTTAATATGAAATTTTATTAGTGACGTATTTTAAAGTCTATTAAACCCCTCAACGTTTGCCCTGATAAAATTCTTCTGTTTTCTAGTTTAAAATATCCGATCTTTTCTCCCTCTGTCTGTGCCTTTATTCCCTTGTTCTCTCTCTCTCTCTCTTTTAGCTAAAAGACATTATTTTTCTTAAATAGTATTTTTATTATGTGTACTGTGAAATAACGGAACAGCATGACATCAGCAAATTATCCTTTACCCTCACATTTTCATGTGTCGGAAAATGGACTTGCCTTAAAATTTTTTATTTTATGTTTTCACAAGTTAAATGTTGGATTTAAAAACAAGAGCAGGATTTTGACTGCAGTTATCACTCAAAAGTCCCTAATATCCAGCAAGTAGACTGAATCAAGACTATGGATGTGTAGACCCTTTCCACTTTTTCTTTCTTTAGTAAACTGTTAGTGGACAAAAGTGTGTTCTTTTCTTGTGGGAGTGAAAATGAAATTTTTGTGTCCTGAAAACTTGGCCGTGTACCTCACACACGTAAGATGAGCAAGTATGGGATTGAAGATGCTGGGAACTTGAACGGGTACATACGTAGGAATGTGAGTCTGAGATAGCCGTATTTGCTGGGAGCTGGACCAGGAGCCCCTGGAGGAGCAGTGGGTGCTCTTAATGGTTGAGCCACCTCTCCAGCCCCGCTCTGATACCTTTTAAGCTAAAGGCGTTACAATAACCATGTCATCTTTTAAAAAGACACACTAGGCTGCTGCTCCGTGTCTGGCCTCGCACTGTGGGCTAATATTCTCTAATCCCGTTTGCTTCATGTTTTAGGGGTCTCCACTCCTGTCTGATTGCCCATCGGCGCTGGAGAGATTTTAACAATTTCGTACAATTTGTACTTCGGTGCTTTCAAATTCCACAATTTGAGAACTCCGGGAGTTAAGCTGTCAGCTAATTATGTGTGACCTGACTGGGCTGGACTCCACTTCAGAGTCCGATACCCCCGAAGCAAGTATGGACTGGACTGTGCCATCCTGAGTGGGCACAGATCTTGTCTTTGCTTCCTCATGTTTCTGTGTTGTGGGATTGGAGCTTCCGGAAGGCTGACCTTTAGAAAAGAGGGGGAAGCCAAGCTTCCCATGGGGGTTTCTAGTCAGGTCACAGTCCCAGCTCCTGATAAACTTGGTGACACCAGAGTTTGCTTTAGTACTCACGTTAATTCAATAACATGAAAAATTTGAAACGCCACTCATCTTTCTAGCTCACATTACAGTTTCTGTGGATGGTGTTTATTTTTTTTTTATTTAATTTACTTGATCATAAATTGTCAGTTGATATTAAGAGTCTAAATTGCTCTTCCTCCTTCCTTAATTTAACATCTAGCAAACAAGCAAAAGACGGATATGTGGTGTGTGATTAGCTCTCATACGGTTTGCAAGTCTGCATTGCCGTACCTTGATTTTTCAGTTCTCTAAGCTCCATAACATTAGACTTAAATGTTTTCTCTAATGTCAGACACCAGGATTAAAAGCCTATTTTAAAAAAGTACTTTAAAAACATGTATATTTCAGTATTTCACAGCTACTTTTCTTTTCTTACATTCATTTCACTGTCTCCTTTTAACTGATTTTTCCTGCTTTCTAACTTCTTTCCAACTTAGCAGAATGTGAGAAACATAAATAACTAGGGAGCAAATACATCTATAGTGACTATCACACAGTCAGAGAGAAATGAGTCCTGAGAGTGAATCACTGCATGCTGTGGGATGTTCTGTATGTTAAATGTGTTGCTCTGATTGGTTAATAAATAAAATACTGATTGGCCAGTAGCCAGGCAGAGAGTACAGGTGGGACAAGGAGAGAGGAGAATTCTGGGAAGTGGAGGGCTGAGGCAGAGAGACACCGCCAGCCGCCATGACAAGCAAGATATAAGGTACCGGAAGGCCATGAGCCACGTGGCAACTTATAGACTAATAGAAATGGGTTAATTTAAGATAGAAGAACTGGATAACAAGAAGCCTGCCACGGCCATACAGTTTGTAAGCAATGTAAGTCTCTGTGTGTTTACTCAGTTGGGTCTGAGCAGCTGCGAGAGAGGTTTGTCCTGACCGTGGGCCAGGCAGGACCAGGAAAATGCCAGCTACAACTGCACACTGACACGCATTTTATGCGAGAGCATATATACATGTATGTAAGCGTTACATATGCCTGTGTATTATACATATGCCTGTGTATTATGCATATGCCTGTGTATACACACACATATTAACAGATAAACTTTTATTTTTTAATGGGGAAAATTCAATAACCCTGAGACTATCATAAAAAAAAAAACCCAAAAACTTAATTTGTCACCACTGTTTCCAATTTTCATTTTGTTTGTTCTTACCTTAATTCTTGAGATTGGGGCTGTCTGTAAAAACCTCTCCACATTCAGTAGGTTTGAAATGTCCCCAAAGGCGCAAATGTTGTAGGCTTACTACCTGGTTCCCAGCAGGAGGAGGGAAGGGTATCTGGGCGTACCCGTGAAGGGTACAGGACATTCGCTTGCTGTCCTTTGTCTCTTTGCTTCCTGGCCACCATGAGGTGAGCAGCTTTCCCAACCACGTACTGCCTTTCTGCTGCTCTACTTCTCCATAAGACGAAGGCAATGGAGTCAAGTGACTACGGACTGAGCTCGAGACAAAATATGCCTTTCCTTTATAAAGTTGATTATCTTGGTAGTTTGCTACATGGACAACATAATATCCTCTCTTCAAGTATTCCCCCGATTTGGGAGGTTCCAGCAGCTAAGTCAGTTGCTGGCTCTTTGACAGAATGGAGAGAAGTTTGGAAGCTGACAGATCAAGAATTGGTATGTGGGCTTGCTTGCATCTGCTTGAAGACAGCAGAGGCATTTTAATTAAATACTTTGTACATGACATTAAAAAAAATGAGGTCTTTTCAGTGACCATAGCAAAACAAAATGGAGACTTCACATTAATCACTTAATTGAGTTTGGAATAACCCAGGCAAATGAAAGGCCCCGTGAAGGAAGCTAGAGCACCTTAGATACTGGCAGACTGGGAGGTGGTGACGAGACAGGTGTCTTCTCCAACAGCGTGTATGACGTGCTCTGTCTTCAGGAATGGAGTAGAACAGAGGCAGCACACAATGCAAGCTTCAGTCTGGGAACAGACTATGGGGATGGGTTAGGGAGCTGAACTCTGGAGCTTGGCTGGTTACACTGCACAGCCTCGGGTATGACATGCTGAACACTATGATGGTTGATGTGGGTGTCAGCTGACTGGATCAGGGATGCCCAGGGTGCTGGTCAAGTGTGACTTAGTCTCAACTGTTACAATAGTCACCCTGAAAGCTTCGGTCAGCACTGGCTTATTGTCTCCTATTCAGTGGGAAGCCAGGTGGTCTGACCTTTGATTGGACTGAGTAGAACTGCAGGTGTGTCTGGGACAGTGTTCCCGAGAGAGCTTCATGTGAGTTGGTGGACAGGGTGAGGATCTGCCCACCCTCAGTGTGCTCAGCTCCGTCCAGTTTGCCAGGCTCCAGTGGACCATCCAGGCAGAGGACTGGTGGGTTCTCACTGTTTATACTAGAACCGGGACATCCTTGTTCTCCTGTCGTAGGGCACTACAACTCAAGTCTTTGGCCAGGGTCAGGAGCCTTTGACTAAGGTTTCAGTCACACCCGTGGCTCCTGTCATCGCTGGTGCTTCAGTTCATAGTCATCCTGTCTCAGGACTTTCCTGCCATAATCACCCCTCCCCCTGCACTTGGAATCTCTTCTTCCAGCAAGCCCTCCCCTGATTCCTAACGAAAACATCATTTCTACCACAGTTGCTGAAATAATAGGAGTTAGTAAGCTTCTTCTAAACCACGCAGTGGAAAAATCAATTTTAAAAATGTGGAAGGAGGCAATAAAAACACACAGAGAACAAGAAGAAAAAAAAAAAAAGACCAAAGCAGAGGACATGCAGACCTGTTGGGATTTTAGTGCGTATAAATGGAGAACATGCACATTTGCAAGACAAAGCTTGAGTCACTGGATATTTTGAAGACCCATAGAAAACAGCCCTGGAGTGCCCTGTTTTTTGGGTAATCATGAGGAAAATAATTCCGTGGTGGAAATGTGCAGAGGGCCCAAACCTGATGAATCCAGTGGCTATCAAAACTCAACTATGCAAGCTGGATTTGTGCTAGGCAAATAAAAGAAAACACTTTGTTAGAGAAATACTTACCACATACTGAGGCATGTATTAAGTCACCAGAAATGTTCTGTTTTGAACTAGCACACACTGAGTAATAAAAAGCCTTCAATTGTATCAAACAAAGGTGGAAGGGAGCCCCATGTCTATGCAAGACAATAGCTAAGCCTAGTGGACACTGTTAACGCTTGCTTAATTGATGAGAATACGAGAAAACACATTGAACGCTACAATTCACAATTCACAGCTATGCCTGCCTAACAATAGGGGAATAATGATTCTACTGTTGAACACTCCACCTCTGCAAACACTTAAAACAGATAACACATCGGCCAGAAACCAAGCCTTAAAAGAATTCAAAGAACTGATTTCATAGAAATACTAGTCTCCTAAAAAACCACAACTGATTGAAAATTTAAACTCTCAATAGGCTTGAGAATTTAAAAACATGTTGAAAATGGAAAAGGAGATAATTCATAAATTAAAGGAAAAATAAGAAGAAGAAATAATATTTGATGCTGGAAAAGTTTGAAATGTATTCATATTTCAGTTAGTAGCTGAAAAGCTAAAATACTTCAAACAGGAAAGGCTTAAAGGATAAGAGTGTAGACACAAAAATAGGAAGTATTAAGTATTCGTTTGTGTATGTGCAGGTGTGTATGTGTGCATGGGGGGGCACAGAGGTCAACCACAGGTGGCATTCCTCTTCAGGAATCGCCCACCCTCTGGAGCCAGGCTCTCTCACTGCACCTGGGGCTTGCAGATTGGAACTGGCCGACTGGCCAGTGAGTGGCTGCCAGGAATCCACCTGTGTCTGCGCCTTAGTGCTGCGGTTACAAGTGCAACCTCACACTCAGTATTTTATGTTGGGGGTTGAACTCAGGTCCTCAAGCTTGCTGGCAAGCACTTTGTTGACTGAGGTGTCATCCTGCGCCCCAAAGGACTAAACATTCACGAGCAGTTCATTTACAATAATCCCAAAGACATAAAGAAGTTGGGAAATTTTTTTTTAAAAAAATCACAGAAATTATTAAAGAAAATTAATTTACAATGGCAAGAATAAAAAGAATAGACTATAAGTCTTAGAAAAAACCAATAAAATTTCTGGCAAACAATTAAAAAAATAGACTGAGGAAACTAGACAAATTATATAGATAGCTCTGATAGCTTTAAAAAGAAACATGAAGGCTATAGTTATTAATAAGAAAATACCACCCTGTTAACTTTGAAACAAATTAAACTGATATGAAGATATAATACAACTAAAATACTCAAAGTAAAAATTGTCATATATAAACAGAATGTTACTTGAACTGTTTTCACGTCATGTATGAACAGAATTTAACTTGAAATATTGAGGATATTTCACTAGGAACAACAAAAATAACACTGTCAAATTAATTTATTGTTAAATTAAAGGCAACATTCATGTAAGAAATAATATAATCTTAATCCAACCAAAATATAGAAAAACAAAAATCTCCCCCATGTCACTTGACACCGGCAAGTCCAACATGAGCAATGACTAACACAGGCTGAAAGATGCACGTCTTACCTACCCATCCACTGTCCTCGCATGAGAACTACATTATATAAAATTATGCATATTACACCAAAGAAGTCATCTCAGGAACATCAGGTCAAGGAAAACCAATTAATATAATTAACCATAGAAACAGAGTAAACAAGAAAATGTACATGATGAACGCTATAAGGGTTTAATTATTTGATATGTTTAGTATTAAAATATTAATGATATAAATTATACATAACCACAGCCATGTTTCGTGCCCTGCTTAGGGATGTCCTAGTTTAAGATAATAACTGAAACCTTATTTCACGAACTTTCACAGGATAAGAAGCACATCACAAGATAACACTCACACTAAATTCATTAAATTTGTATAATAATTTGACCTGTTTTGTTCTTAAAATATCCAGGTTTATATAGTATATTTCATGCAACTCCAAAGAAAATACAATTTTAAAACCTTGGTATAGCACATCTCAAATGTCTTCCGCATGCTCCCTTCATAAGGAACTGTTGAGAATGCATCCCAGGAGAACCTTGCTTGCTTTGAGATCCTGAAGGATTTTTTTTTTTGAGACCTGCGTAGTTGGCCTCATGTTACCATTTCTGCTGCCTAAGAAACTCTAAGCAGAGAAACAGGTTTTTTCTAAGTGCATAAATAAATATTGAATATGAGATCTTAAAATATAAAATTGCCAACATCAGACACTCAAAAGAATCTCAACTTATAATTAAGAAAAAAAATCATTTAGAACTTCAAGTGCTTTGTGTACTCCATGCTATTGAATGGTGTGGTGATATTTTATTTGGACTGAAATGTGGTGATATTTTATGTGTATGTTAATAAATAAAGTTTGCCCGGAGATTAAGGACATAGATAGCCATCCATAAACAAAAGTCAGGTGGTGGTAGCACATGCTCTTAATCCGATCACATGGCAGGTAGAGTTTCTGTGTGTTCAAGAACACAGCCAAGCGTGGTGACACATGCCTTTAATCCCAGTACCAACCACAGAGACCTGGAGGTCTGTATAGACAGACAATGACAAGGAAGTGATGTGGCTGGGCTAAGAGCCAATGAGAAGACAGAACAGCAAGGCAATAAAAGCCTGGGTAGACAGGAAGAAGCTCTCTGGGGAAGCTATGGTGTCATGGTGAGTAAGGTTAGCTGGTGACTCTCACTATTTCTCTGATCTCTATGGCTTTCACCCCTATATTTGGCTGTGTTTCTTATTTAATAAGACTGTTTAGAAATTCATCTACATAATGGTGAGGACATATAACGTTGCCTCAAAGACAAAAATCAAAGCAACATCTGGGAATAAATAAATGCACAGAAGGTTCACAAAACTTCTGCAGAGAAAACCATGACATCACCAAGAAGGCTAACTTCTAGACTGCAATAAAGTTTCAGAAACAGACTCAGAGATTTGAGGCAGCATAATTTTTGTAGATCCACGGAGAAGGGACAGTTCCACAGTTGCTGAGACAAATGGCTGACCCTTAGGGAACAGTAAAGCAGGATTCAACCCATCCTACCTCTGTGCACAATAAGTAAAACAATGAGAAACAAAAGATGCTGTTAGAAGATACCTCCAATTTATATTTGTGGCCTCAGGGGAGGGAAAGACTTACGAAACAGGACATAAAAACCACTCAACTACAACAAAATTAATAACTTCTGTTCACCGAAAGCATCATAAAGAGTGCAATGAATATGGCACACTGTGGCACAAATGGCCATGAGAGGTAACGGCACAGATTGGAGTCTGTTATGCATAAATTGTTCCTATAAAACAAGCCAAACACAGGCTGGTACGGACTGTGCCCAGAATTCCCACCTGGATGCAAGTGAGAGGACAGGATACTCCACAAGCGAACATGGAGTCATCGGCCCACCACTGGTACTCTAGCCTTCCTGGGTACCTACCCTGCTCCCGCTCCATCCCGTGACGTTCAGAGGAGCTGGCCTCAGGTTCTTTACTAATAACTCCATTTCCACCTCTGTGGCTGCCGGTTAGTGGGTATCCTGGCCTGGATTGTGTGTCCCCCCCACCAAAATATATGCCTCGAATTCTGCTTGCATAACAGCTGCATGAAGGTCTTTGGAGATGAGTCAGTTGAAGTGAGGCTGCCGAGGGTTGCTTCATCCAGTTTCATAGGTATTTGTGTTAGAAGAGATCTGACACAGGGCAGGTGTGCACCAAGGAGAAGGTGCACCACCACACAGACACAGCCAGAAGCTGCCACCAGCAAGCCAAGGGGGAGACAGACTCTGGCCTACTGACCCCAAATCTTGGACACCTAGCTTTGGACACTGTTAGAGAACTGATGTCTGTACTTTGAGCCCCACCCAATCTGTGGCATGGTCCCCATTTTCAAGGGATCTGACAGTGTCTTTTGATCTCTGGGCACTGGGCATGCATGTGGTGCACAGACATACATGCAGGCAAAATACATAAAATAACTAATAAAATTATTGAATTGAACAATTAAGGCGGTGACATTTATGCCATATAAATGAAACCTCAAAAAAAAAAATCCATTAAGAGCTCAGTCTGGGGTAGTGACACATGCCTGTAACTCCAGCACTGAGGAGGGTGAGGCAGGAAGATGGTGTGAGACCAGCCTGGGCTAGTGTGTTCGAAGACAACTGGAGCTATCTGGCAAGACCCTCCCACAAAGACAGAACAAGCCATTAACAGAGAAATGATAACATGGACAGAGAAAGTCCAGCCCTGAGCCCTAAGCAAAATCCACCCCAAACCATGCCAGTTTCTTCATAGCCTCCCTTGCTGATGGCAGATGCAAGAAAGAGGATTCAAGTGGTGCCAGAAACAAAGTGAAAGTTGGGAGTGGGCTTCACGGGGTGGGGCTGGGGAAGGTGGGATGCCAAGTGCACGTGGGTCAAGGAGGTGGTTTTGCTGATCCACCCCAAGTCTTGCAGTGAGCCACATAAAGAGCCCCTGGTTTGGAGGGATATCCTGGGCATAGAGGAATGAAAACAGGCCAGACTGATGTCAGGCTTGGGATTCAAAGGCAGGAACAGGTTGAAGGGAGGAGGGCGGGAGAGCATGCAGAGAGCCAGCAGCCGAGCCAAGTGCTGGCTAGCACCAGAGCCAGCAGGCTTGTGGAGGGTCTTCCTCTGACCTCCCAGGATTAGAACATCAAAGGAGACTGTTAGCAGCCTTGAAACGGGATCTCTGTCATCCGCCCAGGCTATAAAAAGCATCTGATAAATGGAGATAAGGATCCACATGTTAGTATGGCTTTAAAAGGGGCTGAGGCCGTATGTGTTTATTTCTTTCGATTTTTAAGATGCCTTGACATGGGTGTATTAAAAGTGATGTGTGTTAATTTTATTTAAAGTTTTACGAAGCTTAGTGATCCTATCACATCACCCCGTCCCCATTAAATATGTCATACTTTATAGTTTTAAATTTTTCTTTTTAAATGCAGTGTTTATTCAGCTGCATAAACCACCATGGCTGTAAGTGGTCTTAAGAGCTCATTTTCAGCTACAACATAAAAAAGGGGGGCCTCTGAGCTCTGGCTCGCTCTGCCTTCTCAAGGGCGTTGGCACAGCATGGAGCTGGGACTCAGCCTTTATACCGCTCTCAGAAATCATTGCCAGACACTTGTAAGAAAGAGCCCAGCATGCTGGGGACTGGGCGAGACAGCTCCATACCACCCCGTCCTGGAGGCCAATGGCTTTTTGCTGGACTTATTGGGTGACTGTGGCCCCTGGCACACCTGTGTACAAACCCACTATCTTCACTGTCTTCAGAGATGAGAGCCGCCAGGAACTTGTCATCATAGCTTTCTACTGACATCACTCAACACTTACAATGTTAGTAAAACAAAGAACGCCAGAGTCGGGGCACACTGGGGTGTTGAAGCCCTGTAGCAGCTCCGGGGCTCCTCTGGAAGAGCCTACAGGGCAGGGAAGAAAAGCTGCTGCCAGCAGCTGTTTGCTTTCTTGGGACCAAACATTCCCCTGAGTTTAACTGAGATAAGCATCTCTTAAATCTCTTAAAGTGTTTCTGGTGGTGCAAAGTTAAATGTCATCACGCCTTTCCTTGCGCACAGCTGCAGGATGGTTTTCATCAGTGGAGAGGGAACAAATAGAAAGAGCCCAAGCTTATCGCCAGCGGCAAGCAGGAAGTCTTTCCAGAAGGAACACAGGTACCAAGCATCAGTCTGTGACCACGCACCACCACCTGTGACACTACCGCCTTCTTGCTGTCTATCAGCCTTCCATCACTGAAGAAGTAGACAGAGAAGGTCCCTCAGGCCGGTCTGGCTCACCTCCCAGGGTCTCCATGCTTGCCTGTGCTCTTCTATAGACAAAACCTCACATGCACTCTCTCCTTGCCCAGGAGAGCACATAGCAGGATAGGTCCCTGTGGTGGTATTGTGTTCCCCAAATATTGTGCACTCTAGTAAACTTATCTGGGGTCAGAGACAGAACAGCCACAATATTAAACATAGAGGTTAGGCAGTGATAGCACACACCTTTAATCCGAGCATCCCAGAGGTGAGAATTTGTCTGGATCTCTGTGAGTTCAAGGCCGTAAGGATACAGCCAGGCATGGTGACATGTGCCTTTAATCCCAAGAAGTGATGGCATAAAGCAGAAAGGTATATAAGACATGAGGACCAGGAACTAGAGCTGGTTAAGCTTTTAGGCTTTGAGTAACAGTTCAGCTGAGATCCATTCTGGATGGGGACTCAGGCTTCCAGTCTGAGGAAACAGGATCAACTGAGGAATTGGCAAGGTGAGGTTAGCTGTGGCTTGTTCTGCTTCTCTGATCTTCCAGTCTTCACCCTAATACCTGGCTCAGCTGTGATTTTATTAATAAGACCTGTTAAGATTCCTGCTACAGGTCCCTGGTTTCCTTCAGAGCCCAACTACATCTCCTCCTCCACAGTCAGCCTTGATGGATTCACAACCCCCCTCCCCCCTCCCGCCCCCATCCCCACCCCCCACCCCACCCCCCTCCCCCGCCCACGGTTGGGCATGTTTGCACCTGTCCAGCGGATCTAGACACTTCCGCCTAGCCAGTTCCAGGTCAAAATAGCCATTTCCGGGTCAGGGTGTCTCATGTGACCAGGATCCCGTGACTTTGCATGGTTGCGTAAGAGCACGCACGCGCACACACGCAACCATGTGATCTGCGCATGTGTGGAGTAGTTACGTCGACCTGTGTACTAGTGTGCCACCCAGCCTTTATAAGCTGGCGCCATATTCCTGGCTCCCTCCTCCTCCTCCTCCTCCTCCTCCTCCTCCTCCTCCTCCTCCTCCTCCTCCTCCTCCTCCTCCTCCTCCTCCTCCCCTCCTCCTCCTCCACACACGTGTCTCTTCCACAGGCCTGAGCACTCGTCTGTCTGTCCCTTTTATCTTAATAGAACTCTTGTTAGTGGATTCTGTTGTGTTTTGTGACATTTCCTCGCAGAGTAAGAACACCGGTAAATAACCAACAAGCCCCACACTCTCTCTCCCTCACCAGTCATTGCAGGTGTCGTGGCTGTGAACATTGTGAGTGGTCTCACCAGAGTGGTAGCCTGACGGTTGCCGTTAACCTGCCTCATGGGCAGGACTGTTGGGTACCTTGCCGGCTCTCCTGGCTGTGTGGCCTACAGCAGTGTGGTCCAGCCACTGAGCTGGTGTCTGCTGTACATGGTGCTAAAGTGATAAATCCACTGGAGTCTGTTTAAGAAGTATTAGGGAAATTTATTAAGGTAAGTTGAGGAAATACACTCACGAATACAGAATGGAGTAGGCAGCTGAAGTCATCCTCTGATCTGACCGGGAGGGAATCCACCTCGCAGGCAGGAGCAGGGAGAAGGGGCATGTGATCCTTCTCCCTCTCCTTTTAAGAGGTCACATACAACAGTAGGAAGCACCGCCTCCTTTGGGCCCTATAGCCCAAGGTCATGGGCGGAGCAAATACCACTACATTTCCCCTTTTTGTCTAAAAGAGAAGGTTCTACACCCAATGCAAACTATATACAATATATTTATTATGTTAAAATTAAAACCTTCCTTTTTGACTAGACAGAAAAGCAGAAGTGCCATGGGATGTCTTTCTGTATGCTGTGAGTATGTGTGGCTCCCATTGGGTAATAAATACAGCTGCATTGGCCTATGGCAGGGCAGGATAAGGTTAGGCAGCATGTTCACACTGAAGATGAGTTGAAGAAGTGGGGAGTCAAGAGAGATGCCAGCCAGCCACAGCCAAAGGAGCAACAAGATGCCAGCAGACCGGTGACGCCACAGCCACATGGCAGCATATAGAGTAATAGGAATGGGTTAATTTAAGCTGAAAGAGCTAGCTAGGGAGAAGCTGAAGCCATAGGCCACACAGTTTGTAATTAATATAAGCCTCTGAGTGATTATTTTATATGTGTCTGTGGGACCGCAGGGCTAGGCAGGACCGAGAAACCTCAGCCTACATTTGACATTCCAATGTGGGGCAAGAATTTCCACCTAAAACCTGAGAAAGCTCTAAGAAGGGGGGTCTAAGATGGAGCCAAGAGCAGCTTCCTAGTTCATGTCTCTCATGTGGGCCTAGGCACAGAGACACTGTAGCATTCAAGCTTGAGCACAGCATGGCAGATTCCCACCATGGTGCACAGAGGCATCTCCAAGCCGCATGGCGCTCTGCGTGGCAGGTTGAGCTTTTGCTAGAACAGACAAAGAAAGGGCTTCTGGGCTCCACGCTGCTGGATGGAGGCACAGACCCACTGCTTCCCAGAGTTGGCAATGAGCATGGCTCCCAGAGCTGGCAGTAAATGTACCTCTTCTGTGTTGGAAAATCAAGGGGGGCAGGGCCAGCAGCCAGGGCTGCCGCTTCAGTCCTAACCATGCCGCAATGTAAAGCAATGGTCACAAAATGGTTGCAGATACACAATAAGAACAGATTCAGATGCAAAAACTCTAAAAGGGTTTAAAAATATAGGAGGTAGGAGAGAAACTTCCACCTACATCTGGCATGTGTTTAAAAATATACGTAGGCTTGGGAGAGTAAAGAGAAGATAGTCATTAAAAAGAAATATATAGTTTTAAAATAGTAAAATAAACTCCTTACAAAGGGGAGTAAAGTAATATAAAGAAAATGAGCCACACGAGAATGGGGAATGCACAGAGAATTTGGATTATGTGTATTATTGTGTTGTCTTTATATTTTTGACTGCTATAAGACATTTGATTATAAAAGTTGCTGGACTAAATCAACCTACATATTTTAAAAATATCTTGACTCCAAATTTTAAGTCAAAAGGTATGCTACTTTGAGGGAGAGATTATGCTTTTATTTCCACAGGAAATGAGAGGTTGTGGATTCATTCTGTGTTAAGAAAAATCAGATTTGATCGAAGACCCCCTGAAATCCCAACTACAGACATAAAAACATAAACCTAAAAGAACTGCAAGACATGTGATGTATATTTTACCTGCTCAAACATATAACAAGAAATTATCTTTGGCTGTGTACAATGTATAGTCTGTACTTGTATTAACACATATATATATGGTACCTTTAAAAGTTTGAAAACAGATGGCCCAGATGATCCAATGTTTCAGAGAGCCTCTGTTGCAGTTTCCTCTGAGTTCTGCATCCAGAAAAGCTTCAAGGAAACTGGTTGAGA
The DNA here is from genome assembly GCF_004664715.2 of Peromyscus leucopus. Lineage (NCBI taxonomy): Eukaryota > Metazoa > Chordata > Mammalia > Rodentia > Cricetidae > Peromyscus > Peromyscus leucopus. Next base: position 55,575,585 of record NC_051085.1, read on the forward strand.
TGATACAGTCTCACAGATTACTCCAGTCAGGACTTGATCATAATTCTAAATTTTCTCAGGGTCCACCAAAGATTACAGCACCCCCAATCAGCAGGAAGTAGCCTAGGGTACTATGCCCACATTCCCTCAAAAAAAAAATGGATTATGGATGTTTGTCTTTGTTTAGGGTTGGTTATAAATTGTTACTGATCATAGTCAATCTTTTTCTAAAAGAAGAAATGGAGATATGATATAGAAATGATGAGAAAAAGGTAGATTATTGAATCTACTTTAATCCAAAAAACAACTGTTAATCTCAAAATATTTTACTTTGGTATGGATTTTGGTTTATTGATACAAATTTAATCTTGTTATACTATGTGTATATTTTTACTCTTGTTTAAGATATTATGTTTATGCAACTCATTTAAAATTATAATATATAATTAAGAAATACAGATTAATAATTAGTTATCTATGATAATCAAACTTATAGTCATGTTAGTTAAGTTTCCTAGGTATACATAGATATATTTCAGTTAGATAGGTAATCTTCAAACACTTCAAAGACCTACAGAATATGGCATTTAAAATGCTTTAAGAACTTAGACTTTTCTGTACCATGAGGTGCTTCTGGAAGCACCAATTACTTCAAAGAGGATGATGGGCATTGAAGAAACTCATTATGGAGTTTGCTTTCTTTGTGGCAAAAGTTAACCACTGGGCAAAAAAGTGCCATTTCCCAGCCCCAGTTAGTAATATTTTTAATTTATTTGAAGTTAAAATATAAATTGCATCATTTCCTCCCTCTACCCCTTCCCATGCATCCATCCCCCTTGCCCTCTCTCAAACTCATGGCCTCTGTTTACTTGTACACACACACACACACACACACACACATACACACACACACTACTATTGCTATATAACTATATATAACTATATATATATATATATAACTATATATATATATAGTTATTTATTCCTAAATATATAAATACAACCTGGTCAGTCCATATAATGTCCCTTATATGTATATGATTTGTGGGTTGACCACTTGGTATTGAATTACCAATGGGGGAAGGTTATTTCTGCCATTCTCTGTACCCCTTAGTTCTTTTTTTAGGGTTGGGACCCTGTGAGAGTCCCCCTTTTCATGTTAGTGTATCTCTTGGTGTTTTTATGGTCCAGGTCTTGTTTAGGCAGCCACGTTGATGAGACCTCATGAGCATAGCTTCTCTGTTGCCCCAAACGTCTATCTTTTACAATCTTTCCGCCCCTATTCCGTGATGTGCCTTGGATGCCGGAGTTGTGTTGTAGATCCATCAGCTGAAGCTGGATTCCACATGATCACTTGGAGTTCAGTCAGCTGTGGTTTTCTAGAAGGGTCTCTATCTGTTGTGAAGAGAAGTTTCTTTTATGAGGGGTGAGCGCTATGTTTATCTCTGGGTATAAAGATAAATGTTTAGAATATAGTTAGGAATGATGCTGGTTTAGTGAAGTAGTGGGAGAACCAACTCAGTGATTTTTAAAAAATAAAAGTCCAGAGTCGTATAACCACTGTCCAATTTTAGTCCATTCCCCTCCTTGAAACAGTGTCCCTCCCCCTCATTAGGGAAAATCTGCTTTTCCCTGAGGCCCCAGCCCCCACTGCCTGTCTGAGGCTTTCCTGTTACAAAAGCCATGCTGGGTTTGTGTACTTACTCTCCACTCAACCTAGAGATTTTAGACCCACCCTGCTGGAGCGAGCTGCTTGCTAGATCTTATTACCCATCAGTACTCCATGGTGGACAAACCACGGTGTGTATCTGTTTTTACACTGAACTCCTCAGCTCTTTCCTCTTTTCATTATTATAAACATTGCTGCAGTGAACATTAGTGCCCATTTTTCCTTGTGGACATATTTGTATTTTCTATATTGCATTGTAAAATATGATAATAGAAGTACATAGCAAACTTATGTGTATGGCTCAAGGAATCTTGATGTACCAAGACCCACAATGTCAACACCCCAGCTTGAGAAATGTATCACTTATATTTTGAAAATCAGCTATGTGTCTATTGCCCCCCCCTCGACTGGGACAACACACCCTTACTTTTTTGTAGCTTGCTGTGTGCATAGTATCTGAACTTTTCTGGGGAGACAAATTGTCTAGTCATCCTAGACAACACACAAATTACACATGATAGGAACATCCCCACTCTGGTCTAGCTTGATGAACCAGGAAGCTTAATTGAGGTTACTTACCAGTGCATGGGTGGGGAGACTCCAAGGGTCACTGAGAAATGGTCACACTGCTGCAGGACTGTCCCCCAGCAACCACGAACCACATGTCTATCTATCCTTGGGGAGGGGCAAGGCGTCATGATCTCCTCCCATCATGGAACTCAATAGGCAAAGGCTTATGGATCTCCTCCAGGTAACTGCAGCTGCCAAGAGTTCAAGGGAGCAAGACCCACATGCTGCCTGAAGGATAGTATCCTATGACAGCACATATTCCTCAAAAGATGTAGTCAGTTTTACTTGTATCACAAAGTGGAATCATACTGCATTATTTGTGGCTTCCTTGTGTCTCTGCACAGTGAGATTTATGCAAACAAATTCATGCCACTGATTTGTTTTCCCTTCCCATCACACAGAGGAGCCAGGTTTTAAAGCAACCCTACTTTGTTGCTGAACACAGTCTGGAACTTGCTGTGATGAACTGTTGTATCTGCCTCATAACGTGTGTGTGTGTGTAGGAATTGGAATGTGCTCCGAGGAGGCCTTCCAGGCCTTAGAATAACAGTCATGCTCTATGGACAGATATATCTGAGACATACGTGGTTCACAGCCCCTCAGCAACATGTAGGATCCCAGTGATTCCACAACTGAGCTTCATGCTTCATAGTTAAATCACTTTTCTTTTTCCTAACCTTATGGGAGACACATGTTACTGCCTCTGGCGATTCACATTTGTTTGATAACGGATTGAGTATGTTCCATTTGCTTCCGGACACGTTGATTTCTGTTTAGTAAAGGCCCAACTAGGACCTGCCATGGCTTTGGAATTCCACTTCTGTTTTGGTCCCCACCTTGTTCTTTCTAAATAGATTCAAGATTTTGTTAGTCTCACCATTGGCACTGTGTGGATAAGAGGCAAGGCTACGCTTTATGTCTACCTCAAATGGGTGTTTTATCTTTTCTTTTAAGTCAACCTAAATAAGTTTTCAAAATAGGAAACAAAATTTCCTCACCTTTGTTTATTTTTTTAAAGATTATATGGACTATTTTGAGTCTCTGTGTCTTCATGGAAATTTTCAGATTGGTTTGTCACTCACTGCGAAAAGCTTGCTGGCACTTGTACAGACACCAAATTGAATCTATGAACCAATTTCTTACAAATTTCCATCTTAAAAACACTGACCTTTGCAAGCAAGAGTAGAGAGCACAACTCTTCTTAATGAGATGTGCTTGGGTCTCCTTCAGCCTGTTTTACAGTTCTTACTGGAGAATCTTACTTGGGAGGGCGAGTTTGTTTCCTCAGTCTTTCTGGCAGGGCGTATTTATAAATGGAGGCTGGCGCATCGTCCCTGTGTTGTTGACTCCAGCCTTCCATGCTAAGTAGGAGGGTGACCGTGGGCTACATTAAACCGGTAGCTTTTGTCACATGCTGCCATGACACAGGATCTCCCTGAGGACCTAGCCTCCCACTGCTTGTGAAGTGTTCACACCGTCCATTGTGGTGGGTTGTTTTGTTCTTGATGCTATACTTGTTCTGAGCATTGGTGTGTATTAGTTACTTATTTGCTGCTGTGAGAAAACACCCAACAAAAACAACTTAAAGAAGGAAGGGCTTATTTTGGCTCACAGTTCCAGGTTACAGTCCTACATGCTAGGGAAAACATGGTGGCAGAAATCTGAGGCAGTGAGGAAGCAGAGTGATGAACTCCGGCCAGTGATCAGCTTGTTTTCTCATTTTATTCAGTTCAAGACTCCAGCTGTGCCCCCATAGTGGATGTTCTAGTGTCAGTTATCCCAGTCTAGAATCTTCTCTTCTCAGTGTAATTCAGTCTAGCATCTCCCTCACAGACATGCAGGAGGTTTATCTAAGTGATTCTCTGGTCTGTCAAGCTGATAATCAACACTAGCCATCACATAACATATTTTTGTCTTCTGTTGTCATACTAATTGATACATATGTATTATACTAGCCATGCATGACTTCTCTCAGTCCAGTCACACGTTGCCCCAGACTTCAGTCTCCTAGTGCTAAGTAAAGATTTTTGCTTCAGAATTCACAAGGGTTGTCAGTTTACGGCGTTCATTTAGAACAAAGTTTTGTTGTTGTTATTTGTTGTTTTTTAAACTGTTTTGGTATCAGGGAAATGTTGGCTTCATGGAGTTACTTGGGAACTCTTCCTTCCTCCTCTATTTTCTGGCAGTTTTGTGAGAAGGTGGGATTGCTCCTTCGCTACATCTTTGGAGGTGTTCATACATGGACACTATCAGAGTTCAGCTTCTGCAGGAGGTAGACTTTTCATTGTTTCACTTTCTTTGGCCTAGAAATGGTTAAATGTCCTACTTTCTATGGCATTTTTGGTTATTTGTGACCCCAAGAATTTGTCCATCTGTATATCTAATGTAGTAATACAAGGAGATCCCTGCTTTTGTTGTTGTTCTCTTGCTCAGTATTTGCTGATTTTGGTTAAGCCTTCATAATGTGGATTCTAGCTCATGGTGGAGAGAATCATGGTATAACCAAGTTTAAAAGACTGGTGTGGAGGGACAAGTAGCAGATACAGGGTGGGGCGCTCCGGCTCTGTCATTGGAGAATGCTAACTCTTCTTAAGGGCCTCATTCCCACTGGCATAATTACTGCCCCCTAGAACTCCCCCTCTGGAGGCTTTGCCACCTTCCAGTTTCAGCACACTGACGTCCATGCTTCCAGCACTTGGCATGGAGGATAAACACAGATCATATGCACCCACAGTATATATAACATGTTTAGTAGGCTGTGTGCTACTAAATACATGCTAAGTGTCATGTCACATGGATGATATGGACATTTATGTCATATACTAGCATACATATATATTATTCACATTTCATATTTTATATAGCAGATTGAGACTTTTGGTCTTCGTATGTCTTGCTAACAATACAATGCTTGAGAGATTGGTAACTATACTATAGTGTGTTTGAAAAGTGACCTGATGAAGCAAAGGTACTTGAAACATCAGGAAGTCAGTATATTTAAAAATAATTCAAATAATAGTGAAGATATACAAGATTGAAGCAACAGCATGGACTAACTTATTTCCTATTTCAAGAACATTAGATCCATACAGGTAACACATTTTTTTTTTCAGGTGGATATGAAATTTCATGAGGCTATGGCTTGTCATTAAACAGGTCCCAGTAATTTGGAAGCTAAAATGCTTAAAAATATAACTCTGATTATTAAAGAATTATATTAAAGTTATTAAGATAGTCTAAAAGTCCTCAAACATTGATCATTCAATAATGAAATTCAGAATACAAAGAAATGAAGGAAGAAAAAAACATGTATATTCAGATATCTTTGAGACTGAACTACTTAATGACACAGGGTGTCAAAGTGTGTGGGTGCAGCTAAAGCAGCCTAGAGAGGGAAATGTATAGCTTCATTAATTATATTAGGGAAAAGAAAGGTACAGAGCAATTGACTTGCACTTCATCTCAAGAAACTGAAAGAAAAACAAAATAAGCTAGCATAAAAACAGCAATTTATAAATAGCATAATTCAGTAAAACAAAATTCACAAATAATAGGATTGTCAATAATCTTAAAATCAATAAAATTAACAAACTCCTAATAACACTGACCAGGGGAGAATGAAAACTACAGCTAGTAATATCAAACATAAGGGACAAGCAGGCATCAGCACAGGAGCTACAGACGATGTAACAGTCTCTATACACATTTTGTATACGTTTGTAGGTGCAAAATTACCAACAGAGCCAGGAAATAAATCAAGCAACACTTTAACACCATAAGTGAATTGGTTTAAATTTGAAAACCAGTCAGTTAAAATTGTCAGAATAACAAAATAAAGCAGTTGTAAGATAATCTAGTAGTCAAAGCTAAAGCATTTAACATAATTTAATGTCCATTTGTGATTTAAAACATTCAACATACTAGAAATAGATGTCAATTTGTTTGCTTTCATAAAGTACATTTAAAAAATTTGTATAGAAATTCATAGTTTATGGTGAGATTTATACATAAAACCTGCAGCATCCTATAAAACATTGAAGTGGTAAGTAGATTTAACAAAAATTGTAAGGTATAAGGTCAATATACAAAAATCAAATGCATTTTGATACAATATAGTGAAAACTTAAATGAAGAGGTAGACCATAAATAACCACTCATCATACCTAAGAATACTGATTAAAATTGAATACACTGTCTCATATTTACTGTAAGTACTAGCTCAAGTTGTTTCTTGTCAAGCATTGGGTTACAGCAGTTCATATTTGCACACAAGTAAAAAGGGATGGATAGAAATCATGAGCATGCCAAATGGAATCAAACCAAGATCAGCTCATGGGCCTTCATCTAATAACGAATGTAAGAAGATGCAGAGATCCACAGCCAAGCACCAGACCGAGCTCCAGGAGTCCAGTCAAAGAGAGAGAAGAAGGAGTCTATGAGCAAAGGGTCATCAGGATCATGATGGGGAAACCTACAGAGACAACCAAACCAAACTAGTGGGAACTCATGAACTCTAGACCAATAGCTGTGGAGCCTCCAGGGGACTGGACTAGGCCCTTTGCATAATCGAGACAGTTGTGTAGCTTGATTTGCTTAAGGGGTCCCCCTGGCAGTAGGATCAGGATCCATCTCTGGTGCATGAGCTGGCTTTTTGGAGCCAACTACCCATGGTGGGACATTTTGCACAGCCTTGATGCCGGGGGGGGGGGGGGGGGCTTGGACCTGCCTCAGCTGAATGTACCAGGCCCTGCTGATTCCCCATGGCAGGCCTTACCTTGTCTGAGGAAGGAATGGGGGGTGGGTTGAGAGGGGAAGGCTGGGGGCTAGGAGGAAGGAAGGGAGAGGGATCTATGGTTGGTATGTAAAATGAATAAAAAGTATCTCTTAATAAAAAAAAGAGAGAGAAAAAGATCAGCTCATGAACATCACAGTGGGGTTCCCAAAGAGGCATTGTACTTGTGAGCAAAATGGATGGAGCTTCAGGCTTCCCTAAGCATTTGTTCCTCTGACTTACACTAAAGGTCCCTATAAGGGCTGCACTATTCCCAAGACAGCCCAGGCTCTCCTGTCCAGCCATGGATGGGTTGTGTTCAAATGAACACCCCATCCACATGTGACATCAATTTGTCTGTCCATCTCTGCATTTACCCATGCTCTTGAACAAAGTTAAATCCCTGGCTTTATTCTCAAACCAAGTGGAAATTTTCCTCCCCTTTCTGTGTGTCCTCCGTTGTCTGTGAGCATGGTACGGATATAAAGGCAGTGGTTCAGAAGCTCCAGTGTCAGGAACAGTCCTGTGAACATCTGAGCCACAGGCTCCAAGGGGAACCCTTCCAGAGCCTCCCGGAAAAGCTGTTTCTTTTCCATCGTAAAACAAGAGTCGGATGGAAATTCTGCTACTAATGGTCTCAGCACAGACTGAGTGCTTTGCATGCTTCTTATCTGACTTTTATTTCCTCCATAGGAAATGTTACATTCTGTTAATTAACACATCTTGGAAAGAACATTGTCTGCTGCCCTTTTGGAGGGTAGGCAATGGACATGCATAACTTACTATTTTTATTGCTATCTTTATCTAAATAGTCTGTATTTTTAATCTTTTGTGTTATCATCAATTATACAGCAATCAGTGAACAAAATACCCCATCTCACTTCTTCCATCCATTCTCCCAGACATTCCCCTTCACGCTAATGCCCCATTCCCCTCAACCATTTCACTTCAACTTTCACTTAATACATACATACATGATTTTATGTGACTTATAAAATCTAGGAGCCACAAATGAGAGAAACCATAGGAAGTCTGTCTTCATGGGACTGGCTTAATTTGTTTAACGTGATGACATCAATTGCACGTGCTTTCCTGTGAGTGACATAGCTATATCTCTCTTGGTGGCTGAAAACCCTGCATGTGTCACACATCACATTGGCCTCGTCCATCCCCCTGCGGTTGAACACCTAACTTGGTTCTTCTAAACAGGGCTGCAGATGGCACTGATGTCAAGTACCTTTGTGACAGTCCTTCCAGGAACCCAACTGCTGTGTCTTCCTCTTCCATATTTCATGACATCGATTTGGGCTCTTTTGTGTAAATACCCAGGAGTGGTAGACCAACTCTTTAGTTTTATGAGTTTCCTTAAATTGCACTGGGTCGTAGTCCCGCCAGCATCCACTGTTGCCTTCAAAAGCCCCCAGTGGGGGGTTATTTGAAAGTGTCCCTGGGTTGGAAAACACACTTTTGAAAGATAACTGCTATTTACAACTATCCTTCTTACAGTTGGTAAATCAGAAGTTTCTTGATAAGTGGAAGAAATCCAGACTCTGCACCATATAATGAAGTCATCACAGCCTCTGCCCGAGATCCAACTGTTAAATGTCTATCAGGCTTGCCTCAGTGTTCTCGGAATCACGACAGTTGTGTACTAAGAAGGTGACAGAATCATTTGTTGTAAATGAGAAGTCGTCTCTGTTTTCATCTCAGAACCTCCAGGACAACTCCATTCGGAAGGCAGAGTCTACTTTTGAAAGTGTTTTCAGACAAGTGTTACAGACAAAGAGGCTGCAAACTGGCAAGTCAAGAGTCATCTGGTGATGAGTTCAAACAGCCACTTAAATAAAACAAGCTAACCAGGCTCCTCTTCAAGATCAAAGGGCTCAGCACTGCGATCCGAAGTTGAACTTGGCAGTGACCTGCTTGAAGTGAGTAGAGGGACCTCTAAACAGGCTCAGTCTCCTCCTGTGACTTCAGGCCTCTGGGACCCACTCCCTCTGCTCAGCTGCACACCCAGTGCACACATCCAGCTTCACCTTCACCTCCACACATCACATGCAGGCGATGCTCACAGGTGAGAACTGTCTCTGCTCTCTGCTCAGCTGCACACCCAGTGCACACATCCAGCCTCACCTTCACCTCCACACATCACATGAAGGTAATGCTCATAGGTGAAAACTGTCTCTGCTCTCTGCCCAGATGCATACCCAGCATCTCCAGCACCATGTCATGCTCAGGCATCTTGTGCATTGTGATATCTGGTGCTCTGTTTACACCATCCTGTCACACACTGCATGGGAAAGGAGCTAAAGGTTTTCAGCGAACTCTTTGAGCTCACCGACTGGATTGTGAAGCACCGCATGGTCAATGTTAGGAGTGAGCGCTGTGTAGAGAAGACTGTTCTGCGTTTCAGCTGTAACACAGTTCTGTGTTCCTCAAAGTATGTGTATATTTAAAAAAAAAATCAAAGGAATGAAAATTGTTTAGCCAAACATGAAAGGGGGTGCCCACGTTCATGTGCACAGCTAGGGTGACAGGCTTATTAAACACCTATCCTTCAGCTGTGGTTCACCCTTTGGGTGATGTTCTGCCTCCCAAGATGTTTGGAAAACTCTGTCCAGACAGATCCCGTCATGACACACTGCCTAGATGTTCAGCTGCCTTCAAGCAAATCAGCATTTCCTGAGTTTATAGAAGTCAGAGGCTCCACCCCTTTCCCAGGAGGCCTTTCATGTTCTTCCTTCAGCCTCCTGACTCAGGATTCCCAAGCAGTGCGCTCCCAACCTCCAGAGGCAGGGTGGTAGTGATAGGGCATGGTGAGATTGACATGCCTGGTAATAGGCTATGGCCTCCGTGCTGGTGCGAGGACACCATGGCCACAGACCGGTGGCCACAGCCACACCCAAGACAGTTTGACACACCTAGCAGAGTCACAAAGAAGAGAGGCAGACACTGGGCAGTTACTAAGACATGAAGAGACAGCTCCAAGGACCATGGGCACAGTCACTCTGGCATGTTTTTCAAGTCTAAGAAGTGTCTTAGTGCCTCCTTCATGATAGATACATGACGGAGCTGTGTCACACACACACACACACACACACACACACACACACACACACATACACCACACACGTATGCACATGTACACGCACACGCACGCACACGCACACATGCACACACACACACACACCTCACACACACATACACATCACACACACACACACACACACACAGAGCTGTCGTACACAGTTGGTGAAGAACAGAGACCATAGTCTTCTAATATATGGCCTGTCTGTTTCATAGGTGAGAAGACAAGGTGTGGGCCCTCAGAGAGAGCAAAGGACTCTAGAGCTAAGAAGCAAACACTAGGAAAGGGAGTCTAAGAAGGCTGTGTGGGCGTCTCCAAGGAGACTGGGTACCAATTCTAGAGAAGCCAAAGGAAGCAAGGTTGTGAGAGCTCAATGCATGTGGAGTTATGAGTTCCACAAGGTAGACTTGTCTCCATTGACCACAAGGGACAAGATCCAAGGGCAGGATTCAAAGAAGGGGTTCCGATGAAGGCATTGTTTGGTGATCAGGATGGAGATGGGGTGCTAACGCAGAGGTCTGGTGAGGGCTTCAGTGGGCTGCCTCTCTGCTGCTGGTATGAGGGAAGGCTCCATTTCTCTTACAGCACAGCCCCTTCCTCATGACCTGACCACCTCCAAATGCCTTATCTCTCAGTACAATGTGCTTGTGAATCTGTAGGACACAGACATCCAGCAACATAGGGATCTGTGAGGTCCTGATCCTGTGGGGTCCTGTCACAGTGTGATTGCTCCAGTGTCTTCCACTGCTGCCTGGCTGTTAGGACAAACAGCACACCTCCAAAGTGGTCCCCATTACAGTCACAGAGCCCTCAGTCCCTGATACCTGACTATGTCTGTCCTATGGTTTTCAGTAGAATGTTGAAGCTACAGAGCGCCTCTTACATGCCATCACAGATGCCTCAGGTTTGGGCTTGCTCAGCTGGGCTCCAAGATAAACTCCTGCTGTTTCTGTGAAACATCTGGTGACAACCCAGCCATCTCTGGATGTGCAAGTTTATATTACCTTATCTGAGAAATGCATTCCAATACAGGCGGTAAGTTATGAAAAACTGTGTACCCTAGGACTGAGAGCATGCAGATATCAGGGAGGGTTTCTGAAACAAGGCATCTTGTAAGGAGTAGAGACAGGAGAGAAGACATTTCCATTTGTGACTTGTGCAATGCAAATTACAGGGAACTGGGACCTGGCTACTCACCCCTGACCCTGCAGTTCAGAATTTTGGTGTAGATGTAAAATCCAGGTTGTCCTCAAAGTGAAGTTTAAATGTCTCAGTCTGCTGTCTTGACCAGAGGGCAACAGAAAAGACAAAATTTGGGGGTCTGGAAAGTTTTTAAGGTTTGATGAGAAGGTTGGAACAGATAAGGTGAAGGTGATAAACCTTGAAGAGGTGAGTCCTGAGACCAATCCCCCAGCAGCATGACCACCCAGACTCCTGTTCTACCCCTACTCTAAGAAACACTTCCAGCCAAGTCCCTCGGTTCCACTAACTGACTGTTAGGAGCAGCGCTCATTGCCGTGTTCTTTTTAATAAAGATGAAGAAGAAACCCACAGGGCTGGACCAGTCTCCATACAGCCAGAGCAAGATGCTGGGACACTGTCAATCTGGGGAAGCAGATGGCCCAGGGGAAAGTCACTCCAGATGGTTAGGAATGACTCTCAACTCCCTTTTCTTCTTTTCAGGTCAGCTCAGTGGTAAGTGGTTTGTATCCGAGCCAAGATGTTGTCTATCTTTTCTTTGCAAAGGAGCTAGGGGCCGGCTGAACCACTGAAGCCATGGAGGAGTCTCCTGTCTGGAAAGAAGCCCGTCACTGGAGTGCATGTTCATCCATCCCCAGCCTGGGATGGGGCATGAGTCCCTTGAGTAGGTTCCCAATGACCATTCCTGATGGACCAGTCCAAACTGCCTTTGCAGCACCGTTCTCCCTAGCGGTCCCTGCTCAGACTGCTCTTCCAGATTCATACGTTTCAGGTGTCAAAGAGCTGCCTGCTTTGGGATGTCTTTATGCTGTGAATGTGGCTCCCATTGGATAATAAATGAAACTGTTTTGGCCTATGGCAAAAAAGCTTACAGCCAGGTGGGAAATCCAAGCAGAGATGCAGAGAGAAGGGCAGAGTCGGGAGAGATGCCAGCTGCTGCCCAAGGAGAAACTAGATGCCAACAGACTAGTAATGTCATGGCCACGTGGCAGCATATAGATTAATAGGAATGGGTTAAATTAAGATGAAAGAGCTAGCTAGCAGGAAGCTAAAGCCATAGGCCATACAGTTTGTAATTAATATAAGCCTCTGAGTGATTATTTTATAAGCAGCTGTGGGATGGCGGGCCAGAGAGAATTGTCCAGACTGCTGGGCAAGGCAGGACCAGAGAAAACATCCAGCTATAGCCACCTGTCAGGGCATAAGACACATACATCCCACTTTCCACTGAGAAGCCCATGGGGATTAAGTAGATGCATACACTTACAAACAGCATCTATGACAAAATTCCATTGCAATGGGCAGAGGATCCCCTGGTCGTCTTCAGGTGCCTGAGGATATGAAGCTTATATGTATTGTCAACAAGGAAAAGGATGGGCACCATTTGTACTTGAGAAGGTGGTTGTGTGATGATGGATTCCTCACAAGAAACTAGATCTTTAAATCCAACCTTGATGGAGCTTCAGTCTATTGTTCCAAGTGTGCAGGGCTGCAGCAGTTGAAAACGTGAGGCTGGTTTGCCATGCTTCGCCATGCTTCTCCTCCATACCTGGCCTGCAGTGAGGAGCCTGGAAATTCCTGGTATCCAATAGAAAGCATTGGCAACTTGATTCCCAGTCTTTTATTTAAGAACTTTTTAAAAAAAATAATAACTAGCTCTAGTTTCTCTGAGTCTAAAATTCTGTGTAATAACTTTCTCATAAGACAAGGGTGAAGCACCAGGAAGCAAAATTGCTCAGATGACGCCAGGGACAGGGGGCGGGGAGGGGTAAAGACTCCATTGTTATTTCTCACAAACAATTTAAACTGATGGGGAAAAAAAGTGCACATTAGGTAAGGAATGGTTTTCCTCAACTTCTGACCTGAGGCATGGCACCTGTACCAATGGGTACCTCCCACATCTTTCTCTACTAACACATCTGCCTGGGAAAGGACTGAGCATCACATCCTATGGTCTCTTCGTGGTGCCTGGATAGGCAGCTGTCCTTAGGACAAGGAGCTGGACCCCTCCTCCATGGTGTTCCACAGACCAACACCTGGCACTGTTCCTGGCAGCTCTGTCCCGTTCAGAAATAGTTGTCTCTGACATTGTGAAATGCACCTTTTATTTTAACCTTGTGATTGGTGGCTTTCAAGTTCCAAAATATGATTTTAGGCTTAACATTCTCAAAGAGTTTGGGAACGGGATTCATTTTATTCTCAGCCAGAAATATCCTTTTAAGGGCAAAAGTGAACTGCATCCGTGGCTGCTACTCATTAACTCTGCTTGATGAAGTAACTGTATGCTCGGTAGCAAAGTCTGCCTGAGCTCACTGTCTCTCAATTAATAGTGACGTGATGACAAAATATATTTGTTTGAAGGGCAGACACAATGAGAGGCTTGTAGAGGAAACTTGATGCAGGAGCTCAGAGTTTCCAGAGCTACAAGCTGGCCAGGCTGGGCGAGGCCACGTAGCTGGTCATCAGAGTTAAGCCCCAGTGCAACCACCACACTCTGCCCGGTTAGCACAGACCTGAAGGCTGTGAGCAATACTCCTTAAGAAAGTACTGGCTTTGGGCTTGTGTTCCAAGTCAATGACCAAAAGAATGAAATTTATGGGGCTGGAAAGATGGCTCAGTAGTTAAGAGAGTGGCTTTGGGTTTGATTCCCAGCACCCACACGAGGGCTCACAAGTGTCTGTAACTCCAGTTCCAGGGGATCCGATGCCCTCTTCTGGCCTCTTCATACATGAGGCATGTACACAGTGCACAGACATGCACAAAGGTAAAACACCTATACACATAAGATAAAAATAATTTTTAAAAACAGAATAAAATTTCCCTAATCCTCAGAATGTGCAGATTTAGACCTAGAACTCAAGGTACTCTCCACATGAGGTAAGAGCTTGGCCTTTCCCAGTGTGAATTTATAAAGCTGTGAGCCAGTTGGGATTAACCCTATGTGCTGAGATACTGGAGAGAAGTGCCTGTGGCCACAGCCCTCACGGGCAGCAGGGCTCTGACCACCCCGTAGCCCTTGGGGTCCACAGCCCTCACGGGCAGCAGGGCTCTGACCACCCTGTAGCCCTTGGGGTCCACAGCCCTCACGGGCAGCAGGGCTCTGACCACCCGTAGCCCTTGGGGTCCACAGCCCTCACCAGCGACAGCTGCACCGCCCTTCTTCTGCACACTCCTTTCATATCACTGCTTTCTGCTTGAAAGATTTTTGTAACAGAATCTATATGGGACGTTCTTTTTCCTTTGATTGAAAATCCTTTTTTTTTTTTTTTCTCACATAATACATCCTTATTATGTTTTCCCCTCCTCCCAGTTTTCCCTCAACCCCCTTCCCGGATGAATCCATCTTCTTTTTGTCTCTCATTAGAAAACAAACAGGTGGGCTGGAAAGATGGTTTAGCAGTCAAGAGTACGAGCTGCACTTCCATAAGACCAGCATTGGGCTCCCAGGAACCACATGGTGGCTCAAAACCATCTGTAATTCCAGTCTCAGGGAATCTGATGCCTTCTTTTGGCCTCCAAAGGCACTTGGAACACTCAACCGTAAACAAGAAAGGGTCTCCGTATTTGTTTCCATCTGCAGCAGGAGGAGGCTTCTCTGATGATGACTGAACAAGGCGCAGATCTGTGAATATAGCAGAATGTCATTCATTAGGAGTCATTTTACTGCTACATCCTTTTAGTAGAATAGTAGTAATTAGTTTTACCCTAGGTCACTGGGCTATCTAGTCTCAGGGAATGGGGGCAGAGAGTGAAGAGAAGCCATGACAGATAGCCTGATGGGCATGAGACTGGGGGATTAGCTATGGAGGAGAGAAGGAGGAGTGAATATCTGAAGCTCCCCTACCTGCTTCCTTGTCCCACTTGCTTCTCTGACAGGCTTGGCTAGCGGGTTCCCAGGGAGTGCCTGCTGGAGCTGGGGCCTGGGGTGACAGGATGAGCAGAGAGGAAAGTTGGAGGAGATCTTCACACTGGAGATGGGGGCAGAGAGGAGGGGGAGGACACAGCAGGTCGTCTGTTTTAGAAATGGGGGTGATGGGGGGTGTGATCCGGGCGATGTGGGAGAGCTGACAATCTGCAGTCAGCCTGCTGCTTCCCTGGACAGAATGGGGGCAGGAGTGAGGGAGCTGAGGTGAGAAAAAAAATAATAATAAATGCAGCCTTGCTGCAAAAGTTATACGATACAACCAAGACTACCCACACTTCATGTGTGTCCAGAGAGAAGGATTTGAGCCTTCCCAGGTGTTAGCACCCCATCTTTACCCACAAAAGTTAAATTGTGAACCACATTCCATCCCCAGATCTCTCACACTGTTTGCCTGAGGACCACAGGTGACTCGTTCCTTGAGAGCAGACCTCAGGACAGTCAGACAGGATCTAGATGTTTCTGGAGACCTCCTTACAGGTGCTCTGTTCTGAGGCTTCTGCCCAGAGCCAGACGCAGGAGTGAGGCATGTCCGGTAGAACTGCAAACAGGCCTCTTCTGTTGCAAATGTGCAGTGTGTTTCTCGACCATCCATTAGACCGAGCACAGGATCTTTGACTAGGCTGCAGAGCGAGTGCACACCGGCAGAAGCTGAGCCTGCTCTTGGTAGCCTGAGGAGGCTTCCCTAGCCCCTGCAACCAGCCAGGTATAGACGGGAAGGCATGTTGGGGATCTTGGCCATGCCCATTTCAAGGATGACCAGGACCCCCTTTCAGCCTCGCCAACCCTTTTCCTAGGTACTTGACCTCCACTCTGGCCTGGCAGCAGACCGGCTGCTAATGTGGGCATGGGCTCCCGAGTATGCTGTGGGCAGGCCACCCACCCCGAGCCTAAGCCTCTCTGTTCTCTCAGCCTTGGCAGGCCCCTGACACCCCAGCAGCAAGCTGTGGATGCAGCACGTCTCCTACCACGTGCTAACACGTCCTCAGGGCCAGCTCTTATTTCCATTTTCCAGTCAAGTTTTTCCTTATGTGAAACTAAAACTGATTTTATTTTTGTTTGTTTTGCTTTGCTTTGCTTTAAGCCAATTTCCTCTTTTGCAAACATCTGTGGAAAGAGAAAATTACTTCCTAACATTGCCCCGTCACACACATTGTCAGGAAGGCGTTGGTCCTGCTCTAACCACTTCTCTTTCTTACCTGGGTCTTCAGCATTTACTCACAGAGATGCGTTAATTCTGAGTGGCGTTCTGACTTAAGAATGAGCTATGAGCCTCATGCTTGAAGCACAGACTTCATGTGGGAGCCCTGGATATGTGTAATGCCCATACAGCGTCCATTAGCCATGGGAGAAGATAGAAGTTAATGGGTATTTGGAGGACCATATCAATATGGGGGTGCTCAGTCATTTTGATCCTGTCTTGCGAAAAGCCTGAGAGGGAAGAAGCAGCTAGAACTCTCAGGGAGACCAGCCCTGATGTTTTGCTTTGGTTTTATAGATGTTTTGGTCTTACCCCAGGGGAAACACTCAGCTGTCCCTTTTGGAGTTACTTCATGGTGTGTGTGGGGATGTGTGGGGGGTACATTAAATTGGCATCTCTATAATGTTGTTTGTGCCAGCAAAGGCAGAGAGCATGGAGAGCCTGTGGGACAATCTCATGCCATGGCTATGATGGTGGGGGCAGAGAAAGAGAGAGACACACACACACACACAAAGAGAGATAAAGAGAGGGGATAAGGAGAGAAGGGGGAGGGATAACGATAACGGAGAGAGAGACACAGACAGACACACACACAGGGGTTGGGGGGCGGGTAACAGTCATTGATCCGTGCCAGGCAAAGCACACACAGGCTTAATTCCTGCAGCTATCTTGGAGGAGCAAGGCATAGAAATACCCAGGCTGTTTTAGGGGGTCACTCAGTACCACATCCTCGGCCTCTGTTCATCTCCCTGACTATGTATGTATATGTGCCCAGTGACAGTGTAGCCCAGACAAGGCTAAGAGTCACTGTGAAATGGGTTGGGCTAGGAGCTAGGTTCTTCCTCCCAGATCCCCACAGAGTAGGACAGCTCACAGGTTCTATCTATGACCGCTCAGATCAGCTGGTCGGCAGAACAGCCCACAATGGCAAAGGGGAACTAGAGTCCACTCTCAAATCCTGCAAAGATCTCGCCAATGGCTCAAACTGGGGGACACAGCCTACCTGCCTCCTTACCCAGCTCCACTGCCGGCCATGTGCTGCTGAGCAGTCTGCTCTGAAGCCAGACTTGGCTAGCAATCACGCTATAATAAAAACGATTCTTTGATGTCCAGTCCCAGCACATAAAATCCCAAAATATGCTTTTACTAAGGTGAATGAGTGGATGGTTTGGGTTAGCACGTGAGCAGTTACAAATGTCAGAGGCTTGGAGGGATGTAAACTCCACTGGAAGCTGCACTCGGGCCAGGTCTGGTTTACATTTGTAGACTTGAATATATTAAATATGCTTTATTGAGCTGCCATGCATGAAATTGCATCCTTACGTATCTGAAAAACAGTGGGTTCTTTCCTCAGACACATGGAATAGTCTCGGAGATGGAGGGAGAGACCTTGTCTCCCTCACACATGGCCTCACACCCTGGCCGAGCATGAGGCGGGGGAGGGGTGAGGCTCTGTGGCTTGGTCTGGCCATCAGCTCCCTGGGAGCGCTGCATCTTTCACAGCAGGAAAACCGGTCTTCTGTGTACTCCAGCGAGATCCCAGTCCAAATGACAAGCTGAAGACAAGATAAGAAGGAGCTCTTCCTACACAAGGGGGTGCAGCTCTGGGGTCTCTGCAGGGCAGCTGGAGCAGGGGCTGCTGTCTCTGCCTACACAGGGGCCAGTGAAGTGTGACAGAAACCAGTGAGGGAGGTAGCAGCTTGACACCCACGAGCAAACGGCACACGCAGAGATGGGGCATGTGCCTTCAGATTTAAGCTACAAAATGTATAGCAGAGCACTCGAGAAACCAAATACAAACAAAGAAAGCTGTCTCTTTGGTATGATTCATCAGATTCCACAGGCGTTACCTTCTCTGTAGCCTCCACTCTTGTGTCCACATCTGCACACAGGAAGCAGGTGATGCTCTCCTTACCCACAGAGCATCCGATGGTGGCTCAGTCTCATCTCTTCCCGGATGCTGTGTCCATGGCAAGAGGGAATGAGGAAGGGGATGCCTGGTAGAACAGGGGAGGTTAACAAGTGGTGAAATGCAGTCCACCGAGAACAGAGATGAGGAGAATTCACAGGCACCACTGCCATTGTTAATAAAGCTTAGATTTCTTCTGGGTCCCCATAAGTCAGAGAAATGGCACAAAGTAGATGAGACTCCAGAAGACAGTGTTGAAGATGATGGATGATGAGCATCCATTGGGAGGGGACGAGGGAGACCTGTGCATATCTGAGTGTGTATGTACATTCACGTGTGTAGATGAACACATATATATGTGTGTGCGCGCGCGCGCGTGCGTGTGTGTGTGTGTGTGTGTGTGTGTGTGTGTGTATGTGGTTGTGCATGTGTGAATTTGTGCCCACATGTGTGCACTTGTGTGCATGCATGTGTGCACTTGTGTGAATATGTGTGTGTATGAGAAGAAGAAGAGACAGAAAAAGAATGTTTCTCCTGGTGGTTGCTGAGTTGATGAATGCTGCAGGTCCTTTTCTCCACTTCTTATCCAAAGCCTCAAAACTAAAGTTTTTGCAGAAAACAGACATGGTTTCATGTGACATTTTTCCAGGAAACATTCAAAGTCCATTGGACATCTGCACAGAACCGCTTACAGTGGTTCTCAACCCTCCTAATGCTGCAGCCTTTTAATACAGTTCTCGTGTTATGATGACCCCCAACTATAAATTATTTTAGTTGCTACTTCATAACTAATTTTGCTACTGTTATGAACTGTAATATAAATATCTGATATGGGACTTTGAAGGGGTCGTGACCCACAGGTTAAGAACTGCTGTGATAAGGCCTTTCAAGGGGGCTCACTGCTGCTGGAGGTGGACATGACTCGGGGAGGGGCCAGCCTGAACTTCATCCATGTTCCCCTCTTGTGTTACCTGGGCTCGGGGCAGCAGAAGGCGTCACTTAGGATTAGGCCTGCTGCAGCTCCAGTCAGCTCCTGCAGCTGGTGTAAACAGGCATGGGTGACACCTTGAACAGCCCCAGAACAGCAGGTGCTGCATTGTTAATGCAGCTGTGAGCTCTTAGATCCACCAGAGGCCCAGGCTCCACCAGGCCGTGGAGCGTGGTGGATGGACTCAAAGCAGGCAGCTGCCGGTTAACAGCTGAGATTTTATGAAGGAAACACATTACATGCACGTTTATGCATCCATTAAATATGGAAACAGAATGAAAGGTTTTGAAACACAAATTCTACATTTATGTGGGGGGAAATGCTTGTGAGAAAGGTGGCCAAGTTCTTAACTACCTGCTCCTGTCTCACCCAGGATGTCCTCTCAAGGTCTCTAACACCAGGCTTCCAAAACCGTCTTTCACAAAGGGACAGACAGTGACTCTTCTGGTGCCTCGGGCCACATGGTCACTGTTACACTCAGCTTCGTCAGTGTCAGTCACAGTGGCCACAGACCACATGGAAGTGGATGAATACAACTAGGTGCCAGCATAATTTCAGTTTCAAATTCCTCAGACATAGGGTTGGAAATGGCTCAGAACACTTACTGTTCTTGCAAATGACCAGGGGTCGTGATGACTTATAATTGTCTTTAACTCCCATTTCAGGGAATCTGAAGCCGTTTTCTGGCCTTGAAGGCACCAAGCACTCAACTAGTACACATACATATATGCAGGCAAAACATCCATACACATGGAATAAAAATTTTTTTAAAAAAATACACCCTTGGGTGGGCACCCTTGCCCATTTCTCTAGTGAAATACCTTTTCCCCCCATTATTGTGAAAGTCATACTTGAAATTGAACAATCTGGATTTTTTTTTGCCTGTCTTGTTATGTCTGTTGGTAAATTTAAAGAACGTTAAATCTAAATGTTCAGAGCCTGTGCTGCATGAGCTGGCTGTTTGAAACCTGGGACTTATGCAGGGACGCTTGGCCCAATCTGGGAGGAGGGGACTGGACCTGCCTGGACTGGGTCTATCAGGTCGATCTCAGTCCTGGGGGGAGGCCTTGATCTGGAGGAGGTGGGAATGGGGGGTGGGCTGGGGGGAAGGGGAGGTGGGCAGGAAGGGGGAGAACAAGGGAATCTGTAGCTGTTATGTAGAACTGAATAGTATTGTAAAATAAAATAAAGAAATGTAAAAGAAAAAGAAAAAGAAAATTGATAAGAATAACTCAGCAAAGCCTGAAAAATAATAAAAGCAACCAAGAATAAATGTTCAGAGCCTGAAAGAACCAGGGAAGAACAGGGTTTCACTGGTCCTGGGAGTAACAGGAAGAAACTCAACCGCTTTTGCCAGGGCGCCCAAAGACTTCAGACAGGGCTGGCTCAAGCCACTTCTAAACTGGACAAGAACGGTACTTCTGCAGATCTGGGGCATTTAAAACACTCCAAGAGAAAAGTGTACACAAACTGAGAGAGAGAGAGAGAGAGAGAGAGAGAGAGAGAGAGAGAGAGAGAGAGAGAGAGAGAGAGAGAGAGAGCTCTTACCAAGGTCTAACATAATCCAACTTTCAAAACCCTGCAGAAAGACAGCGTCTTAAAGAGGACCAGGGAGGACTAGGGAGGATCAGGGAAGACCAGGGAAGACCCGGTCTGAGGTGAGAGGCTCAAAGCGGGTGGGGGATCAGGAAAGCATCCTAGACTGTGAAAAAGTAGTCTGCCGTTTGAAACCATCAGCCATAGTAGACTACGCCGTCCCCATGGGAAGGGCTGGATGTCCAAGTTCTCAGGCTGCAGTGACTTGTGCCTCCCTGCTGTGGTGATGAGAAGTCACACACAACCCTCGGTTTTCCACTGGGAAGTGTCTGACCAAAGCTGCTCACTCACCATGTTGTCACGTGATGTAGCCAGTGTATCCTGGGTACAGACCCCGGGTGTGGGGGGGTGCTCCACAGAATTACAGCAGATGGTCCTAGCAGAATGTTCACCCAAATGTACCTCAAGAGATAAGGAAGGAGAGAGAAGTACTTCTTCAAATAAGAAAAATGGAGACCCAATATCACAGCAAGAGCTATGGTCCAAGAATAGCCACAGGAGAAGCCTGTGGAACTTTGACAGCCTGGAAAGGAGTCCGAACCCCTTGAGATGGAGAGAGACAGGGTCTGTGTCCCTCTCCTTGCAGAACACATCTTTAAAACACAACAGACTATTTCATAACACCACATTACAAGGCTCTTATCACACAGAGAAGCAAAATCTAGCACAATCCCAGCCCCAAGAATGGGGGCGGAGGGATGCTGCTCTTTCCCACCCTCTTGGATGGAGAGGTATCTGGAGTGGGCAGGATCATTACTCCTGCAGTGGTACCAGATGAGACTAGGGTGTGGCTGGTGGGCAGCAAATGGGGAAAACCCAAACTCTAAACACTGCCTAAACCAGAAAGGAAGGAATAGAGGGCAGGTGGAGAGGAGAAAAAGCAACAAATTGGTATCTTCACCCTCGACCATACTGACAAGTGCATTAAAGTACATCCAAGTGCCCAATACTCAGTCCCCTAAAGACCAGCTCTGGAACACATGGGGGTGACCTGCAGGGCAGAAAGCGCAGCAGAGTCATCTGGGGACAGAGGGCGGGTGAGGGAGATGAGTGACTATGAAGAGGCACAGGTGTGAACTTACCAAACTTGTACACTTTACCATGGGCTCCCGGCTGGATTTCAGTTTCCCATGGTACGGTATTCAGAAGCAAGCTTACAAAACTGTACAATTTTAAACATGTGCTCTATGTTGTATGTCACTTACAGCTCAATAGAATGTTTAGAACAGTGCTCAGAGAAAAAAAACCACAATGGGCCGAGGCCCCCAGGGACTTGTTTCAGGATTGTGGATTCTCTTCCATTCACGCTTACGTTGCTGCTAGAGTCCTACATGCTTAGTGCATGGTTGGGTTTGTTTGTTTGCTTGCTTGCTTGCTTGTTTTGTTTTGTTTTGTTTTGTTTACTCATGGGTTGGAGCCATTGGCAGTTGATAGTTTCTGGGGAAAGGAGACTCACTCTTTTTCTGAGGATGTGGCCTCTGCAGGTTTTCTATGCCCCAGTGGGTGCCTGACACCCACACAGTTACGGGCTTTGTGAGTTATTCTTTTAAAAGACATTGGAAGGGAGGTATTAGGGAGGAAAAAGGGGCCAGTTGGAAGGGGAAATGGTGGTAGATATGATCATATTTCATTTTATACATGCTTGAAATTCTCAAAAATAAGGACTTTTTTTTTTTTGTAATGCTCATAGCTTAAAGAATAACACAGCAAGACACACTCCAGCAAAGATGACTTGAGACAAAATGGTTCTGGGGGCAGAAGGTTTTACCTGTCATGAAGAGAGATGCCTAGAGCCGAGTGTTTGAAATGAGATGGGGTCTCCTCTGAGCAGAGACGCAGGACAGAAAGCCAGGAAACTGAAGCATGTACTTGCAAGGCTGGCTGGGACCAAGCCTTTCCCACCCCAGTCCTACACACTGTACCACAGTGCTTTACTCAGAAGCTGCTGCGTCCTCATTGCCGTGTTTGGAATTCTCCACATGCCCTCCTCGTTTCTGACTTCCATTACTCTACTCTCCTCCATGTAAAGGAAAGTAGAATGTTTGGTGGACAAAGAGTTAAACCGTCAGGAATGCTGGCTGAGTCTGTGTGTTCCACGTTTGCCTGGTCCTCCTGACAGCTTTCCCCATTATTTATGGGAACTGGGGGATTGCCGCATTCCACCAGGTCACCTGTGCAACATCTGGC
This sequence comes from Peromyscus leucopus, assembly GCF_004664715.2. NCBI lineage: Eukaryota > Metazoa > Chordata > Mammalia > Rodentia > Cricetidae > Peromyscus > Peromyscus leucopus. Next base: position 55,598,665 of record NC_051085.1, read on the forward strand.
ATTCATTGAGGCAGACGGGCCCATTAATGGAGCTGTAATTTATTCGACTTCTCTGGCACTGCTTGCAGAGTGCAGGGTTGTCAATATTCCAGGCAGATGTGTGTGCAGGCCAGGCCACCTTCGGGTGCCTGAAAAGCAGCAGTGTTCTAGATGTCGGGCTGTACGACACGGGCTGGATCAATACTCACCACTCAATGAATTGATAGCAATTTATAATACTTGCATCTTCCTGGTGTTTTGTGGGGCTAAGGCTGGGAGAGGATTCCGGGGCTTTGCCTACGGTAGGTAAATGCACCCTACCTCCTGTTTGCAGAAATCTGCAGTCCACATGGCCGCCTTTTGGCTGTGGCAGCATCGCCACAGAGGAGCTCTATTAAAGAGCTGCAACGAGTCCTTGGCACACCTGCAGCCAGGGAAGGTGTGGCTCCTCCTTAGAGGCCTTCCTGATATCCGTAAAATGGGGTGGACGTGAAAAAACCTGACCAGATTGTAAACGGAAAAATAAGGCAAGATGACCCCGCCATGCCCTTGTCAATCAGACCCTGACCCAGGAGAAACACCCATTGTGCCAGGGGGCAGAGGTGCACTCTGTTCATCTCAGGGCAGGAAATTGCTGAGCATGGAATGTAGACACCTCAGTTTCTTCTGTGACTGAACGACTCATGAGTCAGGGCCTGGGGGAGATACCCCACCTTCAGCACTTCCCTGGGAAAGCACGCACCTGTCTTTCACTTCTTCTCTGACTACGAAAATAAAAATAGAATTAGACTGAAACCTTTGATGATAATTTACAAAATGGGGGAAAACGTTTCCTGTAATTGCCACAAATGCAAGGCCAAAATCTTGAACATGGCCCGGAGGAGCTAAGAATGCAACGTGACAGCGGTGTCTCTGTAACTCCAGTGGGAAGGAGTTAACTGCTCAGGATTCCAAGAGCCAAGAGAGTTCTCTGGGGAAACTGTTCTACAAGAGCCCTGCCCTACAAAACTGAGCACTGGGAGGAAAATGGAGAGAGAGAGAGAGAGTGAAAGAAGGGGAATAATAAGGCCTAGATGCCCATCGATGTGAGGGTGGGTGAAAATACATAGTGGACTATTATTTACCTATGAAGAACAAAGTCATGTCCACTTTGGGAAAAGAGATGGAACTTGAGCTCATCATCTTCAGCCAAACAAAGCAGACTTGGAAAGACACACATGCCATGTTTTCTTTCCTATGCAAAACTAGGATTTAACAATAACAAAAAGGACACCAAAGTAGGTGGGAGACTATTTGGAAATGTAGTAGGCTGAGACAGGATGAGGCAAGACAAGCTAAGGGTGCTTGAATGAAACACAATGGAGGTTATCCCTGCTAACATATGCCAATTTACTGACTTGATTAAAATTTTATTGTAAGGAACTTGCAAGTTCCCACCTTAGCAGCTGGTCTGCTGCCAGATGGTGTGAAGAGGGGTCTTCCTTCCAGGCAGGCCACAGCCTCAGCAGCATAGCCTTGCTGACTTCCAGGAGCAAACGTCTCTGTCAACCAAGGCAGACAAACAAGGCTCCAGATCCCTCCGCCCCTGGACTTGGCCTGAGGGTGCATAACACTTTGGAGGTGGAAAGTACAGGCGGCCAGAAAACGAAGTTACCACCACAGTGGTACTGCTTCTACTGTTGGGGGTGGTTCTCATTTTAATTTGGGTTCTAAAATGAGATCCTTAAAGGACTGGTTGAACTGCTCATTTTTGGTGATTCTTTCAGTTTCCCCAGGTGTCTTCACTGATGTCTTTTTAGAAAAATTGATATTTATCAATTTATTAATTTTTGTCATAACATCTATTTGATCATATTCTCCCCCAACTCCCCACCCCCCAGATCCTCCCTGCCTCTCTATCTACCCAACCTCTTATTCTTTTTCTCTTTCTCTCAAAAATTCAAAACAGACAAACTAAAAAACTAAAAAAAATAAGTAAATAAAAATCAAAGAAAATATCAAAACAGAACAGAAAGTACACAAAAATCCATGGCATCCATTTTGTGTTGACCAACTACTCCTGGGCATGGGGTCTCCCCTTGAGTGTGGTTGATCGACCTAGTGACACTATATTGGAGACAAGTGATTTTCACTTTCCCAGCAGATGTCCATTGCAAACAGTTCTTGGTCACGGGTAGGACTCTAGGTCCACTTCCCCCTCTCAGCCCTGGGATTTTGTCTGGTGTGAACCTGTGTGAGTCTTGTGAGTGTTATCACAGTCTGAATTTATATGTGTACCAGGTCTGTTGTGTCGGAAGATGCTGTTTCCTTGGAATCAGCGTCTTTCTGCCTCCTCTGGCACATAGATCCCTGGACCTTAAGGGGAGGGATTAGATGAAAACACCCCACGTAGGGCTGAGTGCTCTGGTCTCTCACTCTCTTCACATTGTCCAGTTGTGGGTCTCTGTGTTAATTCTCATCTACTACAAGAAGAAGCATCTCTGATGAGGCCTGAGGGATGCTTTGCTTTTGGGGTCATTGGGAGTCATTTTACCGCTATGTTCCTTTAGCAAAATAGCAGTATTTGGTTTTCCTCTGGGCCCACCACCTATCCAGTCTCAGGTTCTTGGCCACATTGGCAGGGTTGGGTATTGGTTCTATCTCATGGAGTAGACCTTAAAGCCAATTTAAAAAAAAGTAGTTGGTGACTCCCATAACACTTGTGCCGATGTTGCTTCAGCATATCTTGCAGGCAGGTTGCTGCTATGGGTTACAGGGTTGGTAGCTGGGTAATATTGATGGTTGACTTTATCTTCCAGTGGCTCACAAGGTACTTTCCAACACCATGAAGGCTAGTTGGTAGGGATGAAGTTTCTTGTTTGGCACCAACTCAATGTTGCCATGTTCAATGAAATAAGTAAATTTTGTCCTTTTCCCTGAAGTTCTTACTTGACCTTAGTCATATCACAATTAGGAAGATTTTTAGGGAAGCTTTATGTAAATAAATAATTTCCTTTTGTGTATTAACAGATTCAGGAAAATGACCCATCCATTCCTCAGCAGAGGAAATGTTCCAGCACCCCCTCCCCCAAAGAAATAAGCTTCATCTTGCAATTGATCAGGGACTGAGAAACAGGCACTCTACTAAGCCTGATGGACCTTCTCATAGGGCTCCTGAGAGTGGTGCACCCTGCCATTATGTGAATTTAGCAATGCTGGCATCATTTCAGCTCATCTCTTAACGCTTGTGCTCAGGGAAGCTCCAGGAGAGGAAGCCCCTCTGCCACTGTGCACCTGACATTCGTGTTCCTAATCCATGTCGCCCCCCAAGCCTTCTCTCCCCCAAAACATCTCGGAGGAGAGAGGCAAGAGCCCACACAGTGAAGGCATCTGCAAACACGATCTTGATGCTCTTCAGTCCCAGAGATTGTATGACCACAAAGGTTCCTTGGGAGGTGTCCTTACACAGGAGTCATATATACATACACACCATGGAAGATACGGTGCTCTTGTGGTGCTCTGAAATCATGCAGAGTGTAAAACTCATATTCATGCACATAACATTTAAAATTAATATTCTGAGTCAGACTTTATTTAATTTGAACCAGCTGTCAGCCTGCACAGCTTTCTTCTATTTTTACATTCATTTTACATTTAATACACCCTGAAATCATTGTAAATAACCACACTCAAACTTTTCTTCACATATATAACATAATTAATTACCCCTGTCTTGTTTTGTTCCTTGGTGATCACAAATTACATTACATTCAAATTTAACTTAGTGGAAAAGGATGTTAATTTTTCCAAATCCCCTTAGTCCAAGATGGAACACTTGTGTGGGATTAAGTCAAGATTTCATGACCAGTGTCCCAGGATTTGCAGACAAGACCTGGCTTGACAGAAATGCTCTTTATAGCTTTCTTCCTCTGCCGCTTGGAGTGAGGGATGGGAGCATAAGACAGTGGAAGTCTTCTCTTTCGGACCATGTGTCAGGGGACAGTGTACACAGCCACACTTCCCACGACGCTGGCTAATGTCATTTTGATTGATTTTTTTCATGGATGTGGACACATGTTATCATCCAATCGTAAAAGCTAAATGATTTATCTCTTGCTTGTGCCTAGTTATGGATTGTGTGTGTGTGTGTATGACACACACACACACACACACACACACACACACACACACACAGAGAGAGAGAGAGAGAGAGAGAGAGAGAGAGAGAGAGAGAGAGAGAGAGAGAGATCACAGGGGGCAAAGCCTCTACAGATTTATAGAGGTGTCCATCCTTCTCCTCTTGCAGTCATCACTCTTCCTCCTGTCAGCCAGGGACACCTGTACAGTCCTACTGAACAATGAGTTGCATTCACTTAAGTGGCCTGAGGCCCCTCCCTGTATAGTGACCCAGGCCATAAGTCATTATCAAAGGTCCTGTCCACAACAGGGCTCACGGGAAACCAATATTGCCCAGGTGAGTGACCACCCCAAAGGGGCCATCCTTAAGCCAACTGAGAACAAGTGACTAAAGGCAAGGGAAGTTTAGTGGTCCCTCAGTTTATAGCTATTTATTAGGGAAGTATAAGAAACTGAAGGATGAGATGGCTTTTTGAAAGCTCTAAGAAGATCCAAGTCATAATTGTGAGCTCTCTTTAAAGGATGAAGGTGACATTTAAGCTAAGTGAAAGAAAATGTCAGCAACCTATCCATGTCTCAAGAAAGAAGCATCTTCAGGCCAGTTAATGTGCAGTAGCAAATAGTGGTATCAGCAGCTTAAGGCTAGCACAGAAACTTGCTGGGAGACCTGACTAAGGCCACAAGTTACAGGGCAAGTGGGATGCCCTTTGCTCTCTCCCATTTCCATTGTCTGAAAAGATTCCAAGGAACCATCTGCTCCAACAGTGAGTGTTAAGACCTTAGGACCTAGAGGACCACTTCATGTGGGAACACGACCTCTAGAAGCCGCCTCAGGACACTTGATGCACACCAGCTGCACTCTCCTATCTTTGGCCAGAGGAAAATGAACAGCTGGCTTTGGGGCTAATTTCCAAGACCCTTCTTGTCAGATAGGCTGGGGACCAGCCCTGTGTGTCAGAGATCATGGTGGGAGGCCTAGATTCTTCCCAACATGAGGGTTTGAACAAGAGAGTGAGAAACTGAATTGATAATGCCCAGCTTCCTAACGAGCGTTTGGAGACTAGTAACCAGAAGTCTATGATGTGTGACAGGGAACCTTATACCACAACTGGGGCTGTGACAATTGCAAAGCTTGGGGACTGTGACTCATACCCATTATCAACACAGCTACGGGACCCACTATTGCATCACCCATGGGAAATCACAAGTCACCTAAGCAACTTTTTCCTTTTTAAGATCCAGTCTCTTGTAGCCCAGGCTAGACTCTTGCACTTACCACGTAGCCAAGGATGACCTTAAACTTTTGATCCTTCTGCCTCTACCTCAAAAACAATGGGTCAACAAAAATAGTAATAGAGTACATCTATGAAATAATTTGAATAAATAGTAGAGATTGCTTAAACGTTGTCACCATTTGCATTAGTGTTATTACCTAGGAGGCTCAGACACCAGCAGCTTTCACAGTTGTGTCTTGTTGTTTTGTTTGTTTTTACTTGAAGGGAAGTAGGAGAAATACATGATGGTTTCTCAGGCATTATGATTTAAGTTTTGACCCCTTCTCACCACCAGAACAAAAATGTTGCACTGCACAATGGGCAAATACAATGTTACAAAGCAAACCAGCAAGCAAGCGAGCAAGCAAGCAGCAGCAAGCAAGTGAGCAAGCAAAGCCACTTTCCACATAGCAGTATTCTTCTTAAGTCTTGTCACACTCAACTCACTATGCATTTGCTTAGGGGTGCCTTACTGGCTTGGCAGAACCATATGAGAAAAACCTATTCAAAATGGGGAGGCTCAGCCGGGCGGTGGTGGCACACGCCTTTAATCCCAGCACTCGGGAGGCAGAGGCAGGCGGATCTCTGTGAGTTCGAGGCCAGCCTGGGCTACCAAGTGAGTTCCAGGAAAGGCGCAAAGCTATACAGAGAAACCCTGTCTCGAAAAACAAAAAACAAAAAACAAAAAACAAAACAAAAAAAATGGGGAGGCTCATCACATAGTTTTAAAGTGCTTGTGTTACTATTATTTATTTAGATAGCTTCCACAGTTTATTTGCTTATTTCTTTTTATGTTATCATATTGGATACCAAATTCATGGCCCAGACAAGTTGCTAAAGTAACAAGCTGTACTCTAAGCCCCTGTACTTTTTAATAAACAGTCCTTAGTGAAACAAAGTTGCTTATAACTTTAGCTACAAATAAGTATGAATATAATTAAATGCCTCTGTGTAAACACAGATGTGCAAACATTTGTAAATACACATTGATGGGCGTAACTACAGTGCTGGGAGAGGTGTTTGAATCCTCAGTAATGAGTTCATGATGGTGAAGCCACACAGGCACCAACGTTTGTGACGCATGAACCCCTCTGCTTTAGGACTCAGACGTTTGGCTGTAGATTTCTAATGGTCCTCTACTTGAACAGGGTCATGAATCAGAAGAAATTATCAAAGTCTCCCAAGATGATGGTGCAAATCACCCGGGCCTTGAACAGTCTCTCTTGATTCCTCACATGCAGGGTCACTGTGCAGAGGTGGGCCAGCCCTGCTTTCTGCCCGGGCCTTCCAGGAGAGGGGCATGCATCAAGAACTGAGTCCCAGCTCTGTGATCCCCTTGCTGTTTGCTCTTATTATCAGCACTTCATTCCTCGGACATCCCTTTCTGAACTCAGTAAGGGCTGTTGATGATTGGGAGTGTGACATGGTGAACTTGACCCTGGCAATTTCAGAGTATGGGCCAGTTTCTCACCCTGGGAAACCCAACTTGAAACAGCTGTGACACTTAGTGAAGCTTTTTCAGTTCCCCATTCATGTTCCTATGTCAAGCCTCACTCACCCGACAGGGGCTAACCTTTCTTCTTACAGCTCCCAGCACCTGCATCATCACAGGACCCTTGAATCCAGCAAGGCTGGTCATGGCTGGTGTTTGTTCTCTGCTGCATACTTCCCTTCCCTGGGAAGGGTGGTGGTGGAGAAGTATATGCCACCACTGCACTCCAAAGGCACTGGTTGCAACCTAGACAAAACCTTTGTTGTTATCAATAAAATTTTGCATGTGGATATATTTTAGACTATTGGGGAGTATTGAAAATTAGACTGTAGATGTGACCTATGCTCCTTTAAATCCTATACACCTTGAGAGGTCTGTGTCCTCTATACTGGGCTTCATCCAGGAGCTGGGAATAATTAATGGAGTGTCTCATTTTTTTTAAAGGGATGTTCCTCTATAACCTTTTAAACATCTTTTAAGACAATTCAAAAGAATGGGTGGTTCTTCTCCCCAAGTTGCATCAACAAATGTGAACCCCAAGGAATATGAGCACTACGATGGGGAAGGCAGCCCTAACTATTCTTGTCCTGAGAGACTCAGCATCTCCATGGTGCATTACCAGGTGCTCCAGGTCTCCTAGAGGACAACAGCTACCTCCTCCATAGTCAATCAATGACATAGTGGAGGAGGAAGTGGAGTCTGACTCTCCTGGGGTGGCCCAGAGCTCTCTGGGAGAACACACAAGCTGCTCCATGCTCACAGCTATGTCTGGATGAACATTCTAGTTTTCACAAAGTGGCTAAATGTTAGCTGTAGCCTTCTGATTTCCACAGTACAAGCATATAAAGTGTAAATATGTTTCAGTTTTTAAACCGAAGGTTCAGTGTCTCCCTGACTAGTGTCGGGTCCCCAGTCAAGAGGCCGAGCTCCATGAGGCAGCGTCTCACACTAAAGTGAGTGATGACTTTTGAGATAAGCATTTGGGAGTTTACCTTAGGGCATTTCTGGACTGGCTCTATTTTGTAATTCCTTGATTTTTATTAGCTCTTATTTTCTTGTGCTTCTTGTATTTCTTGTGTTTGTCATCATTTACTAAGTCTAGACCTGTGGTAGATCACACTTCCTCAACACAGATCTGTCAGGTCCCAAGAAACACCACACTGAAGTCACATTTGCTGCGTTGCTTGTAAGTTTCATTGCAAGTTCGTGGCTTTTCCGGACCCATCACCTCCATGAGGCGGCCCACCCACACCCTCCTTCCAGCTTCCTCTGTCTCCTTGGAAAGCCATTGGTTTTGAAGTTCCTGTAAGTCTACTGAGAAGGGACACCAGTTATGAAGCCCACACAGGCCTGTTCTGGTGGATATCAGGGCAAGCCTCCAAGGGGGAAAACGGGTCATCTGTCCCTTAGAGTTCATGCTGTTGTTGTCTAAGTGGGTACATTTCCCCCAACCCATTTGACAGCTTATCAAAGTGACCGTCCCTCTGGCAAGTCTTTTACGATGATAAGCCTCCATTTTCCTATTTGAGAAATGAAGAAATTTGACTAAAAATTCTCACTTCAGTTCTAAAATCTTTGTAATTCGAGTAAAGATGAAGTTCTGGGTGAGATGTCACTTACAAAGTTAAGTGTTTTACGGACATTGCATTAAAAGGAAAGAGAGATGTATGCACCCGTGGTCTGCTACTTTACACTCTATTGCTTTGGCGTTTTGTAGTAAATAAAGGGGTTTGAGTTGCAATCTGTTAAAATCCTCCTGAGTCCTGATAAATTTCTTTTTTAAAATTTTCAATAGAGCCGGGCGGTGGTGGCGCACGCCTTTAATCCCAGCACTTGGGAGGCAGAGCCAGGCGGATCTCTGTGAGTTCGAGACCAGCATGGACTATACCAAGTGAGTTCCAGGAAAGGCACAAAGATACACAGAGAAACCCTGTCTCGAAAAACCAAAAAAAAACCCCCAAAACAAACAAACAAACAAAAAAATTTTGATAGAGACAAAGAAGAGAAGGCAAGTTCTCCCTAGGCTCAGGGCTTCCTGCCTGTAGTCCTTACAGTCGTCTGCAGCATCCACAGCATGGTGGTATGCTGAGTTGAGTCCCAGACTGCAGGCACATGTGGTTTGATAAGAGAGTTTCCAGTTCCCACTTAAGCCCATCAGGAGGGTCCCTCAGCCTGTGCCAAGAAGCTGTGGCCACCTCTTCCCAGAGGCGATAGAGGAATGGTGAGCAAACCCATGCATGTGGGTGGCGCAGTGTGTACGGGAGGGCTCAAGACATGGGACAGAGGGGCACAGGGGTGGGAGATGGGCATGATGTGCTTCTGAAGAAGCGTTCCGTTCAAATTCACTCTTGATTGATGCTGGAGAAATCAAGATTCCATTGCCTAGAGCTACGAGCCAGTCTGAGGGTCCCTCAGAGCCCACCATCTACCTCGGGAGATGAGTTTGAAGATCCTAATAACTTGCAGGTGATCATTCAGATGCAAGAGGGTGGGGTCAGCCCCTGAGGTTTAGAATAGAAGCCAGGAGGAGGAGAGGGGAACAGCTGTGATGGTCATTGCCCTCAGTCAGAGGGAGTGAGGCGGTGGTGGAATGTAACTGATACCCAGGGAAGGATTCTATCAACCCTTCCACGGAGAACAGCAAAGATGGAAAAAGAAGCCAAGGCAACCCAAAACAGAAATGGTTATGAACACGTCAGATGTTCACCATGGTCTGTTGTCATAGGCAAGAACCGTCTAAATGTAAATGACAAAGATTGTCAGGATGAATAACCACCATAAAGAGCCAATTATTTGTTGTCTACAAGAAATCCACTTTCAGATAGGAGTTATAAAGACACACGCGGATAACGCGTAAAGTGACGGGGAAGGAGATACCATGTTTACATTAATACAAATTAATACAAAGTAATTGGAATGAACACGCAAACTTCAAACCAAGGACGGAAGTGTGAGGCGAGCTGAGGATGACGGATGAACGCAGCAGGGGAGAGAGAGTCGGTTTCCTGCACGCATTCTACTGTTTCCTAGCCACCTAGGAAAATAATATCAGCTCGAAAATGCTGAATAAAAAGAAGGGGATTTTCTTCCAGGGGTGGTGGTTTGTCTGTTAGCATTTGGGATTCTAAGGACTTCAGGTTCGGCCTGGGCTCTATGGTGAGACCCTGTTTCAAAAGAAAAAGCAAAGAGGTAACACTTAATCCTGACCTTTGCCCTGCATATCCACTTGTCTAATTCTGAGAATTTAGGAAATAAATCATCTCCATGGGGATGGAAGAGAGCAAACTGTACATTTGAATCACTACCTTTCAGGCTCTGCTGGTCCCCAACCCCCAGCTCTGCCCAGTGTTTGGAGTGTGGAGGGCTTTACTTTGCTCTCTCGAGTTCTGCAGAATCCCTGAGCACCAGATGGTGTTTACGCACAGGCTTGCGGAACCGATACAATCAATGAAGTCATAGGTACTGACCCCTCCAGGTGCATACCATCTGAAAGTGGAGCCTTTAAAAGGCAGGTGGTAGATGGAGTCGTTGGCAGTGAGCCAAAGAATGTGCCCCACCGGCCACGGAGTGGCCTTGCACTGAACACCCTCTCTTATTACAAGATGCTTGCCACGTTGTGCGGACTGTGCTGGCCCTATAAACCGTAATCACCCAAGGCTCCTCCGTGGGTCAGACTAAGACATGAGCTGGATGCCCAGCCCAGGAGTGGCTCCAGGAGAGAAAAGAACTCTATGCAAGGCTTACCCAAATGCAGGAAACACCAAGCCAGAAGTCGCTGTGTGTCCGAAGGGAAGTCAGGGCTCAGGATTCAGGTGGAGTGCAAGCCCATGAGCTGTGCTGCCCGGGCGGCACACCCGTGAACCACACCGTCGCAATGGATTCGACCTCCTGTGTTGGTGAGAAAGGACACTGCATGCCATCAACAATCGTTCTGCAGTGTTCCTGTGCAGCCATGTGCTATTGAAAACAAAGTAAAGAACAGAGGTGTCTGTCCTGTTCGAGTTAACGTCGGCACCTGCTGGTGTTGTCTAGAACATTTCCGAGACAGACAAGGTGCTTGGGCATGGCCAAGGTCTGAGAGGCCTGAACTTGTCTGTTGAAAGTGGGATCCCATCTGATTGTTTTTCTTAAACATCAGGAGAAGTTAACAGCTAATATGACAAATGTATGTGAGAGAGAGCTAGACAGGCCCTGTGCACACCCCTTCCCCACCTTGCCTGACTGTCTCACAGAGGTGAGGACCCCTCTTCCCTCAGTTCCCACCTGACCAGTTCCTACATGAACCGTTGGTAACAGCCCAACCAGCACTGGCTTCTCAACATACAACATGAAAACTAAGAAAAGATGAAAATGAAACGGACGCATTCTCCATTATGTATGCTGAGGGTTATTTAAGATGGGAGCTGTTGAGAAATCCAATAACAGTTTCAGAAGTTTCCAAGGTCCCTGAGCTTATCTGAGCAATTTTAAAAAGACTAGTTCAAGCCACATCTAAACATAGAGAAGTATACTTGACAGCTTATGAACGTCATTCCAATATTTTTTAGTATGAATCTCAATTTATAATAAATGGAGATTTACAGAATCATTCTGAGTTCCTGGCTCACCATGATTTGGTCAGTTATTAACGGCTGGGGTAAATGGTGTTTGAGCATACTCTGTGTGTGCATGTATGGAGGAGGTAACCTACATATTAGGGAGTTAGATATATTTAGAAATGACATAAACTTTTGGAGCATTAGCTACAGAAAAATCACGATAAATCCAACACTGAAATTACATTTACCCATGCTTCCCGCAGCATCTGTTTCCCATTCAGGGTGAGGGAGACTGAGCAGCAAGGGCTAGAAGAATCCCGGGCTCTGGATCCCCACCTGCAGGATGGCGTGGCAGCCATGAAGTGGCCTCTGTGAGCTTGCTGGTGGGTAGCACTTTATCCTTCTTAGTGTGGCCACAGTTTGGTGCAGGGCAGGGCAGCACTAGAGACAACTGGCACCAGATACTGTACTGAGTGTCTTCACAGCTGGGGCTGGGCCTTACTTCTTCCCGTGTTCCCATCCATCTCCTCTCTGTCCCATCCTGTTAGACAGCCTTGGGAACCACCAGTTCAATATCACATGAATTTCTATGCACCCTCACTTTGGTTCACATCCCTCTGTGCCTGTACAGAATTCCAGAGCTGCCCCTGCACGACCCCAAGAGTCTCTACCTCCTGAAACTTTGACCTTAGGCCGGGTGAAGTAAAATCAGTTTTCTTTTTGTGTGGTGTTATCTACACCATAGACTTATTATTTTGGCAAAGATTTAAAAGATAAATCAAGTGCATACAAAGAACTCAGCACAATCCCTAGCATTCAGAATGGATGGCTGTTACCAAAATGGTCATTTTCATTACTTTTGTGAAAATGAAGAGACTCCCAGTGGAGAGTGCAGGGGAGCCGAGAAGGAGCCCCACTGCTTCTCCTGGGGACACAGTGGTGTTCATCTGGGTCCCTGGGGAGTACCAGGGGACCTGCCCTTCCCCTGGTCCCCCACGATCCACTACAAACCCAACTCTTCTCTAGGTTCTTACAGCCTTGAGTTGCTTAGCACTTGGTGGGACAATCCCTGTGGACACCAGCATTGTAGACTCCTGGCTGCCTCCCCAGAGGGTGTGTAGCCCCCTCTTCATCCTGGAGACCAGAGACAGACCTCACTTCTGCCCTGTGAATCATCCACTAAATTGAGTGGTGGCTCTCGACTCCTACCTGGGATACCCTGATGCCTTTAACAGAGAGCTTAGGAAGACCCAAGGTACAGAATTGAGGGAGAATGGTCATAAACTTCTGAGAACTTTAAATGTTCTTATGACTTTAGCACTGACCCAGCCTATTATTGGGTGGATGACCTGGACCTTCTGGAAGTGACCTGTCACCTATTTCATTTGAGTCCATCTGTTCATTCCCGCCCTTAGCAGTTTTCTTTCTTGTGATCTTACCTGACTGAATCAAGTCACGGTGTTCTGAGTCAGCAGGATGGAGGCAGACTTCCAGAAGCCCATGTTGTAATGGGAGAATTAGATGAAAATACATAATTAAGATAAGGTTGCTATGCTAAGTGAGAAAATATATGCAAATTACCTTGAAACCAGAGAAGCAAGCTGTTTAACTCCAGTTTCAGGGACTCGTTTGCTGTGTGTGAGCTTGTGGGAAGCCAGGCCAGGCCGAGCTGCAGCCCTGAGGAGCTAGGCTTTGCCTGGTGGGCAGGAAGGAGCCCAGGCGGACAGAGCAGAGCAGCAGAATGGGGTAGAAAGGCTCACAGACAGAGTCCTGCAGCCACACTGACTGATCTACAGGCCTGGACAGGGTGTGATGTGCAGAAAGAAAAACCCTAGAAACCAAGTGGCTTTGGGAGTGTGGGGACTGAAGATTGGCAGTCTGTGTGTGGGTGTGACTGGGGCTCTGGGTCCAGCCTGGGAGACGCGGGAGAAGTGGAGGAAGTCACTTCACATGTCACCCTGGGAGGAGAAGAGAAGGTGTGCAGTTCTCTTCTGTTGCTGGACTCTGACACGGAATGGCAGATAGCAAGCAAAGTCATTCAGTACAGAAATAGAAGAATAAAGAACACAGACCAACTGTGGAAAAGCAGGCTAACGGTCCATGACAGCGGAAATGTACATGGTGGTGGGTCATCTAGAAGAATGATTTCAGCTTCTCAATAAGGAGACCATGGGCCTGTGAATGGTAATCAGCTGTCCCGGTTTTAATTGGAATGACTACAGCAAGGTGTTATAGTAATAGTTTATTTTATGAAAACATGGAAGAGAAAACCTCCCTGGGTGGGAGCCAAGAGCTTTATTCCACAATGTGCTTTATAGGTCTCACAGAAACAGGCCTGGACTCTGTTCAGAAGGAAAGCATATAAAGTCAGAGCTTCCAAAACAGAAACCATAAACCCTGGGCTTTGATTCGCTTGTGTAGCATAGGAAAGGGGAGGCACACCCTGATATAATCTATCCGGTCTCTCCTCATTTTGTCCAAGCCTACTCTCTTGGTCTTAAGCCTATTATGACTCAAACAGTCCCACCAGCTGTAAGAACACAGCCATAAAAGATAGGACAGAGGATTTTCCACGTGACTAAACTACATTGGTGCATACAGAGACCGAGCAAGGCTCCCATACATGCCATTTCCTTTAGTCTCCATCCCAACTCCTTGGCCCTGAATACTTACTTAGAAGTAGATGGCCCTAAATATTACTCATGTAGAAGGCCTTTGCAGAATGCTGGACTCCTTTGCATGTTTGTTTGTTTGTCTGTTTGTTTTTATCATTTTAAGTTTACCATAGTGTCTAAGTTGGAAACGTTCAACTTTTGGTAGTGTTGACTGCTCACTGCACAGGTGCTGATAAGACTCACTACGTTTCCAGTGATGCCCTCCCGTGAGGAACATATCCCAGGAGTGGACACTGCTGACTGCCCTGCTTGGATGGGAAGGAGATTGTGTGTAAACTGAGGTTTAGGGTGGACAGGGGATGTGGGCTTCTTCACAAAGATGTGACTCTAACCATTTCCCTCACCACGTCATACATGTCAAACACAGATTTGCCGCAAAGCTGAGGAGCTAGATATCAGGCCCTGATTCGAGACTCGTTCAGGTCCTGGAGATGCTGAGGATAGATGTACAGATGTTTGAGGAATAAGCTATTGTGACTACGATGGTTGTGGCCGCCTCACTCACCTCCGACATTCTTCCCATCACCACGCCCCGTTTGATGGTGCTAAAACCATCTTAAGAGTCTTAAATCCAGTTCAGAAAGCAAGGCAGCCCATGCAGTAAATGGAGGTGACAAGATCTGTTTCTGAGGTTTCTCCCTCTCTACGGACAATGGAGTTACTATTGATCTCCCCAGGGAAGGAATGACTCCCAAACACCCCCTTGCCCACTTCCTCTCTCGGGAGCCTGTGGTACAGGGCCAGGGGTATTGTAAATGCTTCCTCAAGCAAAGGGGGATAAGCAAATAGGGAGGAACACATAGCCAACGGGTAGAATTTATTCCATGGAAAATACCCATGGCTTACCTGCCCATAAGTTGTATGAGGATTCTCTGTGCCCCAGTGAAACCAAGTCCTCTCCTGTTGAGGGTATTCTATTAATAATACACGAGGAAACCACACATGACACATTTGTGTGTGTAACCACACATGCCCCAGATAGAGTGCATCAGTTTGGAGTGACTACTGATTAATCACAATTGATTTATTGATTCTCTGTGAATCAGATTTTCTTTCTGCTCCCTCTATAGAAAAATCACATAAAAAATAATAGTTACTTTGTACAAGAAAATATAGTTAAATAACATGCAAAATGCATCACTTTAGTATTTTTATGCTTGAAGTATCTCAGAATGTATACTTTGCTGACGTCTGTCTTCATGCTGTGATGAATGCTTCTTAAATGAGCTTTCTATTTGCACCGTAGTGTAGACTTAGGCATCAGACCCACCCTGCCTTGAGTGTAGAGGAGAACCAGCTGAGATGTGTTAAGGGATCAGATCACGTGCTAAGTTGTGGCTGTTGAATACACGATGCGTTGATAATTTTGAAGCCCTTTGGGTGATGAAGAAGAAACAAAGAGTTTTACACCTTGTAGCATGTCCTCTTTTTAGATGAACCAGCGCCCCCTGGCATTATCACTCCTCTGGGCTGCCACAGATGAGCCTGGTCAGTAACTCCTTCAGCTCTTCAGGGAGTGCTAAAGGCAAGCAGACACCACAGGGGGAGGCGATGTTTTCCTGATTTGTGGGAGGGGCTGGAATCCTGCTGCCTGTCTTCCATGCTTCCTCAGCTCCTTGCCTGCTGGGGCTTCCATCCATCCATGTCCCTGCTGGGTGAGGTCACAACAGGAATGCAAGTGAGAACCGAGAAACAGGTGTCTGAAGCTCTCATCAGGTTGGAAAGAGACAGAGAGAGCCAGGAGAGTGTCTTAAGGACCCGGCAGGACGTCTGCCTGACCCATGGTTGGTGACTGACAATATCAGGGGGCAACTGGTCTGTCCACTTTCCTGTGTGCAGGTGGAGTGGTAGACTCAGTGTGTCATGTACTCATTCCCCTAACCCTAACAGGTCATTCTCCTGAGACTTAGGGCATCACGGCCCTGGGGATCCAAGGAAGCGGGGTTTTAATTAGGGAGATCTGGGTCTCTCCCTTGTTTCTTGAAATTGCAAGGGTTTAGGAGAATAACTTACTCGGTGTGTGTGTGTGTGTGTGTGTGTGTGTGTGTGTGTGTGTGTGTGTGTTTTGAGACAGCATTTCACTTTGCACTGAAAGCTAGCCTGGAGCTCCCAGGCTGGTATGGAAATGGTGGCATGCCTACCTCAGCTTTCGAAGTACTGGGGTTACAGGCCTGAACCATCGCGGTTGGTGTTTTTGTGAGTCTTAATGTGTTTTCTTCTGTACTGTTAAAATGAGGGATAACGGGCACCTTCCTGGGCGACTGTGGAGCTGGCCCCGGAGAGGCTTGTGGAGCGCCAGACTGTTGGGCTGCAGGGTCAGATGGCTTCCCCTCCTCCTCTGCACCCTCAGGACAGGCTCCCACCAAGCCAGGGAGGGCCTCTCTCTGCACAGGGCCAAGCTGTTCCACAGATGGGACTTCGGGGAATTCGTTCCAGAGGGTCCACTCTCACCAAGCTGAGACAATGCGTGGGAATTGCTTCTGGATCCCCAGCTCAGGAGGTGGTCGTCCATCATTCGTGCCATTCATGGTGATGTGTGGACATCTCAGGACATCTGTCGTGGCCCTTGTCTCCTCTCAGGTGATAACGCAAACTCCCTACTCTTGCTCAGGAACAAAGAGCCCACTGCTGATGGCTCTGGCCCTCCACCGGCAGCTAAGCAGCCAGACTTTTGCTTTACTAGGCAGAGACTAATAGCCGTCTATTTATGTCTCATCTGTGGCCGAGGGACACTGTGGCAGTCATTCATCTGTGACCACAGCGTCTTAGGGACAGCAGTGCTGTTCAGGCTGCCCACCTGATTTATCACTTGGAGAGGCAAGAGAAGAGGTTTCCACAAATAGAAAAAGGTGCTCCTGGAGCTGTTATTTATGGGTCTCACGGGGACTGACCCCATGACGTGGCAGCAGTTTCCAGTAAGTGGACCTTGTGACCAAGGAGATCTCCTCCCTAGGAGGCGGCCGTGGCTGGAGCCTGTGGTCAGAGGTGGCCCTGGTGCTGGCCAGGGACAGGCTACCAGTGGCTGGCAGAGCCGAGTTCTTCCACTTCAACCACAGGCTGGCCACTCAGGCCTTGCCTGACAAGATTTACACTCCATGGGTGCCCACTGACAAGATGCAGCTGGCACCCCTCCTACACACACACACACACACACACACACACACACACACACACACACACACACACACACACACACTGCACGGCACGCCACACCACAGGGCTGCTGAGCAATGTGAGATTAAAGACTTGTCTTGTTTGGTTGTATCTAGTGGAAGGTGAATAGGAAAACAGGAAATCTGTTGTGATAAACGCTGAGACAGAGTCAGGGATCCACCTGGCTCGGCATCAGTCGTGGACCTTGCTTCTGTGACAGGCTTCCTTCCAACTGAGGGGGTTCCGTCCCTGCCCGAGGCCATTGCTCTTTTCACTTTGTTCCGCCTTTCTTTCATCGGTTTCAAAAGCAAGTCAGAACATGGGATGCATCACCTACCATTTCCCAGAGAGTGAAGATGGAGAAATACCCTAGCAGCAGTGTGGCTTTCTTGCTAGTGATTTTCTCCCTTTAGCGCTGGTCCCTGTTCGCTGCACACCACAGACTTCCCCGAAGTGAAAAGAAGGCTGATTTAGGAGCAGAGTGGGGCTTGATAATATTTAGAAACTGCTTGGTGTCCATTTGGCTTGGCCCTCATGTGCAGGTTGGTACCTGTCAGCAAGAGTTATCACAGGAGGCTTCCGCAGGCAGCTGGGCAGAGCAAACAGAGCACAAGGCATGGCTGTGTCCACAGGCTCGAGGGAACCACGTTAGAACACCGTCCTTTTGTGTGATTACCTGGCTATGGGTCTTATTTAATTTCTTCTAAAAAGAAATCTATGAAAGCAGGGTTCTGCATGCACAGGAACAACATTTAAAACACAGAGGGGCCCCCAAAGCACCAGTCACAGCCTGCTGAAGGCAGCTTTTCTGCCTGCTGGGGTCAGCAAGACCTCAACTTCCCCATAGTACTCTCCCTGCATCTTGGTGCCAGCACATGGCAGCCCTAGACTCTAGGACCTCAGAGGGTGCAGGGGTGCTCAGCCCAGGCTCTTCCCACCTGGGGGCAAGGCTCTCAGCCAGCAGGGAGGAGGCTTGCTCTCCAGGGAATGGGAAACCTCCCTGCAAAGGCAGGTGGGGCAGGATTTGGTGTTTAGTTCTGTTTGGCTTTTTGAGGAGAACAGCGTGAGAGAAATACATTTGGTCATCAGATTTATACTCTCAATGTGAGAGCAGTGTGTATCCATCGCTGCTGTAGCTGAGAGGTGGGCTCTGAAGGGGCTGCTTAGAGCCTTGTCCTTGAGTCTACACAGCTTGGCCAACTGTAAAGGGACCTGTGAACTTCTTCCTCCCAACGGAGTTTTGAGGTGAGTGGTACCAGATGTGGAAAGGAGTGGGCCTGAATTCAGCCAAAGAAAAATTTGGCTCCCCTGCCTCGAGTGTGGCATGCTGGTCATTCACCATCTCACCTGATCTCTCTAGGAGGGGCCTCTGCATCACATACTTAAAAACCCACCACACACCACCTCGACAGTTTTGGTGAAAGTTGTAGCTTTAAAAAGGAGTCTCCCAACAGAATGTGGTTCCGTGAGTCTGGGATATTTTTAATGAGTGGCCCTCAGAATTGTGGGGTCTAGGTGGGATCTGTAGGGATCCGTTACCCCAGAGATTGGAAACTAATATACACCCTAAAACTTTCCCTACCACCTAGAGTCAACTACCTGTCTTAAGTGTTCCTTCAGCCTCTGAAGGGCCCCTCCATGGACTAGAGGGTTTCCCATGATGGAAATGGTGCAGCTCCCTTCCCACACAATGGGCCGAGTAGAGTTCCTGGATCCATGTTCCAATCCAGAGTTAATGAGGGGAAAAGCTGGGAGGCATCCTGGGGTGGTAGGACACTGGAACCAGGTGCTAAGCGTTCTCCAGGGCGAGACACTGAGGCTGGAACTGTGTCTGAGGACTCAAAAGGATCTAAGATGAGGAAAATAGTTGACTGATCTTAAGTACTTACTTAAAAAGAATCCAAAGCCTGGCTCTGAGGCTGTGAACAGTCCCCGTGACCTCAACGGTCCTCAGACTGGGTTCATGCATTAAGTCTGACCCGACCACACAGGTATTTTCAGCTTAGAATATTCTGTTTCAAATCTTATTTGTCAACAAGTATGGGTTGTTTAAATACAGGTCTCCTGCCTCTAAACTTAGTGGGTTTCTTCTTTCATAGCAGAAATAAGAGGGGAGAAAATGCTTTGAAAATGGTTCAAAGCAATATCTGTGGTTTGATTTTCTATTTTTATAGAGATTTATTTCAGTGCCACAGAAGTTGACTGTATGTGTTGTGAATGTGTCAGATTCACTGAGAACAGTAATTGTTATGCTGTGATCTAGACTTGATGTATGTCAAGAGCCCAAGGATCATACCCAGTCTCTTGCTCTGTCCCCCACAAGCCTGGTCCTGGGGTAGATGGTCCTTTTAACCAGCAGTTTCTCAGTGTAGCTAAGCTCGTCCCAGCCACACAGGAACATCCCCTTAGGCACAGCTCCCCAGATACTGATAAATACTGACTATATACTAAGCTGTACAATGCAGAGCTGGCTTCTGAAAAATAAGTCATTCTCCGTCACTCAGCAGATCTGCGTGCTAGCGGAAGACACAGGCTGACTCTGGGGATGAGGAAAATAAAGCCCAGCTGGGCTGGGAGACCATTCTGTTCAGCATGGCTCCCTACCTAGCGACTCCCAAGGAAAGACTGAGGGGCTGACAGAAAATGAATCACAGTTTTCTTTGTAAATGATTTGCTCCCTTTGCTCTTTGATTATAGGATTCCAGAGCTGTCTAATTAATAAAATCTTTAGAACGCTTCTGAAGCACAATTCTAAGAACCCAGACACTAAAAAGATGTGTCCTTTCACTGGAGACCCTGTGGAGTCTGGTCCTGGACTTCAAGCAGTCTTTGCTCAAGGAGAATGCCTGCCACCTACTGGCCGAGTCCCAAACTTCCCCAGCAGGACTGGGTACCCCAATCCATCTTTTTTGCTGGTCTGGTCTTGGTCACTCACAGCCACTCTCCAATTCAGGGTGTGTGGAGATGGATAATGAGGAATTCTCCTGGCAGCCCAGAGGGGAGATCTGAGGGGCCAAAAACGGCTTGAGAGTGACCAGATGTCTTGGGGGGCTTTTGGCAGGGGCTAGAGGAAGTAAGAAAGGAAGACTCTACAAAGTTAAGTTTCAGAAAAAAAGTATTTTCCCTCAGGAGAGTTTTAGGGTGCTTGAAGAGATTCCCCAAGCCATGCCTGAACTCCACCAAGCCTTCACTTCAGTCTTGCCCCAGAGTCCAGTCAGTAGCCTTTGGCCTTGGAAGAGGTGTCCTCTGGCTCTTGGGAAGTGTTGTATTCCAGTATGTTCCTGTAAGAGTCCCACTGCCCCCGCTGGGATCACAACTGAGTCCCCGGGGATGATGCAGAGAGCCAGTGGAAGCTGAGCCCTGCTGACATCTGCCCTCAGCTCCCACACGGCGCAGGCGCCTGAGCACCAGGCACATCTCAGGCCCTGCTGCGCTGAAGCAGGGATTAAGCTGAAGGATAGAGCATTTGTGTGAAGAAAGAACATGGGGTAGGTTTTGCTAACTTTGTGAGAAAAAGGATGCCCGCCTTGTGGAGCTAATGTTTCTCATCCTGGTCTTGTCTGTGGTGTTTTAACTGCTGCTGCCTACTGCTGTTTTCACCCCTCACTTCTTATCGGAAGAGAAGAGGGAACCCTGAGGGAATAAACCACATCACAAAAGCACTACCATTGCTTGCCGAGAAGGGCATCCTTAAGGGAGGCACACGTGAGAAATGCCACCATCTTGGTTCTCCCAGTTCGATTTCTGGAAATGAGTGTACGCTTGTAATGACAGTGTACAGTGTCTGCTGGGTGGCCACAGGTGGGCAGTCACAGTGTATTGGATACCCAAAGCCCAGATGCCCTCACAGAGCTATGAGAACCCTAGACAGGGGTGCAGAACCTCCTCTAGCGTAAACCACTGCTGGGGAACAAATCAGAGGTCCCCTGTGGGTGTTCACCCAACCTGGGAACCAACAGGACATGCATGCCAAGTTCCAAGAGGCAGAGAAGCCAGCAGCTGGGTGCAGGAGATCAAAGCTGCCCTGACCGATCTTTAACAGCTATTGTGTGTCCTTCCTAAGTCCCCAGATGGCTTCATGGCTCAGTTTCCCTTTGGGCAAACAGGAGTTCTGAGGATGACAGATGGAGCTAGAAATGCATCGGATGATCGACATTTGATCAGTTATCATTTTATCACTTTAGTGTAGCACCAAGACTTTCCCCAAGGGAGGTGTGGCTGCCTTGGTGGAACTGGGCTCCTGTTGGAGAATCCCCTCCCAGTGCATTACTTAGGGCTGAGATGTGAGTCAGAGCATGTGACTTTGCCCTGCTGTCCACAACATAGCTCTCCACGATCCTGTGAAGCCTCTCAGCTGCACGCTCAAGAGAAACCTCATCTTTAGCGGTTTATGTTTGGTGGACCCTTGTAATGTTCAGTCTCCAGCTTTCCCTACCCATGCCTGTGGTGGTGCTCTGATGTTTCCATTTTAGTTCTATCTTTTCCTGTCATAGAACTATTTGGGCTCACTATGGCTTCGGAGCACGTCTTCTGCAGTCAGCTGTCCACACTGCAGCTCTGACGCCCTGCTCTGTCTGCACGGCTTAGGTCTGAACGTGAGGTCCATTGCCTCTCTGCCCATGCTTGTCCTAGAGAGTGTCCCCTCTAGTCTAACGAGCTTCGCTTATTCCACACACAGGAGTCAGGACAGCATTCCCCAGAACCTGGCTGCTTTCTTGCCCCTGATCTCAACTTTCAGTGTCACTACTGAGGACACACTGATCAGGGTTGATTGGCACCTTCTACAGGGTGGCACCACGTGGCAGTCACACTGAGGCTGCCGCACTGCAGAGCCAGAACCCCTTACATGGGTTTATTTCAGAGGCTTCACCACCCATCTGTGTCTGCATTATCTCTGTGGGTCAATGTTTGGACGACCTGCTCCCTAGCACCGCCCTGATCTTTCCCTTCTTGGAGCCATAGTCCGTCCACGGCTGCACCAAGTTTCAAACGGGATTTCTTACAATAGTGTCTCCAGAGTGATATCATCTATAAGAGTTCCTATTTCCTTTGCCTCCCAAACCCAAGTGTGTACATTTCTGCTTTCTGTGTTTAAACGTACGTCACTCATTCCCACGTTCCCTGAAACTCTGCCTTTCTCCTCTTTGGAGTCTTTTAGGTGCCATTGCCATTGAACAAGGGGGCTTTGGAATACAAAGGGAGCATTTGGATACTTAAAGTCCTGAGCAGTTCAAGGAGGAGGCTTCTCTGGCATTCTATGCTGTTTTATGACTGGTTGTTGCATTACCTGCTGTCTTAGTCAGAATTTCTTTGCTGAGACAAAAAAAAAAAAAAAAAAAAAAAAAAAAAAAAAAAAAAAAAAAAAAAAAATTACCATGACCAAAAAGCAATCTGGGGAGGAAAGGGTTTATTTGGCATACACTGCCACATCACTGTTCATTGTCAAAGGAAGTCAGGACAGGAACTCAAGCAGGGCAGGAAGCTGGAGGCAGGAGCTGATGCAGAGGCCATGGAGGGGTGCTGTTTACTGGCTTGCTCCCCATGGCTTGCTCAGCCTGCTTTCTTATAGAACCCAGGACCACCAGCCCAGTGATGGCACCACCCACAATGGGCTGGGCCCTCCCTCATCAATCACCAATTAAGAAAATGCCAAGCAGTCTTACCTACAGCCTGGCCTTATGGAGGCATTTTCTCAGTTGGGGTTCCCTCCCATCAAATGACTACAGTTTGTGACAAGTCGACATAAAACTACCCAGCACACCCGCCTTGACAAACAGGTGGTGTTTTGCCTTGGTCTCTGAGACTGATAATAACACGACTGATTATTTTTCTCTTAATAGACTGTTGAGTTAAATTTCATGGAAAGCAAAATAACATCTTAATACAAAATTTGGGGGTCAGAACTGTAAGTCTGAGTCAAAATTCTTCCATGGGGCAGATTATCCATGGGGTAAATTGGTGTGTTATTTTTCATCTGTTTTCATCAGGTCACATCAGAATCACTGGAGAAATTTGTAAATAAAATATCATTCATCATTGAAAGACCAGATAGCTCAATCTAATGAATTTTAATAAGAAACAACAAATCGAAGCCACTTACCCTTTTGTGGTGCAATACCCAATTATGACCAACAGAGGGCGCCTGAGGTTTGCCTTTAGTATTTGGCGTTTCTCAAATCAGGAGCGGCCTTTCTAGTCATTTTAGTTTGCATTTGTTTTTATCCTTAAGTATGAGCCTTTATATTTAAGAAGCACATAAACTTTGCAAAGGTTAATAAGGAGCCATGTCCTTTATGTAAGTTTAAGAAAATATCCGGGCTCCCACAGGACTGGACAGAGCTCATCTGACTTCTGACTGTGCACCCGTGTGCCTGTGGCACACACAGCCTCCCTGCGTCTGTAAGTACTCCAGACACGGACTGAGAAGAAGCATTTGTGCACATGTGCAAGTGTACAGCTTGCACATGCCTGTGTGTGCTCTAGATACTGACCATGTGCACACGTGTGTATTTGAGCATACAGCCTGCATGTGTTCTGGACAAATGAGGCAATAACCCACCCCCTGAGGAGAGGGGCTGGCTGTGTGCAGTCCTGTGCCTGCCCTGCCTGCCAGGCTCTGAGCCGTGACTCCCTCTTCTGTGGTGTTAATCTAACCCCTCTGGTCCCCACCTGCCTGCTAAGTGCCTTCTGGCTTGTGACCAACAGGCCATGCGATACAGACCCGTGGAGTTTCTCCTGCGGGCCTGCATTTCCTGCTTTCATGGCCGTGGATGAGAATTCTGTTATGCGTATTCTCAACTCCCTGAAAATTCTGGAAGTCCTGGCCTGCCCAGCACAAATCTGCTGGTAGCTAGATGAAAAACCCGGGTCACCAGCATGGCTGTCAGTGTTAGCGATGCCCGACAGTCGGCCCCGGGTGGAGGGCTGCAGCCATTTCTCAGGACCACAGCCCAGTGTAGCCCCGGGTGGAGGGCTGCGGCCATTTCTCGGGACCACAGCCCAGTGTAGCCCCGGGTGGAGGGCTGCGGCCATTTCTCCAGAACCACAGCCCGGTGTAGCCCCGGGTGGAGGGCTGCAGTCATTTCTTGGGACCACAGCCCAATGTAGCAAGCTTTCTTATCAGACTATCTTTGGATCGCCAGTTCCCAAATATTGATATGAAGACTTCTTATTAATTATGAAAGCTCGGCCGTTGGCTTCGGCTTATCCCACTAGCTCTGGTAACTTAAATTAACCTGTCTCCATTAACCTGCATTCTGCCTAGTGGCTTGGTTATCTCTGCTCTATACTGTATGTCTGACCTTGTCAGTGTCTCTCTGGCCTCTTGATGGTATAATCCGCATGCACACTTAGATTCCTCTTCCTCTTCCTCTCTCTCCCTGGAAATCCCGCCTATCCTCTCCTGCCTAGCTGTTGACCATTCAGCTCTTCAATAAACCAATCAGAAGGCACCTTTGCAAAGACACATCTTCACAGTGTACGTAAATATTCTGCAACAGCCTAGATCTTTAGTTTTAGAAGTTTTTCTGACCCCATAAGAACCTTTATCTCCTACTGTGGAGTGCTGTGGGATGTTCTGTATGTCCTGTGGGAGCCCTTCTTGGGTTCCTCGTGGCATTACCCAGCAGGTTTGCATAGAGGATGATTAGGACCACGGGCCTGAGTGCAGGTGTCTGAGATGGTCTGCACTTGGCTGTGCTGGGGGATGGTCTGTATGTCAAGTTGCTCTGATTGGTCAATAAATAAAACCTGATTGGTCGTGGCTAGGCAGGATGTATAGGCGGGACTAACAGAGAGGAGAAATAAAAGAACAGGAAAGCGGAAGGCTGAGGCAGAGAGACACTGCAGCCACCGCCATGACCAGCAGCATGTGAAGATGCCAGTAAGCCACCAGCCACGTGGCAAGGCATAGATTTATGGAAATGGATTAATTTAAGCTATAAGGACAGTTAGCAAGAAGCCTGCCACGGCCATACAGTTTGTAAGCAATATAAGTCTCTGTGTTTACTTGGTTGGGTCTGAGCGGCTGTGGGACTGGCAGGTGACAAAGATTTGTCCTGACTGTGGGCAAGGCAGGAAAACTCTAGCTACTGTGGAGTTTGTGTTGGAGCTGATTAATTCTAACACTCACAGAGGGAAACTGCCTTGAGTGGTTTCAAAATTAATGGATCTAAACATGGATTAAAACTGAACTAGGCAATATGCTCATCCATAATAAGAGGGTGAGTTCATCACAGGCTCTATAGAGGAACCAGATCATTACAAGAAAACCCCCTTCCATGTCCACAATCCATCAGACTCAGGTTTTGGTCACAAAGGCAAAGCTTAATTCCTCCAAGTAATGACTGCACCATTCACTCATCCATTTAAAAATATCAGCAGCTGGGGCTGGAGAGGTGGCTCAGCAGCTAAGAGCAGTTGGCTCCTAGTACCTACCTGGTGGCTCACAACCATCTATAACTCCAGTTCCATGGCATTCAACACCATCTTCTCACCTCCCTGGGAACCGGGCACGCATGCGGTGCCCATACACCTAGGCAGGCAACGCACTCATGCACCATACACCTAGGCAGGCAACGCACTCATGCACCTAAAAAAGAATGTAAAAGTCAGAAGAAGAAAGAAAGAAAAAAGTTGCCAACTATGCAGATAGCTGACAATCAGGTAAGGAAGTGTGTTTATAATTACCTGCCAGGAGTGAGCTGTAGATAAATCTGTGTCATGCCTTACCTGGTCCCCTGCCTCTTCAGTGTGTGTGTGAGTGTTCCTTTCCCTTGACCTCAGATTTAATTCATCAGGTACTGTGCTGAATGACGGTCTCAAAGATACGTGATTGTCTTCAGGTATGATTCAGGTAAGAATTTTGAGATAAAATAATGGTGTGCTGCCTGTGTGGGCCCCAAATTCCCTTTGTTCATGAGGGAAGAGGAGAACAGACTCAGACACAATAGGGATGTGAAGATGAAGACCACAGACTCCATGAGAAGGTGGGGAGGGAAAGGAGATGTTGTCCCTCAGACCTCAGAGCACCTCTGTACCCATGCTGTGGCTTTGGCCTTCCACTTCAAAATGCAGAGACAATGACCCAGGAACCTATATGACAGCTATCTACCAGATAGGACTGGGGAACCTCCATCCTACAACAGATCCTGGATGATTCTGGTCCATGGGTCACACTGAAAGAAGCTGGTCTGGCATACTTCATCATTGTCCTGATAGCTGTGTCCAGTAGAGGAGAAAAATCAGTCATGGGAAGGAAAGGTGGATTCTGAGTAACATGAAGGAGGGTCTATTCTGTTTTCTTAGCTATTTTGTCTGATAACAGCTATCATTGTCCTTGAAAAGGGCTAGAGGTGAACTGGTTGGCATTGTGTTCCTCACATGTCTGGGTTTTTTAACTGAACATCACTCTGAGAGACAGCCTCCTAAAGGAAGGAAGGAGAACCTGTAGACTCTCAAGTTCAAACTCTCAGTGCCACATCTTTCTCTCTTCTCCACTTGGGACTCCAATGTGGGTAAGCCTGGGACCAACACTCCACTCAGAAGGTTGTATACTTTTCTTTGCATCAAAGGGTCTTCTGAAATTTTAGCCACTATTCTGATGTTCTGATCTTAATTAATCACAATGTCAACACTCACTCTTCCGTATAAATACACATTTCTATTCAAGTAAAGGCTGAACCCAGCAAAAACTCTGAAGAAAAGCAGGGGGTGACTGGCGTAAGAGAGGGCATCGGCACTGATGGAGCAGATGTGTCTACATGGTCAACACTGGAGGCTACACTGGAGAGTGATTTTGTAGAACTTCTCTGGACACAAACTGTATTATATTAGAGCTTTTAGTTTCCACTGCTTCCTGAGACACTACAATTGCTTTTCATTTCATTCTCAACATTGTAATGATGAAACCCCTGGGGAACGGGGTCTCAGAAGAGAACGTGGGAAGAGACGGAGCTAACGGGGATGGGAATTAGATTTCCAAGGCTAGGTGGAACAATCTCTCTTAACTAAGGTTACACAAATCATTCCACATGAGAACACCTAACCAAGGGCACCCAGTGACAAGCTAGCACACTCTTCATTTTGTTGAGAACACGTTATGCTCACACTGGTTCCAAGGTAATCAAAACCAGAGTCCAGAATGGCTGGAAGTGCCTGCCCACAGCCCATAGAATGCTGGCTTTTCTGTCCTGCCTCTGTGGCTGGAAATGAATGAGGGCTGAGGGTAGTGTTTACACATGGATGGGCCCTGAAGAAGCTCGTGTGGTGATACACATTTGAGGCCAGCCTAGGCTACATAACATGTCAGAGACCAGCTCCAACCTGTCAAAGGGTTCTTGGGGGGAGGAGAGAGGAATGGGGAAGTATTAGATAGAATTATAGATGGAGACAGAGAGGAAGACAGAGACACAGGATAGCTTTGGGAGGGCCCTGGGTCAATACCCAGTTGCCAAGAGTTTTATTCTAATGGGCTTTTTATATACTACAAAGGGGAGAGGCAAAAGACCTCCCCCTTTCAAGATCATAGCACAACATACAGCCAAGTGCAGACCCTTCAAAACACCTGGTAACCACGCTTTTGGCCAAGTCATCCCATTATGCAGCCCTGCTGATTAAAGCAAGCTCAGATTCTCTGACCTTGAGTAAGGCCTTACTAGGGAGACTCTGTGGCCCCTACAATAACATAATGCTGTTCCCAAATAAAGTCATGATGCAAGGAGAGAGGAAAAAAAACCCTTTAGAACTTTCTATGGTGACAATAGCTATGTATATCCCAGGCTCACTTCATGGGACTCTCAGTTTGCAAATGTTTACCAGCACATGGTATTTCTCATTTCCAGCTTCTCCTGTTCTGTTTCAGAAAGTTTTCTCCATTGCCAATCGACTTGTGTTTTCCATACACCTATGGCTAATGCCCATTCTTTCCTGTATCCTAGGCCATTCCAGGTCTGTCCAATATGGTAGAGACCATTCCAATGCCTAATAACTAATGTCGTCTTCCATCAAAGAGAAACCCTCCATTTGATGTATCAATTACTTAACAGCTGTTTGCTTTTACACCATGGACAAAACCTTCCCACCCATCCTACAGGACATTCTCATGGTCTTCTAACACCTTGTCTCCCCATCTGCAGGGCTCCCTAAGAAGCCAGCATCCCTAGAGCATGCACCAGCTGCGTGTTCTCAGGTGCTGACATGGTACCTTCTTTAGAGAAACAACCTTTGCTTCACAGGAGAAATTCGGGGGAGAAAAAAGAAAACAATACTCTGTAGACCCCTCACATGAACACCAGCCACATCTCTGAGCACTCTTTTCTTCCTTCCACCATCGGCCGCTCCTGCAGTTCTGAGCACCGAAGCTTGCTTCTGTGACCTGCCTGTGACTGTGTTTGGGATGGGAAATTACACACCCCACATTAGTTTGCTGTCTTGAGGGAGCCAGAAGTTCATAACACCTGGACTCACATTTTTTTGAAGATGCAATCTTTGCTTTTCTCTCTAAGGCTATGTTAAGTCCTCCGCAGAACTTAAGACTCCCAGTGGATCCTCACCTTTGATGTCTGAGCAGTCTGAACATTTGGGCTCCTTTTCTCTGCAATAATCCACCACATTCCTTCCAAGTGAGGGGCTGTCTACGAAGCTTCAGGAGCTCCTACAGAAGGATGCAGATGCACACAGACTTTCTATTAACATTCTAGCTGCAGGATTCATTGTCAGACAAAAGATAAATAAGCAAAAGTGACTGGTCTAGACAAGTTCTACAATAGAATATCGTACTATTTATTGAGAAGTGGCTACTAGACAGGACAGGCTTCTTCCTGGCAGTGACATCATTGGAAGAGCTGGCTGTGGTAGGGAGAGCACAGGGTGGGGAGTTGGGGGTGTTCCCTGGAGGAAGCTGCAGAGAATCAGACAGGAGGGAACAGGGGCACAAAGCAAGGCTAGGTGATGACTTGGTACCCTCTGCATCATGAGAGAATCCATATCCAGCATCCCCATGTGCAGGACATTCTTACGGTTGTATGGACGGGGAAGGAAGTGTCCACTCTCATATCTAAGCTTCCATATCATCTGGTAAACCACCAACAAGAGGTGAGAGAGGGATGTCTTGAATCCCAGAGTACTCTAGGGGGCACCTTGGAGGGGATTTTCCCACTGCTGCAAGTACAAAATTGGTCATTTGTAGTTGATTCTCTGGCCCCAGCCTGTGCACACATGGATCAAAGTGTGATCAGAAAAACAAGGCTTTCTTTGAACTTGAATTAATAGAAACATGCATGAATATTAACACGAGAGATAGGAAGAGAATGTGGTACACCCCCACATAGGACTTAGGGGAGATTTTAACTACTAGGGACAAAACCCAAAGACAGATCGTGCTGTGGACCTCAGCCTGAGCTGTTCACTGCTGTCTGTGATGGAGAGTTTCCCTCAGCCATGAAAACACAGTAGAAGCAACAGAAAGTGTAGAATCCTTCAGACCAGAGAGTCCTGCCGACCTGGGGACCCTGCTGAACTAGGGGTTGAAGCAGATTGTCAAAGAGGAAGCTATTCATCAAGGAATGACTATGATAACGAGACCATTTGCAAACTGACTCAAACAAAATTAGAATCCTGCTTACGTAGTTTAAAAAAAAAACACTTTAAAAGCATTTTCCCCCTCTGATGTTCAGAAAGAAAAATTCCTTTCATTATTTATTATTACAAAACCATTTGTGGTTTCTTGTCATGAGGAGGCTCTAAGCAAGAAGAGGTTTCATAGGGTGCTTCTCACTAGACACATAAGCTATAAGGCCGTGTGCTGTGTACTCAGGAATGAACAATGAAACACAACACCAGTAAATGATCTTGTAAGGACGTCATGGAACATGCTCACACATACCCCAGTGGCCTTGCCATCTGTCCACATTCTCATTAAGCACAAATCATGGCCTTCAGTCATCATGGCCAGGAGTGAAGTTACTGTCATAATTGGTCAGCCTTTGAACACAGCAAACTGAACAACTTTATGCCCTGTTCCAAAGCTGAGAGTCGTGGTTTAGGTCGGTCCTGGTCCTTGTAACTTTCCATAGAACTGATAGAGGCCCTTCTAAAATTTCTTTGGTTGTGTTGGAGTTGGTAGGGATGGAACCCAGGGCTTGGCATGATCTAAGACCCATATGACATCACACGCAGCCCATCATGCACTCGAGTGCTATGTGGAACTTAATCATGTTATCTTTCTTGAGTTTAGCAACCCTATAAGACCAGTACTCATGTCACTCCTGGCTTAAAAGGCCTGGGGTTCTTGGACCATATAACACTAGCACCATGCTTCACAGCAGCCAGCTCTATTCTCTTATTCCAACCCCAAGGGCTCCGTAGGTTCCTACCCTGGTGGACATCACTAGGAATAGTCACCTTGCCCTTCCGTGGGGCACTGGGCTCAGCACTTCTATCTGAGAGGAACTGCTGAGTCCATCCAAATCCCTGTAGGCCATGGCTTTGTCAAGACAGCATTGTGGATCAAGGGTCACAGACACCTTAAGCATGGCATTGTCCTCATAAATGGATGATGGTGTAGGTAACTGGAAAGTGAAGTACCAGCCTTGACCATCCACAGATAAGAAAACACGAAGGATGCTTGCACTGGAGATGTGCCTGGGTGACCAACCCAACAACAAGGGACAGAGGCAGAGACTCAAGGAGGCAGAGGAGCCACAGAGCACCTTGCTTAGTTTCTGGTAACCACTCCCCTCTAGGAAGCTGCCTCACCCACCATAATAACTCACCCCGAATACCTGAGAACCCAGTGTCCAGTCTGTCTCCTTCCATTCGACCCAAGTGAAGGGCTGTATCATTCATTGGCCAAGTTTCCCTGATGTGATTTCGTACAGCCAGGAAACCCTGGTGTGATTCAGCTAGTTCAGTGCTTCTTAACCTCTGGGTCACGACCCTTTGGCAAGCCTCTATCTTCAAAAATATTCACATTATGATTAATAACAGTAGCACAATTACGGTTATGAAGTAGCAACAAAAATTATATGATTGGGGGGTCACCACAACACGAGGAACTGTATTAAAGGGCCGCGTTAGGAAGGTTGAGAACCACTGGGCTAGTTCATAGGTGGTGATGGTTTTACATAAACAAGTTACTCATTCGACTCTGCTTCCTGGTTTGTGCTGCCCAGACAGTGTTTCCCTGAACAAACAAGTGGAGGAGTCCCCCTGACTCTGAGTTTGCTTTCAAAAGGGACCCAACCACGGCTGCAAAACTGAGTCCATGCAGAAATGAAGATATTCTAAAGGGACATCTGTGCCTTACCTTTGGGCATTGAAACACTGGACTCCAAGTAACTGGAATTTCCCCTGGAGTTCCACGAGAGGAAAAAGGCTGCTGCCCCAGGGCCAGCCGGAGACAGAGCTTGTATCCCAGGGAGAGATTTCACATCATCCTGACAAGTTGTCAAAACATCTTGCAGGAAAGACTGAGCCAGTGATGGGCCAGTGACAGGCTGGACCACAACTTGACTGGGTCTTGCTCTTTATTGAAACCTAAATCAGGACCCCAAAGATGGGCCTGCTTGGGGGTCACTGGACTGCTTTGCTCCTCTTTCTGTGGTCACATTGAATGAATAATCCATTTTTCTTTTCACTGTTACTTTTTCTCCTTAATTGGCTTTCTGAGGACAAAGGTAGATGATGGATTCTGGTCTGATAGATGTACATGTTGGGAAGACTCAAGTCATTCCCAGGTCCAAGGCTGGACTGCAGTGGCCTCTATAATGCTTCTGTGCTCAGTTATCAAGTTTCACTGTAGATAAAGAACACTCTTCAGCTTGTTTCCAGCAGACATAGATTCCTAAAAGAACTCAGAGCCCATGGGCAGCAGGCAGGCATGTCAAAGGCTGGGAACAGAGGGAGTCAAAACCTGGGAAGTAGAAGGGGTCAAGGCCTGGGGGAGTAGGTCAGAGTAGAGGAGGTCAGAGCCTGGGGGTGGGCAGAGGAGGTCTGAGCCTAGGGGAGCAGAGGAGGAGATCAGAGCCTGGGGGTGAGCAGAGGAGGAGGCCAGAACCTGAAGGGCAGATGAAGCCATTAGAATCTCTGTGTATTTTGTGCCATCTGAGGCAAGGAGGAGACAGCAAATGCTGCCAGTGATAACTGTCAGAACTCAGCCTTACCTGGTGCCACCAGCCTGAAGAAGTCAAATGCAGCTCTTGAAGACCTGAACATGCTCCCCTCCCAAGAATCCAATACAATAGGAGAAACCCCTCTGTTGAAGTCAGCATCTTCATCCTAATGAGATAACCATGTCTGCTTGGGAAAGTAAGCCTTCCAGGTGGCTCCTCACTGCTAGAGGATCTGTGCCTGCCAGGGGGTGGCTGAGTAAGTACACAGAACACACAGAGTTCTAGTGCCAAGAAAATGCTTAGCACCACCCACCATGCAAACTATAGTGCAGTCACCCGTGAGAAAGCCTGCAGTGAACATAAGCACAGTGTGAGCAGGGCACCAAGAGGGGTCCAGCCAAGCGCATTCGCTCTGAATGTGGATATCCATGGTACTTTTCACGAATAAATATTTGACTTGCTGGATTTAACCAAAATGTATATATAAACCTCAGGGAAAGTTGCAACCACATTTTACCATTTTCCTTATAGTTTGAAAGAAAAAAAAAACAGTAAGTGAACGAGGCATTACCTTTCCATTGTCTGAGAAATGCTTAGTGGCAGAAAGTGCTGTGAAGTACCCACAGAGTCACCAGGCAGGAGGAACCACTAAGAAATGCCCATTTGCCCAGAGGAAACAGGGCCAATACTGATGGCTTTCGTGAGCCAATTCTGTCCAACACTGTTAATGCCCAAATAGCGTGCAATGTCTCCTGAAATTGAACGAATTTTATTATTCATTTATTTATTCACATAGAAGTCTACCTAAAGCATGCACACTGCCCCATGAGTTCAAAGAGAGGTACAGTGAGGTTAATGTTTATATTGTCAACCAAGATAACAGAAAAGGGGTCTCTGAAAAACATGCTACTTGTCTGGTAATGAGCAGGGGCAAGGGGGCGGAAGAGAACCTTCCACAGGCAATTCTGTGTGAACCATCCCTCAGCAGTCCTGTGTGGCCACAGAGCAGAGACAAGGTGGCCTCTGTCCAGGAGGCAGATTCTGGGAAGGCAACTTCACAGCAGCTGTGGCTCTGGAAATCTCACATGATAGTTCTTGTCAGCCAGCAGGAGCCAAGCAAGACACCTCCTATCAGTATTTATTTAGCTTGTCTGTGTGTTAGGACTCCATTTGGTTTTGACAAGTTCCACACTATGTAATCATTAACAGAAATGAGACATCAGGCTTTAGGAAATACTCTCTGGAGGAGAAGAGAAAGGAGAATCAACAACAAGACCATCAGAGAGCAGGACGCTGGGATTCTACCCTCTTGTGCAGGCAGAATGAATGTCCAGAAGGATGAAGCAGAAAGACAGAGGCGATTGAGAAAGCCTGGTCTCAAGCTGGAGAAAAGCGACACAGTAAAAAGTTACTTCTCAACTTGGTGAAGAGTCATTTCTTGATGAAACCACACTGGTGGCTTTATCCGCCTGAGGGCCTGCTCTGCCTGTGTGTCGAAGAGGTGTCATGAATCTGGGGCTCTAGGTAGTCTGGAGAACAGAAGGCTTGTAACGTGCTTCTGGGAACTTGTGTCCTGCCTGTCTCTTGTGCCCCGTGTTGGAGCCAGGATTAACTGTCCGGTGTACTTGTTAGTTCTAATCATGAGCTGAAGTATGGATGGCTGGAGACATATTGTCACAGGATGAGAGAGAACCGTTTGGACCCATGGGGCAGGCTCACCGACTCACTCGATGCCACCTGGTCTCCAGGGTGGTGGTGTTGAGGAGGAGTGAGATCTTCAGGTCTAGTGGGAAGAGATCTGGTCAAGGATCTCCATCCTCCAGAAGGGGCTGACCGGCCTCCAGGAAGTAGGACAGGTCTATGAGGAGGGGAGGGGTCCCCTGTAGTATAAGATGGGTTCTAGGGCCGTGGTGTCCCTGGTTACCTGGTGTCCTGTACACACACGTGTGCCCCCTCTGTGCTCAGCCGTTTTCCTCTTTGTCTCTTTCCCACGTGGCTCCCTCACCAGGACGCTTGCCAGCACCATGCTGCTTACATCTATTTGCTGGAATCATGAAGAACGAGCCTCTTCGCTTTATAAATACCCAGACTCTGGCACATGGCCACGGTAACACAATGTGATCCAGGACATCCTCATCTTTTAGGTCTGTCTTCTTGTAGTCAGACATTAGGTTAGAGGTCACCTCTGACTACTGTGGAGAAGTGGTGACTGGTCACTCACTGCCTTGTTCTTTCTCTGTGTAATCCATCTCTCGTCTCTGTCTTTCTCCCTGTGGTGGTCTGAAAGATAATGGTCGCCAATGGGAGTGGCCCTATTAGGTGTGGCCCTGTTGGAGGAAGCGTGTCACTGTGGAGGCGGGCTTTGAGGGGTCATATATGCTCAAGCCACATCCAGTGAGACATTCAATTCCTGTTACCTTTGGATCAAGATGCAGCATTCTCCGGCACCATGTCTGCCTGCACGCTGCCATACTCCCTGGTGCCATGCTCACCACCATGACGGTAATGAGCTAAACCTCTGAAGCTGTATGCCACCACCTCAAATAAATGTCTTTCCTTTATAAGAGTGCCATGGTCATGGTGTCTCTTCACAGCAATGGAAATCCTAAAGCACCCCCTCTCCCTCTTTTCCTTCTTTGTGCATGCTACACCCTATCCCTACAAGGCATGTATAATAATACATTTGCTTGTTTTTTGCTAAGTGCTCAAAATATACAGTGCAAAGGTCAATTCTGTGAATGGGCATTTGCAGTTCCCCGCAGCCTAGCTTACCCTGGAGGCATTTAGGTCAGGGTTTGAATACACACAGATGTCTTTAGGCTTCCTATGTTTTTCCCTGAGTAACCACTTAAATGCTCTTCTGCCCAGATAAACTTGCTTTGGCATTATTCAGAATTTAAGAATTTGTCCACATCCCACGGCTTTGGCTTTGCCAGAGCAGGGGAAGATAGTGGCCGCAGGCCCTTCCCGGAGCTGCTGCTTCCTGGCAGGGCCTTGCCCACTGCGGCCTTAGCCCACAACCTCTGCAGCCCCAGAGGGCCGCTCGGCGGCAGCTGCTTCTCCAGGCCCTCCATCATCCACGGCCGCACTCGGCCAAGGGCTCACTTCCCGCTTTCCATTACCGAAGAGCCAAGAACAGCTTATTGGAGGTGTTTGAAAGTGAACAGGACAGCTCCCCAGGCCCGGCGGTGTTCCCTTTGTAGCACGCGTGTGAATCTTCCTAAAATCAAAGGGAACTTGCTGTGTTCCATGGTTGCGGCCCTGGAGTCTGTTTCATTGATAGAGGAGGCCTCAGCCACTGGGCCCTCTGAACACAGTGCAAAATGGATGTTTGAGTGATGACACGTGGAATCCATATTTAATCACGAAAATTAAAACGACGGAGTAAATTTCATAATTTCTGCCATATGGTGCAGCAGTAGCGTGCCAAGAAAGGATCATGATGTTGGGATGGATGCCGGGTCCACAGCAGCCACTGGAGTTTCCAAGTTCCTGACCCACTGACCTTTGGTGCCTCCTCGGGGAGCATAGGGCAGAGTCACACTTTGGGCTTTCCTTGCTGGCTACACACAGCCTCACATCCCTGCACAGGCCCTTCACTGGGGTACTGCCTCTCACGTAGCTGTCCCATTTTGTGAGGGTAGGGCTAGGGAAGGTCACAGCTGCCCCACAGAAACCTCTTATCTGTTCTTACTTCTTTCAAAGGAATTCTAGGCCACCTACTTTTGAATAATGGCCCTAAGGCACATAAACTCTAGACAGCTCTGGAAATGACCAGACCTGGCCCTTGTTGGTCCTCAGGTAGCTGTGAGAAGATTGCGCTACGACACAAGTTTTGGGTATGAGATGAAGCACCAGCCTTCAATGATTTTCCATGAAGTTGACACCTAAGACAGGGAGTTGGCGCATACCCTGCTTGCATGCCTTTGGCAGGACCGGTCTATGCTGCTGGTTGGCCAGGAGGACAAAGCAGGACACTAGCTGGCTTGAAGACTAGCTAAGCAATGTGGTCGTCAAGAGTTACTGCCTTTCACGCTGTGCTTGGAACAAGCTCACGATAAAGCCTTGTGGTTTTTCTTCAGTTAAAATGTAGCCCTCATCCTGCACCTCTTCTCACAACTGTGCCAGTCTCCAGGTAGCCTGGGCATCTGTAGTGGTGGCTCTGACTGACCACAGCTGCTCAGAGGCTGTGCCTTCTTCGATG
Organism: Peromyscus leucopus; assembly: GCF_004664715.2. NCBI lineage: Eukaryota > Metazoa > Chordata > Mammalia > Rodentia > Cricetidae > Peromyscus > Peromyscus leucopus. Next base: position 55,635,206 of record NC_051085.1, read on the forward strand.
TCACCATGCAGTTGCAGAGGGTACCTAGACTCCTGGGATTGCCCAGGATTCACCCTTCATGCCTCTTCTGTCAAGTCCCCTGCCCACACGGTTAGATATCCATGAGTGCATCTGTCCGAAGAGTCAGGCACAGATAACTTCTGGGACAAGAAAGCGGAGTTAAAATGAGTCAAGGCCGAGTTCCATGAAGAAGTGTAAAGTGAGTCTCTGGGATATACTCAGGAGGCAGCGTCCAGCACAGTACAGCTTAGGCTGGGTGATGTAGAGACAGGCCTTTCAACACTGCGTCTGGGCCATCTGAGCTGCCATGGGAGAGCATTCTGAGGTGTCCAGAGGGGACACAGGCTGTCTCCATGCACACTGGGTCTGTCCTCCCATGACACCAACTAGTTCCAGTCTGCCTCTTCTTCATGTTCCCATCTGTCCTTTTGATGATTTCAGCGAGGAACAGCAAGTCTTGGCTGACCTGGGGGCTTTCCTTTCCTTTCCTTTCCTTTTTCCTTTCCTTTCCTTTCCTTTCCTTTCCTTTCCTTTCCTTTCCTTTCCTTTCCTTTCCTTTCCTTTCCTTTCCTTTCCTTTCGTTGACCAGACACCCAGTTGACACCTGGAAGCCAGGCAGATTAAGGAGGCAGAAGAGAAATGTCAAATACACATTTGAGTTACTTCTATTCCATTTTCCCCCTCCGTCTTCTAGTTTCCGATGAAAATCGGAGCCTTTGGGATGCGTTGCTGCATTGAAGGGACTCCTTTGCTTCTGCCCCAGTCACACAGGGCATTGTACGTTAGTGTCTGTATCCTTTCGACAGATGGACATACCCCGAGGGCAAGGGCTATGTCTGATTTGCTTTTTTTTCCAAATATTCAAAGTAAGACTCTCATAGTACTTAGTGAATTTCTGTTCATGCAGAAGTTGATAGATTGGAGAAGAGACAGAACAGAAACGACTCTGAAAACATTAGGAACGTGAGCTCCTGAAGGCGAGGGTGGGTGTGTGTGGGGGGAGAGTTAGGGGGGAGGGTTGTGGGGGGAGGGGCCCTGCCAGAAGTGGGTAACCACGGAACATAGTTCAAGACCAAGGGAAAACGTACAGTCAATAACTAAGGTGAGAAATGGGCCCACTGCTGAGTGGCCTTCCTAAGGCTTATTCTCTGCAATTTAAATAGTTCAGTGGTCTTGGCCAGTTCCCCATGAGATAGTTTTTTTTTTTTTTCCCTCAGTGCTCTATGTAATATGCTAAAGCTCTGCCCTAGGGTCTCCTTAGATCTGTGACGTAAACTGATGCTTATTGGGTGACCATGGTGTATCCGGCAGTGCGAGCGTACTAGTCCAGCCGCTATCCCAGCTCCCTTTTGATGGATGCTATGCTTACTTCCTAGTGTGTCTGGTCTCAGTAGCTTGTTCTGGTCTGACTCAGGACCCACAGGTGTCTGAGGTGAAATTATAAAGGGAATCACGGGAATGTCAGTAACACCCTCAGGCCTCCAGCCAGCTTTCCAGGGTATTTGAAGGGTGTGTGTGGATGTCCACCAGACCTCAACAATGTTGGTCAGTCCAAATGAGTAGCTTACTTAATATAAAATGACACTTCCAAGTCTTTGAGTTTTTATTTAACAATAATGAGACTAGTTATTTTATTACAATTTTACTTATACTTAAGTGAGATTTTTATTTTGTTTTGCTTTCTATTTTTTCTTTTAGTGTCACCAAAGAGTAAATTTTCACACGGACTAGTCCATTCCCATGCTATCCTGAAGCTATCTGGATTAGGATTTTCTAATAAAACAGAACATCTTCTTAGATGCAGAAGAGCTTTGCTCATCTCATGCACAGAGAACTTGAGTCTGAATACGGTCTACGTTGCTCAATCCCAGTAGACTGCTAATCATGGTTGTTCTGTGTGATTCATGATCTGGTATTCATTTTAATGCACAATGAATTTTTCCATAAGAAAGCCTCTAACTTCCTTCATGCCTACTAAATGGAGTGGAACTTCAAACTTCTGATTTAACAATGAAATACGAAATAGATTGTTCCATAATCCTGCCGGAATCTATCTGGAAGAATTTCCCAAGTAACTGTATGAAAATTCTAACATGTCTTGGAATTTTATGACTCAATAACATCTAGTCTATTACAGAAAAAGAGAGAGAGCCCCTAGTCAAATGCTCTGCTGTTAAGAAATCCCTGGAGGGATGCACACTTGCCACAGTGGACCAGCAGGAGCCACTTGGTCAGACACTTCCTTGTCCTACTACTTAGTTGACAGGGCAAGCTGCTTCTCTGGTAATAAATAACTACGCTAAGATGGGTTTCTCTTGTGCACCTAAGATGGGTCAATGGGCAGCTTGGAGAGGTATGTATGCCCAATGTCACAGAGCCCAAGGTCTGATGCACAATAGATACCCTGGTGTGTGCTGTATCTGTCTAAGGAACAGACTGTTTTCAACCCGAGTAAATACCAGCACGGCATGATCATCACTGGTCTGGAAAGATCCCCACTTTCCCAAACCCCAGTCCACTGGAAGTTTGAGCAATTTGGCATCTTCATAACTTTGGATAGACTCAAGGCCAAGCCTGTGTTCTATCACTGACTTCTCATCCTCCTAAAGTTGCCTTGCACTATGATTCCTGTGTCACTGACCAGGAATGGTGAAGAGGTGGAGCCTGGTACTAGCTGGGAGATAATCTCTGTTCAGCCCTCTGGTTGTCTGTCTACTATCTAGAACTTGCAGGTCTACATGAAGACTCCACAGAGGGAAAGTCCAGGCCCTGCTGCTTGTGACCCTCATCATCCCATGGTCCTCACCCGAAGTCCACAGGCACAGCAGATCTTGCCAGTGTAATTGTCTTCATATAGTTATTTCTAGACTCACATATCCAGACCTCCATCTATTCCTTATACTTCAGGTTGTATGATTTGCCTGATAAAATCTGAGCTGGAGGTGGGCATTTCAACCTTAATGCCTACAGACCAGTCAGATGTCCCTAGACAGGGAAGGTAGCTCCCCCCTGCTCTGGACGGAGCCCCATTTCAATCTCCCTACCCTCTCTAAATGAAAGCATTAACATGGCTTTATTGAAGTTTAGAGTTTTTCCTCTTTCAAATCATTTTCCCCATGGATTTTTCTTTCAAAACTAGAGGCTAGGGTGACTTCTTTTCTGGATGTCATGCATTATACATTTTTCTGTTATTCCAGTGTCAATGAGACCAAGCAAGTAAAGTGAGAAAAATGGGTATGGACCACGTCTTCACCTTGGTGCACAGGGATAATGCTAACTACGTTCAATAAAATTTTTTTTAACTATCAGAGAACATCCAATTTTCAAAATCTGCTCGTATTTATGGTTTCACATCTGCCTTTCCACACACCTCATCTGTCTGTGAAGTAGGCATGGCAGAAGCTTTTACTTTCCAGAAGAAAATGCCAAATAAACTCAGGTTCGGTAACCTGACCGAGTCCTCAGTGAGGCCAGGACTAGATTCCTTCAGATGTTTCAACTTTGGGTTTAGTTCTTTTTCCCCCAGCTACTCGGAAATGGTGAGCTCTGACATTTCCTCGTGGATACTTTCTTATGCAAATATTTTTTTGAGAACACACAGTGTACACTTTGAGTGCTAAGGACTTGGCTTAGTTGATCCAGGTTTTCCAAGTTAAGTTTGATGCTTCCTTGTTGAGAACTTTGAGAGTCATACGATAGTCATTAGAACACTATTATTGATAAAGCCCTATTATTTCACAAAATAGGACCAAAATATTCTTTCAAAATCAGAATTTTCTTCTAATGTTTTAGGATAGGTATAATCTACTGTGTAAAAAGAGTAGAGGCTAAGATTCCAGTTGGGTGCTAGGCTCCTACATACTTCCCAGAATTAATCTGTTAATAATCACTTGGTGAGTGTGCTTCCAGACTTGTCTCTTGTCACCCAGATTCAACCCAGCAGCAAGCTCCGTGGGTGCAGCCTGGAGAAGCATTGAGATCCCTCTCCACTCTGCCTCTGCCTGAAAACCCCATTGATGGCAGAATCCAACAGTCCTCTGCTTCCTGAGGCTTCTCAGATGTTTCCTTCTCTCCATCCAGTCAGGACGTACGTACGTAGTCCTCCCTGGATCCCTGCTGGTGCCCTTCACTCCTCAAGGCCAGGGTTCCTGTCTCCCTGTGTGACCTCATCCACCACCTCTCACTAGAGAAAATCTAGTGCTGCCTCTGTCCCCGGTGAGCTGGCCCCTCTTCATGGGGTCATCAGCAGAATCTGTGCCCCCTGGTGTCCCTAAATATGGAATCTGAATTGCTGGTGGAAACTTAGCTTTGTTTTTCTCTCACTGCCCTGGTCCAGATCAGTGGGGCATCAGTCCCATCCCTATGTGCTCTCTAGGAATCATGACTCTTATTGAGTTATCACTAACACCTTTTCCTTCCAGACCTGTCCGATCAGTCCTCACACCCATGCTCTGAGAGCCCCATTTGGTGCCTGCTAAGATGCATCTCTCACACAGCATTGAGGGTTGTGGCCAGCCCTGAAGTCTCACTTCTGGTTCCTGCTGACTCTCTTCTTGCCAGGGAAAACCCTGCAGGTGTCTGTGTGGGCCCCTGATGAGGTGTCCGGAACATAGACAAAGGACAACTTCTCTGCTGCATTCTATTTATGTTATCCCTTTATATCAAGTTGCAACATCCACCTCAAATCTGTCTAAGCCTTCATTTTTCTTTGCACAGTAAAAGTTCAGTTTAACCAAATGAGTGATCAAAGAGGAAGCCAATCATGCACAATATCATGGCAGAGTCCAATAAATGAGCCTTGCCTGAAAGGCCCAAGTCCCACAGTTTAAACATTTCAACGGAGTTTTTAACAGTACAACCCCAACCCTGGCAGTCCTAAAGAGCCAGGCTCAGCCAGTCATCCTCAACAGGACAATTGAAGGAAAGAAAAAAAAAAAAAAAAGCAGAGAATGGAGATGGAGTCAATGTAGCCACACTGGGAAGAAGAAGAATTAAAGGGGTCCAATTACCACCCTACCCCACCCCCACAAGTCCATTTTGGGGGCCATGATTTGAGGTTCAGATTTCAATAAAGAGCAGTGGGTATGCGTAGCTAAGCAAGCCTGTCTTGGTGTGGTCGGGTAAGTTCCAGAACTGGTGAAAACTCTTCCTAGGAGTCAAGCTCCCACTCTAGATGGTGCCCCAGACTCTCACTTCCTCCAGCACGGGATTTCTGGTGGAAGTCCGATGCCTTAGGAACCATTGTTTTCATAGTTTCAAAGCTTCAGTGGGCGGGACACAGTGTCTCTCCAGAGTCTTTCTTCCTCCATGGAAAACCACTAAGGCTTCAGAAGGTGGGTGCTACAGAAGTGCAGCTGAGACATAGGTATGCGTGGTCTTCGACAGGGGGACACCAATTGCCAAACTACTCATGGTGCCATAGCCAGGATCAGAAACATTGCACACCCACAAAATTACATACAGCATAAAACTGGGGTCTGCCCCTGCTTCTCTGTAAAGGTCAAGTTCACACACCAGAGTAGGGGATGGAATGGCAGGGGCGTCTCCTGTACCTGGCCTCTGCGTACTGCTGGTGGGGGAAGGCGTGTGTTTCCTGGGGCCCCTGCCACTAATTCTCCAGGGCTTCTGTGATTTCCCTGCTTCCTGGCAATTCAGAGGCAAAAGAAAGAAAGAAAGAAAGAAAGAAAGAAAGAAAGAAAGAAAGAAGGAAGGAAGGAAGGAAGGAAGGAAGGAAGGAAGGAAGGAAGGAAGGAAGGAAGGAAGGAAGAAAGAAAAGAAAAGAAAGAAGTCTATCTTTTTATTTTTTTGTCTGCTGAGCACTTGTAGAGGAGAACAGGCTACCACTGTTGTCCCTCCTTTTTCTGTAATCTGTCAAAATGCCTGAGGGGTGATTTACAAGACCCTGGAGTGGTTAACACTGATAGATTCTAAACAAACTGTGGCATGTCTGGCGCTCATGGGGCTGCAGCCCTAAGTGTCTGTGAGTGTGTGTTCAACCTCGGCGTCTCGAGGTGACATCTTCAATTTATTACTCCTGTTATGTAACTTTGCTTTGGTGCCTGGCCGTCCATTCCCATGACTTTGTGTCGAAACACATTTTTAAGTCTTGGCCTTGCATTCCACGGGGGCCGCGGGCTCCTTATTTATCACTGTTTGTAAGGAGGTCTGAGATCATGAGCAAACTACCCAGTCACATGTCAGGGATAAGAAAAGACTTCCTTCCACATTAAAGCAAGATCGATGGCCCTCTGCTGACACAGGTTATCTCCAGTTCACCCTCTGGCACAGCCCTGAGGCCGTTGGCTCCAGTTGCTGGCTCTGCAGCTACCCAGTCACCCCAGGCCCTTCCAGAGAGAAAAAAACATAACAGGGCCCTACTGCTTACCTTGCGTTCCTTGGTCAAATCTCCTCCTTCAGATGATAGCACATGCATTTGGCCTGTGTGGAAGTGAATGGTGAAGTTGGTGATGGACAGTGTGTTGTGGTTCAGCTTGAGCACTTTACACACTCAGCAACTGAAAGCAAAAAAGAAAAATCAATTAAGAAAAAGCCTATTTCTTTGTGTGAAGGAGGGTATTAAGAAACAGCACACATGTGGCAACCAGAGGACACCACAGAACTCAGTTCTCTCCTTGCATCCTGTGCGTCCTGGACATTGAACTCAGGTTACCCTTATGCTCTGAGCTGTCCCACTAGCCCAACAATTGCTAATTGAAAAAAAGAAAACAGAAATAATTCATCTGTTCCTCTTAGGTGTGTGACATGTGAAAACTGAACTGAGGAACCTTGTCCTGGGGGCCCTTGTGAGGGGGCCTATAGGCTCTAGCTGGCGCTCAGCCTCTCCCGGTAATGACTGTGCTCAGTCCAGTGTTTTCCAGTATCGCCTAAACAACTTGCTCTGTATCTCCATGCTGTCCTCCCAGCTGGAGATGCTGGTGGCTATGCCCAAGAAGCAAGACTAGTTTGCCCTGAGTCCAGAAGCAGGTGGCACCTCCCAGTGCTGCGTCTCTCAGACAGGCCTGAAGCTTTGGGATCCCCAGTCTCACAGCAGTGGTTCCATCCTCCTGTCTGAGGGCATTGCTGTGTGCCAGGGATGCTTCAGCTTGGATACAGAGACAGAGGCTCCTGCCTTCTAGAGCCTGAAGGGACGGGCTCCTGGATAACAGGACTTGGAGCTATACACATGGGGTTGGCAAGTCTTGGACACAGGGGAGCCTGGGATTGCTAGCCCTGGAAGAACTTCTCACCCACCCATGATTCTTGTCTGGGTGGGTTAGAAGATCCCAGTCCGCTGAATGTTGATAGAAGCAGATGAATAACTACTCTCCTTTGCTCTTGAATTAGGAAGATGTGGGCAAGGGGAACAACCAGTGTCCTCACCTGGGAAACTCCCAACCATAGTTGACAATTTCCCTACTTTCTTTGGCTTTAATATGATGTGTGTTACCTTCTAGGGTGGGGAGGTAGAGCTTTCATTTTAAATCTTTCCATTATTAAATAAATATACTGGTGTGTAAAATGCTTTTTCTGGACTCTGCTGTTAGCCAAGCCAGCACCTTCTGAAACCTGTTTTCATTTTTCTATTCCAAAGTCGGTCTGCCTCTTTTTATTTAAAATGTGGTATTTTTTGAAAACTGAATCCTGTTGAGTCCTTTTAAAATATGGGGATTTTTTTTGTCTATTAGCTTAGCTTATTCAGGGTTTTGTATTTCATATTATCTCCACTATTCTCAGGTTACTATTTGATTACATCTGTCACATCTGTTTTTGCTTCTTTATCTTTCTTGATTTGCTTCAATAAATCAATTATGTTCAACAATCAGTTTTTCTCTTCTGTTACATTTTTGAAATATTATATATTTTTATTTAGGAATTACCCTACAGAGTATGACATGTATCTTTGAGTAACTAGTGTTTAAATTAGTGGTTTTATTAGTTCCCTAAAAGGTAAGAGGCTTCCAACAGTCAACCATATTTTAATCTAATATTGCAATGTAAAGTTGCACTCTCATCCACCATATAAAACTCACATTACAGTATCAGTATCCATATATTTCTATATTATGTTTTTCTGGCAGTTTTCTTCCATTTTTGATGACCTCTACTTCTTCCATGGTCAAATTTATTGTTGTGTTTTGCTTTTTAATCTGGAAGAACTTCACTTGTTTGTTTCTTGGGTAACTGTGAAAAGAAGAACTTCATTAATTTTTATTTAACTGGAAATGTCTTCACTTAATTGTATGTTCTGACAGTTTTAATGATGTGTAACAAGAAAATAAATAGGCATATATTTAAAGTGTTATGTTGACATAAACACAATATATACACAAAATAATTCATTTCCATCACTACAAAGCTTTCCATACCTCTCTCTCTCTTTTTTTTATTATGTATACAGTATTCTGCCTGCATGTGTCCCTGGGGGCCAGAAGAGGGCACCAGATCTCATTACAAGTGGTTGTGAGCCACCATGTGGTTGCTGGGAATTGAACTCAGGACCTCTGGAAGAGCAGTCAGTGCTCTTAACCACTGAGCCATCTCTCCAGCCCTCCATACCTCTCTTGAAGTCCATTCCTCCATAGGCAACTGCTAATCTGATGTCTGTCACAGTGGGACCATTCTACAGAGCCTTGTGTGCTCTTCTTTAGTTTTCTCTGGCTTCAATTATTTCATCTGACAATTATATTGCAGTGTGTTGGTAGCTTGCTCTATCCACAACTGTGTAATACCCGTTGCTGCACAGTATAAAATGATGAATGGACTCATTCACCTATTGATAAATATTTAAATTTTTATAGTTTAATGTTATTATTAATAAATGGTGATATTGGCATGTATGTCCCCAAATTTATATTTCAAATGCATCAGTTCTAGGAATGGAATAACTGGGTGACATGGTAAGTGCATGTTTAGTATTATGCAATTTGGAAAACTGACATACAGAGTGTTTTCCAGAACTTATGAGAGGTAAGGTTGCCATCCTCTCTGGTCCATCTTCGTGTCAGTGTGACTGGATTTAGAATTGCCTAGAAGGTGCACCTCAGGACATATTTGTGAGGTGTTTCCATGAACTGGGGTCCCAGCTGAACAGCAGGAGGAAATAAGGCACACATATACCCTAGCTCTTCCCTGGTCTTCTCAGCTGCGAGGAGTCCCAACCAGACATTCTCATTGCCTGAATTCTGCCATTTCTTTGCAGCCAAGATGGACTGGACCCTCTCAAACTGTGGCCCAAATAACCATTCCTTCCTTCGTGGCTCTCTGTTGGGTGTTTGACCACAGAGACAAGAGGAACAATTAATCCACCACCCCTTCCTCCTCAACACCCAGCTCAGACACACCTTCACTGGTGGGCTTCCCAACAGGACCATCTGTGATCTTAATCTGATTTTCCCCAAAGCCTGGAGCTGAGTCTCTGCCAGTGGTGCAGATCGACAGCCAGTGTGGACATGTCTGTTAAAGTCCTTGCCCGTGTTGGTCCTAAGGTTTTATTACTTTCCTTGTTGAGTTCAGGAGCCCCTTGTCAGACATTTTCTGTGCAAATGTTTCATTTCCACCTCAGAGAAAGTTTGATATCTTGTGAAGAACAATGGTTAACATTTTGAGAATCATTTTTGTATGTTCCTTAGAAAAACATTCTCATGTAAAATATCATTGATCTTTCCTTATTTTTTTCCTATAACCACACCTAGCCAGTTATTACTGGCATTTGTAGACGACTCCACCTAACAGCTGCAGAATAGATTTTTTCCAAATTGAAATAGTCACTAATATAGGTGGTATTTATTCTGTGTTTAAGTAATTCTTAAAAGAGGTGAAGGACTAAGGAGCATAAGAAGTATGTTTCTGGCATAATGGAGTTAATTGGAAATAAAAAATGCATGTATTTGGAGAATATATGAATATATTAAATATATGAATATTTAAAAACACAGTTTTTAAATAGTCTTGGGGGCATAAAAGTACTTTAAGATATTTTCATAAATTAAAAATATTTTAACTAAATAAAACTTAAGTGCTTAGGGAAAAACTTAGAATGTTAAACACTTACATTGGAAAGTTAGAAACATCCCAAATCTGTAAGATTGCAAATATGTGTGCCTATACGCTAAAAAAATTATACATGAATCAGAATAGTTCTATACCTAAAAGCAAACATTGAAAATTTAAATATTTAAAATATTTGTACCAGCACTGAAAGAAATGAAGAGCTTAGGCACAATATAATGCAAACTACGCAAGATTTCTATGATAAAAAATCATAAAAAATCTGCTGAAGAAGGAAAAGAACACCTAGAAAAAAGTGCCCAAATCTGAAAATGTAGCATTTTTAGAGATGCCAGCATTCCCATTGCCCCAACTACATGAAGATGACATCAGCTAAACCCCAGGAACTCTCTTCAGCTACCAACAAACTGAATCTGAAATTCAGACATAAAGTTAAAAGACACATATGATCCACGATAATTATGGGAGGAAAAGTAGAGTAACTGAAATAATGTCTTAAAATAAGCAATTCAAATGGTAACATCATAGACCTTACAAGGCTGGATTGTCATATAAAGCTATATTAAATATATAACATGTATATATTAAAATAATAATAATAATAATAATAAAAGATACCATACAGTATGGTATGTCATTGTGACAGATACAGTGTGGTGTTGTCATGGTGACTGATGCAGTGTGGTGTTGTCCTGGTGACAGATACAGTGTGGTGTTGTCATGGTGACTGATGCAGTGTGGTGTTGTCATGGTGCCTGATGCAGTGTGGTGTTATAGCAATAAGCAAATCCAAAGGAAATGGTAGAATTCCAAAAACAGACTGACATCTAGATACAGAGGAGTGATTTTTACTAAAGGTGCATAGTCGTTATAGTGAAGAAAGTGTTTCCACCCAGTGGTGCTGAAACAAGTGGATATTCATATGCCAAAAATCGAAAACAAGTCTATACATTGCACCATATGCAAATATTAATCCACAGATCATAGACCTGCATGTGAATTGAGAAACTTTAAACCTTCTACCAAAAGCATGAATCACAGTTGTGCAGACAGAGTGAGATGTATTTCCAGATTCAGCAGCAAAAATTATGATTTGTGGAAGATGAAAATAATAAATTCGACTTCAATAAAACTCGAGACTTTGCATTGCAGAAGAACCAGCTGGGATAATGCAAAGTTAAGTACTGGACATGGATAAACTGCAAATCTTGCATCCAGTGAGGCAGATTTATGAAGATTTCTACCCTTAACCTCTTTGCCTCTCTCTCTCTCTACGAGTACCGTTACAACTAAAATTAAAATAAAACTGAGCCTGGGGCTGAAACTCAGTAACAGAACACTTGACTAGCATACTGGAGACCCCTGCATCCAACCCTCAGTGTTGTCAGGAAATAAAAACAGAACAGACACTACTGACTGGAGGTTTTCTTCACAATGCTTTATGGAACGGAGATGGCTCTGTAGACATGGTACTTTCCACTCGAGCATGAGGATGGATCTGCACAGAATTATCGTGACTCTTTCCTGCATTACCGTGCATGAAGGACTCCGGACCCATAGGTGATATATGCGCTTTCCCACTTATGTGGTTATCTGGAGAATGTTCAGTGACAGGGCAGATTTGTTCTCGAGGGTTCAGCCAAATGCTAAGAGCTTTGTAGTCATCAGAGCAGTATGTGCTTTATGCAAAAGACTTTTAAAAAATACCCAGAAATTCATAGATCTGAAGACAGATTTGGAGGATGATGAGCATATCTAACTGACAAGCAATGACAAAATTCACATTTCAATCCAGAATTGGGCATCGAGCACTGGGACTCTGCCGCAAATTATGCAAGAGTGACCAGAGGGGTTGCTCGGCCAGCCACGTGGTGGTGCCAGAGGGCCTTATACGAAACCCCACAAGTCAGTTTAGGTGAAATCACCCAGCACATCGGAGCCAGCCTCTCCACCCAGCGTGGGTGAGCAACTTCTGTATTCTGTATGGTTGTCACATGAGATGAAGCAGGTTCATAACTCAGCTGTGACTCACTAGGAGAAATGGAGCAATGGGGACACTCAGGAGGCTAGTTGATCCTAGTCCTAACCTCAGAGTCCCCTTCTGGGCTTCTGCATAATGAATTCTGACTGTCCTGGCCATTGTCCCATGTTTCCCAGAATTGATTAGAACCTTTACTGGTCCATGACTTGAATGGCTAAGAAGGAAAATATGCAAACAAACATAACCATGCTGGTTTCAGTGGGTGGGGACAAACAGATGGCTCCAGCTTGGCTGGATTGTTGGAGAACTCTCCAAAAGTGGCTCCTACCCAGATACCCATCAGTTCCTTGTAATGAAGACCTCCGAGCTCCCTGGTAACCGACTCATCCTGTATCTACTGTGCCTTGGCAATGATCAAGGTGCACTGTCATCCTCAGGGTTCTGCTCTCTGTGGCCGTATACTTCACTATTGTGCAAGATATTTACTTCCCCAATGCCCAGCCTTACCTGACTTGAGATGGTTATGTGATTTCTGTCTTTGAGTCCATTCATGTGATGAATTACATATATTGATTTACATATGTTGAACCATCCCTGAATCTATGGGATGACTCCAACTTGATCAAAAGAATGATCTTTCTTTATATGATCTTGAATTCAGTTTGTAAGTGTTTTATGGAGAAGATTTGCATCTATGTTCATCGGAGAGATTAGTCTGTAGTTTTTGTGTATGTGTGTGCTTGGTTTTGAAATCAGGGTAATATTGGTTTCATCAAAAGAGTTTGGAAGCATTCTTTCCCTTTATATTTTATGGAACAAATGAGTAGTGTTAGTATTATCCTTCAAAGGTCTGATAGAATTCTCTTGTAAATACATGTGGTATTTTTCTCAGTTGAGAGATTTATTATTATTATTATTATTATTATTATTATTATTATTACTTCAATCATGTTGCTGGTGATATGTCTGTTTGGATCATTTATTTCTTCTTAGTTTAACTTTCATAGGTCATATGCTTCTAGAAAATCATCTATTTATTTTAGATTCTCCAGTTTAGTGGACTATAGATTTTTAACAGTATGTCCTTATGACTATCTAAATTTCAGTGGTATCTGCTGTAATGTTTCCCCTTTTATCTCTAATTTTATTAATTCGTATACTATCTTTTTCATTTGGTTAACTAGGCTAAGGGTTTGTCAATCTTCAAAAAACTAACTCTTCCTTTATTTTGTGTCTTATTTTTAAGTTTTTATTTCATCAATTTTTACTGCAACCTTAATTATTTCTTCCAGTATACTGCTTTGGAGTTTGGTTTGTCTTTATTTTGCTTTAAGGTATGTAATTAAGTTATTTATTTGTGCGCTGAGAGCAATACACTTTCCTCTTAGGACTACTTTTATTGATTCAGATAGTTTTGGAATACTGTGTTTTCATTTTCATTCCATTCTAGGAATTTTTAAAAATTTCCTTCTTGATTTCTTCAATGACCTTGTCATCATTCAGTCGTGTGTTATTTAGTTTCCATGAGTTTATGTACTTCCTGTAGTTAGGTAGTGTACTTCCTATAGTTTGCGTATTTCCTGTAGTTAGTTTGTGTATTTTCTATAGTTATTATGTGTACTTCCCATTATTTATCTTGCTGTTGTTTCTTAGCTTTATCTTGTTGTGATCAGATAGAACACAAAATATGATTTCAAACTTTATGTCCAAGTATGTGATCCACTTTTCAGAAAGTGCCCTGGGCTGCTACAAAGAATGGCAATTCTTTAGTGTTTGGGTGGAATGTTCTGTAGAAGTCTCTTGGGTCCATTATAATGTCATTTAACTCCAATATTTTATTTCATTTTTGTCATCCAGATGAACCATTGGTTAGAGTGAGGAATTGAAGCCACTCATTATTACCATATTGGGGTTAATCTATGATTTTTACATCTATTAGTATTTGCTCTACTAACCTGAATGCTTTTTGGCTTGGTGTGTCTATGTTTAAAACTACAAAACCTCCTTGATGGATTTTTTCCCTTAGTGAGTATGAAATGACCCTCCTTATGTCTTCTTACTAGCGTTGCTTCAAAGTCTATTTCGCCAAGTATTAACATAGCCACACCTGCTTGTTTCCTAGTTTCATCCACTAGGATACATCCATCCCTTTACCTGAGTCCTTGTCTTTGCTAGTGAGGTGTGTTTCCTGGAGGTGACATAAAGATGGATCCTGTTTTCTAATCAAAGTTGTAGTCTGTTTCTTTTTACTGGTGAATTAAGATCATTAATATTCAAAGTTATTATTAAAAGATATGTATTAATTTCTGTCATTTTGTTGCTTTGTGGTGTTTTTACAGACTCCTTTAATTACCTATCCTGGTATTAATTTTTCTCTGTGGCTTCTAGGGCATATTCATCCTTCTCTCCAGTTCAAAGTGTTCCTTTCAGTATCCTCTGTAAAGCTGGCTTAGTGGTTATAAGTTCACTTTGCCTGTTTTTATTATGAAAGTCTTTTATTTTCTTTCAATTGTGGTAGATGGAATTGCTGGGTGTAAGTCTGGCTGTCTTCACTGGACAATTTTGTCTGTATATCAGCTTTCAACTTGCACTGTTAATTTATATTTTTTCATAATTTCAAAAATTGTCCAATGAAGACAATCAAAGCAACTTCTAGGTTCACTCTCACATTCTTCTGGTGCTGACTAGACTATCTTTACCATGAAGTAACTTACATGTTTGTATGTAATACAAAGACACACACACATATGTGGGCGTACATGCACATGTGTGTGGAAACCATAGGTCAACACTGAGTATCTTCCGCTCATGAGCTCTACCTTGTTTCTCGAGGCAAGGTCTATCACTAGCCCTAGAAATCACGGATTTGGCTAGACTGGCTGGGCCAAAAGCCCAGGGATCCCCACAATCCATCTCCCCAGTGCTGAGGATCAGGCACACACACACACACACACACACACACACACACACCACTGCAACTGACTCTTTAATGTGGTTCTGAGGTAGAAGCCAGGGCCTCACTTATGTATCAAGTACTTTACTCACTGAGCCCTGAAGTAACATTTTGGATACAACTTTAGTGTTTGTGTCAAGAAATTCGTGTAAATCAGTTTGCCTAAGGAAGCAGTCTGCTCATTCAGGCTAACTTTCTCAGTTGGAGCATCATGCCACTGCTCTGAGCAAAAATGTCCATTTACCGAACAGCTGTAAGGCCATGACTGCACAGCTCAAATTCTTGTTGGCCAGTGCTCACCAAATCACAAATTCTCCCTGATTCCAGATAGTTTTTACCCCGAAAGACTCAATCCAACCTACTCTTTCCTCCCACTTCTGACACTGTCTCTGAGACACTTGGGCTTGCTTGAGCAACCAATGCGTGTTTTTCATGGCACAATAACTGCCCAATCTTGACAAAACTCAGCAAAAAAATCAGTAAAAAGGAAAGGAAATTTCTGGTGCTGGGTTTTGGTGCCAGATGAATGAAAAGAAAAAAAAATAAAAAGGAAAGGACAAGACTGCTCCTAGGTATGGTGGAGGAGAAAGCTTCTTGGAGACGAAAGGGAGAACAAAGTCAGAGGCAGGGACGTCTGGGAGAGTCCAGAGTGGACAGGACCAGACTGAACCAGACCATGTGAGGAGATGGGAGGAGCCAAACCAAGAGCCCAGGAGGGTAAAGGGTAGATGAAAGAGAGCAGGTAGCCAAATGGCTGGATTATACAGGGAAGGGCAGCTGGCGGAAGAGTAGCCCAACCCCTAGACTGGAGAAGTTTAGGGTAGGGGGTAGAGTATGCCAGCAGGGAAGACCCAGTAACAGGTAGGACTAAGGGATGCCAAGAGAACCTGTTGGCCAGGTCCACTTTGATATGTTAAATAGGCAGCTCAGCCTTAGTCCCGGTTTGAGATCTAACAAAACTGTGTGTTCAATTGATCTTATTACAGATTTTTGTCTCCCTTTAGTTCTCTTCCTTACGATATGATGTTGATTCTTCCAGGCTCCTGTGTCTACAGAAGAAGAGCAGTGACATTGATCCCTGGGTACCTGAGAATCCCTGGAGAGACCTCAGACCTAAAACATTGGAAGACTCTTGAGAAGCTGTGACTGGCCATTCCCTCTTCTTCAGGGCCTCTCACAGCACTGACTTGCATAGTTTCCTCTTTGCTAAAGGAAAAGCATTTCCTAGAGAACATTATGCTGCTCAGGTGGGCCCTTGAACGCACCCCATGTGTGAGATGGGGAGAAAGTTGCACATTTATCTTTTTAAAGACACAAAGCCATTGTCACATTAACTTGGTGCATATTTCTGAGATACCATGTGATGTCTTGAGACCTGTCCAACTGTGTAATGCTCAGAATATGATAGGCACTACTGTCTCCTCAAATGCTGTGTGTGGGTGTGGTGGTGGTGGAGGTGGTGGTGCATGTGGTGGTGGTGGAGGTGGTGGTGGTGGTGTGTGTGGTGTGCACGTGGAGGCCAGAGGTCTGCATCTCTATTGCTCTTCACCTTGTTTCTTGAGACAGGGTCTCTTCACTGAGCCCGAAGGTTTGTAATTTTACTAGATCAGCAGGCCAATAAGCCAAAGGGATTCACCCATCTCTGACTCCATCCCAGAGTTGCCACATCCAGATTTTTATCTGAGTTCCAGGGAATCTGAACTCAGAAACTGGTGACTATGCACAAGCATTTTATCTATAGATGCATCTCCTGGGCTTTCAGTAAGTTGAGGTAAAAAGTTATAGATTTGAAAGACTTGGTAAAAACTAAAAACTAATTCAGAAGATTCACTCAAACTTATATAGCATTCACATTTCTATGGAAGTGTGATAAATAGACTTTTCTTACCAGAATTTACTCACGAATTTCCAGGATATGTGGAAATACCAAAATTACAGGTGCCATTATACTTTAGGAGAAATTAAAATTTTGGTAGTTTTATTTCAATATAATTCATATACCATACAAGCCAGTGGTTTTTAGTAGTCTGTGCTATGCAACCACAGGATAATTTTAGAACATTTTGTTCTAAAAGAAAACATACCTATGAACAGTCTCTCTGTTTTGCCAGCCACATGCCTTCCACCCCATCCAACCCTTGGCAACCATCATCTACTTGGAGTCTGTATGGGCTGGCAGAGTCTGGACATTTCATACTAAAGGAATAATGCAATGTGTGGTCTCTTTATCCTTTCAAAGTTCTGTATTTGATCTAGGTAGGGTATCTAAATGAATCTATGGAATAGTTTTTCTACATTAAGTTTATTATAAAAAGCTTGGAAATAAAAAAAAATCACACACTGAAATTAACCAGACCCCAAGTCAATACATCATGAATTTCTATATAGTTAGAATAGCCATTTTGAAGCTATGGAGCTTTACATTGAATTTTATGCTTTCATAATCAAATCTATTTTTGTGTATTTATTTATCTGCCACCAAACCCAAAAACTCCATAACAGAATTAGAACTAGAAAAACAATTAGCTTTCCATAACTCCTGTCCATGACCTGCATCCAGGTAATGGAAGAACTCTTCCTGTTACCCTAGTATTTAGGCTTGTGCTCTTTCCTTCATGCTACAGCAATGTGCCACATTTGTTTACCTACATACATATACTATTGGCTAGGTTCTTCGTATGAGAAAGACTGTGTGGTTTTCTTTCTGATATTCTCCAAATCTTCAAGATATATTTTAAGAAAATTTTAAGTTACTTCTTATGAGAATACAAATTATAAAAATACATATTAATACATAACACTTAGCAAAAATAGATCCATAAACAAATTTCTTTGAAAAATCCAGCTGTTGGAAATAAACACATCTTGCCTAAAAGGAGTAATAAAATTAGAGGGAAAAGACGTGAATTAATGCTCAGTTTCCTGTTGGGAAAATTCAAAGCCAGTTATTGGTCATGAATAAAAGGCTATCAATTCTGGTCAGAGGAAGTATTTTGAGAGGGACTTGTAATATTCATAAAGTTTACACATGGACCAAAGTTATGTTTTTATGAGATGAATTAAACTCCTCTGATTCCTGCCAGGCCTACGGAAGCTTTGGGGTCGTGTGCCACGGACTTCTCTTCCTGTGCAGTCTCCCTCCCTCCTACCATTTCTGTTACTGCTAAAGCACACAGAGTGTGCTGTATTTGCCTCCAAACCGGCAGATACGTTCTCCAGATCTCTCTTCACCAAGCTCCAGTAATCCTGTGGTGAGCGCCCTGGCCCTCAGCAGACAGAGGATTTAATCCCCCACTTGCTCTTGAATCTCAGACAAGTCATTTCGGTTTTTCTGACCCTCAGATTCCTCATTTATGAAACATAGGCAAAGATTCAAAACTTTCTGCCTTATTCTAATGATTAATTAACACAGCCAAATGCTTAGTCTGAAGTCTGGCCTGCTCTGGGTCCTCTGCAAATACCACTTGGAGCACTTCCCAGAGAAGATTTTTAGACAAAGATGATTAAAGAAAAGATTTAAGTTAACTCACCTGCAACTTCTGCAGGCTGTCCCAAGCTATCTGGTTTGTGCCCCGACTGCTCTTTAAGTGAACCATGAATCTTCATTAGTGAGAAGCCATCAAGTGGGAGCTCCAGTGGCCTTTGACCCTTCCACTCTGGAAACCAACTGCCCAAGGCTCCTTAAACCCTCTTTGGGGTGTCCCCCACCCTCTTCTTGGAGTGCAGTGTTTTGGAGCACATAGCAAGAGGTTGATTTGAAGGCAAAGAATGGAGTTTTTACAATGTAAACATCCCTGTTTTTCAAGATGCAGGGCTCTGCAGAGACCTAAGGCAAAGGGAAAAGGCTTTTGTAAGCATCTTTACAGCTTCATGCTCCTAGATGCCTGGATGCATAGCCAGGAGGAGAGTGTGCTCTTCCTATGGGGACAGGGTCCTGATAACTCACACCCTGTGAGCAGCCTACCGCAGCCATGATGTGAGCAGCCTACCACAGCCATGGTGTGAGCAGCCTACCACAGCCATGGTGTGAGCAGTCACCACAGCCATGGTGTGAGCAGCCTACTGCAGCCATGGTGTGAGCAGCCTACCACAGCCATGGTGTGAGCAGCCTACCACAGTCATGGTGTGAGCAGCCTACCACAGCCCAGCCATGGTGTGAGCAGCCTACTGCAGCCATGGTGTGAGCAGTCACCACAGCCATGGTGTGAGCAGCCTACCACAGCCATGGTGTGAGCAGCCTACTGCAGCCATGGTGTGAGCAGCCTACTGCAGCCATAGTGTGAGCAGCCTACTGCAGCCATGGTGTGAGCAGCCTACCACAGCTATGATGTGAGCAGTCACCACAGCCATGGTGTGAGCAGCCTACCACAGCCATGGTGTGAGCAGTCTACCACAGCCATGGTGTGAGCAGCCTACCACAGCCATGGTGTGAGCAGCCTACCACAGCCCAGCCATGGTGTGAGCAGCCTACTGCAGCCATGGTGTGAGCAGCCTACTGCAGCCATGGTGTGAGCAGCCTACCACAGCCATGATGTGATGTGCCCTGCCTTTCTGGCACTAACTATGCTGTAGACATGGAGCGGCACCTCAGAGAAGCTTGAATGTGTGTTTATTTTCTTACTATTGAGTCAGAGGGTCCTTTTGCAGTTGAAATACAAGCCTTTTTGTGTAGACCTATGATTTGCAAATACTTCTCCCCTGTTCCCAGCTGGCAGTTTTCATTCTGTATTTCAATAATAATGACTTCTTATGAGTGTGTGTCCCTCATTTAGGATAAGGATTGTGCTTTCTGTCAAACTTTAACTATCTTTGACTAATTCAAGTTCCATTCTCGATGCTTTCTAATGGAACTTTATACTCTTTTCTATTTTGAATTTAGTTTCCCATAATGTCACTTACGGATGACAGTTATTGTGAAGAAATCAAATTGTCCTGGTACTATCTGAAGACTCAGTTTTTTCCTTCACTGACTTATTGTTCCATCTTTGCTGAAGACTGACAGGCCGTCCAGGCTCCCTGCTGTGTGGTGCCTCCCATTCTGCAATCTGTTTGCTTGTCTCCAGTCAGCACCCTGCCACTGCCCAACAGCAAGCTGTGAAGCCATGTCCTGTGACGCCCCCTACTGAAAGTTAGAAGTAACAACCTAGGTTATTTACATTTCCAACTGAATTTTAGGATCCAGTTTTCAGCTTCTTCAAAAACATCCAGAAAAAGCCTGCCAAGATTTTGGTTCTGACTCTGCAGAAGAACTGGGAATCTTTCCCATGCTGAGACTTCTGAACCGTGGGCAGGGAGTGGTTTTCTGTATTCATCACATCTTCTATTTGCTATATTACTGTAAGTGCCAGTGTGTGCTCAATTTTGAATTTCCATTGCTAACATACAGATTTTAATTGAATCTTCATATATTTATCTTATATCTGTTAACCTTTTCACACTCATCCATATATGAACATTTCCGTGAATGTTGTGGGGTTTTCTACATAACTAATCAACATGCTAGAAAATAAATATGGTTTCACTTTTTTATTTCTTCCATAGATGTTACTCATTTCTTACTTGATGCCCCCTCTAAAATTCTACCTACAGTGTTTCAAAACAGCGATGAGACACTATACCTTCGTTACTTTCTTGACCCTAGAGCAAAAATTCAGTGTTTGTTGTTAAGACTGGTAGTGGCAATGTCATTTGACACAGATGTCCTTTGTCAGGGGAGGAATTCCTGGTCCTGGTTTGGTGAAAGGGAACTTTCAGAATCAATCCTGTTTTTTTCATAGATTTCCTCTACAACTACTGAGGCAACCAATTTATTTGCTTATCTAAACTTTATTACTAAGTTGAATTGAATTCACTCAGGATACAACAAATGTCCATTCCTAAGATAAACCCCATTTATCATTCTTCATTTCCTATCCTGTTAAAATGTTGAGCTCTTGTGTTTATATTTTGATGAGGAATGTGGGTCTATACATTCTTTCATTTGAATAGATTTGTCTTTATAATGACATTGGCCACATAGGATTATCAACTACCCAGCGGTATTTGTGTAAATTTATTATTGCTTCTGCCACACACTTGGTTGAATTCACCATTGAAATTGCCTGGGCCTGGAACTTTCTTTGTAAGAAGGTGTGATGACTAATCTTGGTTCTCAATTTGACACCTGGAAGAGGGGACCTCAACTGATGAATTGCCTCCATTAGATTGGCCTACGGGGAATTTTCTGATTGCTAATTAATGTAGGAATGCCTGCCCACTGTGGGTGGCATCATCCCCAGGCAACTGAGTCTGGGTTGTATAAGAAAAGTAACCGAGATAGGCATGGTGGCACATGCCTTTAATCCTAGCACCGGGGAGGCAGAAGTAGGTGGAGCTCTGTGAGTCAAAGGCTAGCCTGGACTACATAGCAAGTTCTAGAACAGCCAGGGCTACATAGAAAGACCCTGATTCAGAAAGGAAAGAAAAGAAAAGAGAAGGGTAGCAGAGGAGCTCAGGAGTAAGCCCAGGAAGTGGCATTTCCATGGCTTTTTCCTGACGCTCCTCCTTGAGTTTCTGCTTAGGCTCCCCTCAATAATGAACCGTGATCTGTAAGCTAAAACAAATGCATTCCTCCCCAGCTTTTGGTCAGAGTGTTTGGTCTTTTGTTTGTTTGTTTTTAAATCGTGGTAACGAAAGCAAAATAGTACAGAAAAAAAAATTTAAGAACAAATGTAGTTTCCTTGGTATATTACTTTACTTCTTTCCTTCTGTGTGAACTCAGCAATACTGGCTTTTGTAGAATTTTTTTTCATATGAATTTAAATTTATGGCCCTGAGATATATATAATGTTCCTATTTTGTATTTCATGTGTGTAGAATCTATACTAGTGTTCCATTTGTCATCCCCAATGCTGGTAAATTCTCTTCTGTCTTCATCCCTGCTCATTGTAGCTGGAGGGTTAACATCGTATCAAATTCCTCACTGAACCAGATTTTTGCCTATTTTCTATTTCATTGATTCCCACACAATTTTTCTCAGTCTCTTGTTTTTTCTTTTCTTTTCCTTTCTTTTCTTTTCTTTTCTTTTCTTCTCTTTTCTTTTCTTTTCCTTTCAGAGTGTCTCAGTCTATAACCTAGTTATCCCTGAAGTCATTGTGTAACCCAGGCTGGCCCTGAAGCTGTGGTGCAGCCCAGGCTGGCCTGGATCTCATGCTGCTCTTGCCTCTGCCTTTGGACACTGGATTGACAAGCATGTATAGATGTGCGGTGCTTGGCTCCTCCTAGATTCCTGATGAGGAAGTGCAGACTGTTAGTGGAGACTTTGTTTCTTTTTCTAATAGACACGAGTGTTCTGACTCAGCTCATCTCGATCTATCCAGTGCCTATGGAAATTCAATGTTGCGTTTTCTTTCAGCTCAAAATCCTTTCTACATTCTCAGTTGACTTCTCCTTAGACACATGGGTGCTTTAGAAAGGGTCACTCGTTTTTAGTGTCTCTTGGTGTGTGTGTGTGTGTGTGTGTTGTGCTGTTGCTGGGTGACGTGCTCCAGAGTCCCACCAGGTCAAGCTTGTTTTATGTCTTCCTTTGTAACGACTAGGTTTTGCTCTATATGTCCTGTCTTTATATGCAGGAGGTGAGGTCTTTAGCCTGGAGTGTGATTCTGTTCCCCTGTAACTTCTATGACTTATTCTCCACGTGTCATGAGCTCTGTGGTCTTCATTGTTGTGCAATGACGTCATTAGTAAGTGGTCGCACACTGGAGGGCTAGCACTGCATCACTGAAACCCTCCCTTCCTGCAATGTCAATATGGCGGATGCAGCTTTCTTGTGGCCCACGCTGGCCCAGCCTGCGCTGTATTGACACAGCCCATACTGCATTCCCTTTAATTCTTCCAGCAGGTTTGTGCTATTCTTAGAGTGAGTTTCTTTCAAGCCCAATATATCTGGATTGAGCTTTGTAAAATGTGTCCAACCTGATGATTTTGGACGTTGGGTATGTTTAGACCAGTTAAATTTCGTTTACAGGCTGTGCTCAAATGTGGCATCTTATTACTTATTTTTATGTATCCCATGTGTTCTCTGCTCACTTTTCCCTTTGTAATTCTTCATTGTTTTATGGTTGCTTTTGGTTTTATTTTCTGTTTGTTTAACTTATTACAATGTATTTTTATTTTTATCAAATACCCCTTCATAGTTTAAGAATTTTAGAATATTATCCTTCAGTTCTTTTATCCTTTCTGTATTGGGTGCTACTGTCATATGTTTTTACTTTAATATCTTGGTAAATCCCACAATAAAGGACTATTTTAGGGTCGGATATTTCTGTAATCCCCAAAGCTTCATCTTGTCTGTCTGGCGAGCAGTCCCTGGGGGCAGACAGGTCTTTCCAGGTCTGGTTTTTACCTCTGTGGTAGACTTAAGGAGCCCTAGGCCTGGTGCTTCTGCTCTCCTGGGATTTACTCTGTGCCTCCACCCACAGAGAACATTTCTCTCATCTCTTCAGCTCAGTGCCCAAGGTGGAACGTCAGTGTCTTGGTGGGAGGCTGATATCACTCCCAGGCCTAGTGGTCCCCAGTCCCAGCCTGTCAATGAGGACCACAACTGAGGAGGCAAATGGTGTTCCATCACCTCAGGACAGCCTCATACTCAGTGGCTGGTGGACACAGAGAGATGCTCAGCACAGGAAAGTCATCCTTGGGGCATCCAGTAGATAATCCACTCCCCAGTCCCGAGTAGATAGACTCCAAATGGGGGATTCCTGGGCAGCCAGGGGCTTTGACGGTAGAGAACCTGTGTTTCATCCTTTCAGTCCAGAGGGCTGCATGTGGCCATGGCTGAATAAGAATTCCTATGAATCCCTTCCTACACTCAGATCACTCTGAGACAAATCATCTTCCCCCATTAACACCTCCCTTTGCTGGGAAGGGCACCATAGGCTTGAATTAGCGCCATGGCCCCTGATTCTGAGCCTTCTGCTTCAGCACTAAGGCGATTAGAAGCAAATTCTCAAGTTCACAGCCAACATCTGCTGGGAGCTTTTCCTTTGGGAAGAGGCTGTGTATTTTTGCTCTGACCCAAAGAGAACTGACCTCTAATCTTACATAGCCTAGAGACACATTTACTGCCAGGGTGGATGGACCTGAGGGAACCCATAAAAATCACCTAGACACAGTTGTCACAGAGGGTAGGGCAGGATTGCAGGGAAGCTTTAGTCTGTTAGCTGGTTCACAAGCTTTTTGTTATCTTTACAACCCTGTCTCACCCATTACTCTGGTTCCATTTTTTTTTTACATTGCCTTGAGCATGCACATTCCTGATCCACTTCTCACAGGTTTCAGACTTTGAAGTGAGCTGTCTTTTCAGACATGATGCTGATCTTGGATGTCCCCAGGGCTTGCTCAGCATCTGTGGCAAAGCCCTGAAGTGGTCCCTTTCCAGTCAGGCAGAGCCTTCACCTTATTCTTTATTGCAGTTCTGAAGTATTCCCAAGTTAGATGTGTCCATAAGCACAGCCACTTTTAATATAACCTGCCCTTGGCTCGTTTTCCTCACATCTGCAGCCACTGTAGAAGCCCCTGCTGCCCTTTCTGAGGAGTTTCTGCTGCTCTCTGGAGAAAAGAGAAGACGGGGAACCTCAGGAAGGTATACACTCAGTCCAGACAGAGGGGCCAGTACAGAAGCTGGCTACCTCTTCTCAGTGTGCTGGAAGAAGGATTGGGAAGTCTTAGGTCCCAGGATCCAGGTGACTGCAGCAGCAGCATTGCCCTGTGTCCAGGGAAAGATTTGTTCTGTGGTTTAATGGAATCTATGGTAGAAAAAGCATTTCATAAAATGGTTTTTACTGTATTTGGAAAAATTCACCCTCTAGCCAGATGGATCAGAAATAATATTTTTTCCAGAAGTGTCCATATGTTTTGAGACACACTAGCAAAGCCAAGCCCAGAAATGTCAATTTGCTAAAAGCAGGGCAAAACCACATTTTCTTCTTGGAGAAACTCAAGATCTCGGGGGGGGGGGGCAGTGAGGCTTGGACGTGTCACTTTGGACTGTGTGGAGGCAGAGTTGCCATCTGGACACAGACTAGTAGCTCTGGAGAGGACACCACCCTGCCTCTGGGCCTTCCAGAACTCGGCTCTCTACAAGGTCCTGGCCTTCTTATGATGACATTGGGAGATGTAAATAAACACTGGTTTGTCATCCATCAGAGACTGAAGCATTTTGAAAAGTGCTGGGCAGTTTTGAGCTTTGAGAATCTGAAGCCAGAGTCCTGAAAATAGAGATACTTGCTGACTCTGGGATTATTGACAACCCACCCAGCCAAGCCCCTGAACTCTGTAGCTAGTGCTCCTTCTTCATCTTCTTAAATCAAAGTTCTTTTCAAAAGTGTATTTGAGACTGTGCTTGTAAGTCTGGAAGTTTGTCTTTATCCAGGCCAAGCTTTCACAGTGAAACCTAAGCAATCCGACAGTTGGCAGGGGACATCAATTATTTTTAAGTTCCTTAAATCATCTGGTGGTGATGGGGAATTTCCAGGTGCTGAGCAAGCTGTGTGGAGATCACTGAGTGACTGACATGCTAACCACTAGGGTCTGTAAACCCCCATAGCTTGATCAAATCAAAGGCACCGTCAGGTTCCACTGGCAGCACGCAAAGTACCAGGCACTCTGTGTTCACTTGCCAAATGCTCGTCCAGCGAAAGGCTGGCTACCCTCAGCATGCTCACGTGAACTGAATCCTGATGTCCACCAGGCAAGTCACACAGCCCTTCTTTGTCTCAGGTAGCTAGTGTTCATTCCCCTGATAAGGACAACAGCGTGCATCTTAAAAAGCACTCTGTCAAGAGAACATTTTATGCAGAGATCCGAGATCTTAATATTGCAGCATTGATTCTTGCATGTGGAGAAGGCCAAGGAGGTGATGTTCCTCCTGCCATACATTGGGTTGTGGGAAAGTCCTAACTATGTCAGAATGCCTTAGTGCTATCAGTGTGAAACAGTTGCTAAGGACCCAGGTGAAGCAAACTGTCAATACACTTTTGATGGGTATAAATCCATACCGTTGCAGATCAAAGTACACTTAATTAAACTGAGCCACTCATTAACAAAATTGAGAAATCTGGCTCCAAATGCACACCGTTAAGTTATAACTTGAACTTTTTGAATACAAGGAACAATTAGGAAACCTAATCCAGGAAGCCCAGGACAGAGTCACACAGCACAGACATTTGTCAAAAATGTGTTTCCTCTCACTTTGCACAGTGCAGTCTGCCATTCCTCTCATTTATCTGTGCGTCTGTTGCCTCTTCCTCCCTCCCCTCCTTATTGCTTCTTCGTAAATTAATCTCTTTTAAGAAAGGAACTCTTTGCCACCCAATAAACTGATTTAGTAATTCCCTATTGGGTCAAATTCCACTTTCACACGCATCTTCTGAGCTCTTGTTCTGGTTTCTAGGAAGAAACCCAGAGGGGGGAGTGAACAGCCACATTAGGCAATCAATGATGCTCTGCCATAGCCCACAGCAGGGTCAGAAGGAATGGCCGTGGCAGGCAGAGCCAGGCATACCTACAACATCAAGAGGAGCGCTCACCACTACTGCCTCCCTCTCGAAGTCAAAGACAGAGAGCCACACTGTGGCCCAGCACACACAGTGTCGGGAGGAGTAGCCATTGGTAAACATTCGGAAGCTCTAGACCTGTCCGTAATCCCAGGTGTGTCTCAGAACTGCAGTAGGGACTTGTCCTCAGAGGATGTGTGCAGTTCGGCTCCTTAATTGTCGGCCAAACATCAGCTTCATAATGGACTATTTTTAAAAATCCAGGGCGGGAGCGGGGGGAGGCTGCTTTAAAAGAGGTAAATGGTCAATGTAAAATCTAGAATAATTTTACCTGAGTGAGGAGAGGGTGGGGAAAGAGGACACATTTGGGGAAAATAACAGGAAGACCTCGGGTGCACAGAGGCATTCTGCATCATGGCCTCCGTGCCGGCACATGGACGCCCTGGCTTGGTTCACGAGCGCTACATGTGTGCTGTTTTACACATGAAATACAATAAGATAAAAATATTAAGTCACAAGTAATAAAAATATTAGGGATATTTAGCTGGGTGTGATTGTACATGCCTGTAACCCCAGGACTTGGAAAGCTGAGCTAGGATTTAAGCCCAGCCTATGTTACCTGAGACCCTTGTTAAAAAATTTCAAGTATTTAGATATTTTTAATGTTGGTTTTCATCTTTTTAAAACTAAGTAAGTCTCATGATATAGGTCGGCCTGATCTGGAACTCACACTCTTCCTGCCTCAGCCTCTCGATTACTGTGACTATAGGCGTGGAACAGCACTCCCTGTTAGAATGTTTAAGTAATGTTCATAGGATATTAAATATGGTGCTGAGTGGGTTTTTCAGGGGCCGAGGAGACGCCTCGGTGAGTAAACTGTTTCTATACAGCTTCAAGGCTTGGGTTCAAGTCCTAGGACTCACATAAAAGCTGAGCATGATGTTCTGTCTTTAACTCCAGCTCTGGGAGGGTGGAGATAGAGAAATACTGGGGACTGGCTGGCCAGTAAGTCTAGACAAAACAGTGAGCTCCAGGTTCAGCGAGAGACCTGTCTCAAAAGTAAGGTGGAGGATGAGAAAGGCACCCAACATCAACCTTTAGCCTCCACGCAATTATGCATGGGCAACTGCACCTGCACATACATGCGTACATCAAGGACATGCACACACACACATGCATACATCACACACATACACTCTATACATACATGCTCACATGCACATACCACACATATGCACACACACACACACACACACACACACACACACACACACACAGAGGCATATGCACATGCATCCTGGGTGTATGTATAAGTCAAAAGACCATGGTGTTGGTCTTTCCCTTTCTCCTAGAGACAGCATCTCTTGTCAGCTGCTGTGTGCTCCAGGCTAGCTGGCCCTCGAGCTTCTGAGAGTTCTCCTGTCTCCATCTCTCGTCTTTCTGTAGGAATGCTGTAACTATGGATGTGCACAATCACCTCCAGCCTTGAATAGAACAAAGGGGATCTTAGCTCAAGTCCTCCTGCTTACAAGACAAGCGCTCTGTCCACTGATTCAACTTCTCAGTTCCCTGGTCTATATATGTTAGAGTTGTCCAGCCCTCAGTTCCCTGGTCTATATATGTTAGAGTTGTCCAACCCTCAGTTCCCTGGTCTATATATGTTAGAGTTGTCCAGCCCTCAGTTCCCTGGTCTATATATGTTAGAGTTGTCCAGCCCTCAGTTCCCTGGTCTATATATGTTAGAGTTGTCCAGCCCTCAGTTCCCTGGTCTATATATGTTAGAGTTGTCCAACCCTCAGTTCCCTGGTCTATATATGTTAGAGTTGTCCAACCCTCAGTTCCCTGGTCTATATATGTTAGAGTTGTAGGTTATTCTGGTAAAATTACTTTCTAAAAGTTTCTAAGACTATCATGTGTTCCTTAACTTGCCAGTCTTGGATTTGTATTATAAAATATAGGTGTTATGTATGCATAACAGAGTCCTATATGCTTTAACAGTATTCATGGAAAAACCCAAAAGTATGGTGCTGTAGTTTATATTTTACAACCAGTTTACTTAACACAGTTCAAGGAGAACATAGCCATCTATATTTCCGTGCACTTATTGTTCTGATGTTCTTTCTAATGAGCCCCATTTCTACCTATTTTAACCCCTCCAGCCCATATCAGAACACAGGCCCACAGGAAAGAAATTATCTCAGTTTACATCACTGGAAGATCACTCTCACATTTGAAGAATAGTTTCTCTGGTTTCTAAGTTAACAGACACTTTTCATTCTACAAACCTTAGAAGTTCTTTTAGTGATTTATTCTCTGCCTATATTTAGTTTCGAGAATTTTCGCTTTTGTTATGACAGTTTTGTGGTGCTTGGGTGTGGACGTCTCTGTATGAAGTCCATCTGGGATTGTTGTCTTGTTCTTAAGGCTCTCTGCTCATCAACTCAGGGAAATTTCACCTGTTCTCTCTTTAGCTGCTGTCTGCTCCACCTCCTCTCTCCTTCTGAGACCTGTTAACACGTCTGTTAGACTCTTGGCATTGACATACTGGTAAGTTTGGATTGATCTGTTTTTATCCTGAGTTCCTATCCATGTATTTTCAAATGTACCCATCCTTCAGCATTGCCCATTGTGTCTTAAGTCTCTTCAGTGTGTTTTATAATTTCAGTTGTTAAGTTTTGTCTAGAGATTCTCCTGATTCCTTCTCAATTGCTGTTCTCCATACTCTTCATTGTTGACTCTCAAGTTTCATTTTCCCCTGTATTTTTCCTCAAATGCATAAAAATTTGTTCCCAGTTCCAGTTCTAGAGATTGAAAACCATTTTGTCAGTGTTTTTTCCTCATGGTGACCCCCACCTTTCTTTGTATGTCTCATGTTTTCTAATGGTGTTAGAAACACTACCTATGGATGTATATTAGGTATGAAACACACCCACATTTTATCTTATATTTACTTGTTCTTGGAGAATGTGAGCTCTTTTCTGGGTCTAATCAATAAGAGGAAGAAATGGCTACTCAGGTATTACTGAAAGCCACGCTGAAGGAAGGCTGCACACATTCTTGCCTTGTCAAGGGCAGGCACAGCTGTTCTGGGGCCAGCCTCAGCAGTCCTCCCCTGCCCTGAAGCTGCAGTGGAGGGACTCTCTGCACCAAGACCGGGCTCAGCACTGATGGGTGCATCTACTCACTTCAGATGCATGTCTGACCCAGGAGGTTGGATTCAGGCCCTCAATTCCAAGATAAGATAGACAGCAAATTCTACTTCTTAACTCCCACGTCACCGCCTTTTAAAAAAATATATAAAATTGGTGTTGTACCAAGGATAATTTTCAAAATAAACAAGTTATTATTTCGCTTGGTGATTTTCCAGCCTGCACCACCCCGAACGTGTCCAAAGCCGCTAATAGCCTGGATGAGCTCACCCTGACCTCGGAGAGTCTACTCCTGCTGACATGCTTTCTTCTCCAGCTCCCATGACTGAGAGGCCCGGGTTTTGTCCCCAGCAGAGTCTATGGCATCTGAAGGCCTCCTTCTCCTCTTCTTCCTCCTCATGTAGCTCAGGCTGGGTTCAAATTCACTATACAGCCAAAGGTGACCTTGAATTTCTGACCCTTGCTTCTACTCCCTAAGTGCTGAGATGATAAGAACGCATCACCAAACCCAGTTTGAGGTGGTCCTGGCAGTGAACCCAGGACTTTGTATATTCCTAGGTCCCCAAAGGTTGCTTTCCTCGGAGATAGTTCCACAGTGCCTTTTTTTTTTTTTTATCACAAATACTCTTACAGAAAAGAATTCTTCTAAATCTACTTTTCTTTTTTCCTTATTTGTAGGATCACATACGATTAGCATCTAACATTTTTCATGTTCATAATTTTAAAATGTCAGTTCGAAAATGTATACTCACATTGAAATCTCCATGTTCAAAGGAGTTGATCACAGATGGACAGAGTCAGTGCTTTCATGGTTCTGCTTCATGCTGAGCAAGCGGTGATGAACTTGGAAAGGCATGCTCTGTTCCTTGTGAGCAGCTCTGGAATCTGTGAGGCTGGCATGTGATAACAGACAGTGTGACTACTATTAAAATAGGTTCTAAGTGATTTTGTGTCAGTATTTACCAGGGAAATGAGGCTGGCTAACTGAGTATTAAAGTTAACATGGTGATTAGTGCAAGGTTTGAGTCCATCCCACGTAGGCCAATTAGTTTTCTACTCTGAGCCCGAAAACATGACAGTCTCCTTCTTCCTACGGTCCTGCCTGACCTATAGGCATATTGAGGGATGGAATTTGAATAGATCAACACAAATTCATGTGTGAGCCAGGCCTCTTGTGCTATGTTTATTTGATTCTAGTTCTGGGCTGCAAAGTGGCTCAACAGGAAGAGGTTTTTTCTGTGCAAGCCTGACAGCCTGAATCAGATTCCTAGGATGCACATGGTGGAACGAGAGTAAATGACTCCAACAGGCTGTCCTGTGGCCTCCACATACCCCTGTGGCAGGTACGGGCATGCACCCCACACACACATACATACACATACACACACACACTAAACATTGCTTTTAAAAAAGATCTAATTCTACATAGAATGAACTGCAGCACTAAAGGCAGATTATAGACCTATTCAGTGGTGTAGAAGATCGCCTGTTTGCTCTGGCATCATTCCCTTTACAACCATCAGGTCCTTTGGGTTTTCATTTGATTATCATGAGAGTGAGCATGCTAGTACTACAATGATGAGATTTACTGCAGAGTTGATAATTAAGGTGCCACCAAATGTTTCAAGGAGTACAATATCATCCCCACTCAGTAGACACAGGAGGATCACATGTTCAAGGCTTTGAGTTGTAGAGTAAGTTCAGGGTAAATCTGGCTAACTTAGGAAGAGCCTGTCTTAAAAAGTGAAAGAGATAGGTATGTAAGTGATGGAGTGCACGCCTGTATGTGTGTGGCCCCAGATTCAATCCAGTACTGACAAAAAGAGGAGGAGGGAGAAGGAGGAATTGGAGCAGACATCCAAATTAATACTTGCTTAAAAACCAGGGTAGGAGTTTGGCATCCCTCTCAAGCTTGCAAAGACTCCAGGGTGGGTTATATATCTCCTCTGGGACTGTTTGAAAAACCAATAAATGATTTACAAAGACACTGACTGACTTCAGAAACTGCTGTAAGTTTCCATCAAAATTTTTTCTATGATTTACTTTTATTTCCTTCATTATGTTCTCGTGTGTGTGTGTGTGTGTGTGTGTGTGTGTGTGTGTGTGTGTGTAAGTGCACATGAGAGCATGTGCTCTTGAGGGTGAGGGGGTGGCATCTGACTCACTGGAGCTGGAGTCACAGGCAGTTGTGAACGGCCTCATGCGGGTTCTGAAAAATGAGGCTGGGTCCTCTGGACTGGGTCCTCTGGACTGGGTCCTCTGGACTGGGGCCCTCTGGACTGGGGTCCTCTGGAAGGCAGTACACACTCTGCAGTACTAAGCCATCTGCTGTGCCTTTTCAAAACCAGTAACACCATGCATTTCTCTCTTATCCCCCTTTTCACATGCATGCAATTACACACACACACACACACACACACACACACACACACACACACACGATTCAAATTTAAGTGGAAATTGCCCCTTTATACTGTTAGAACTACCACTTAAGGAAATAACAAACATTTTGTGCAGACATATTTAAAACGACTCTGAGATTTAGATATAAAATAACTGTGAACATTCATTAAAAAGCCACAGACATTAGGTCAGACTGTTCACAACCGGCTCCGCAGAGACTTAAGAGCAGAGTGCAATGGCCACACCCCCTCCCAGAAACTGTGTCCAGAGCTAAGAATCAGAAACCAGACCGTGACCTTGTTATCTTCTTCCACAGAGTCATTTTCTTTCTTTGGCTTCATTCTCTTCTTAGAATATTTGTTTTGTTTCCTTTAATGTCGTTTAACTTTGGTTTTATTTTTGTAAAGTTTTGCACTATCTATAATCACAGTACCCGTGACATCGAAGTTCCAGTTGCTGAAGTGGTACTGTGGTCCCTGCTGGTTGGTGACACACAGTCTTCCTTGCTTGGATGCTTGGAGTAGACGCTATTTGATAAGTTAGTTCCAGCTACAGGGAACCTTAGGTGGTTTAAGAATCTCATTATTCTGGGGGATAAAACAATACATTTTCCCTATGTCTTGCAAAAGAAGGGAAAGAGAGTAATTTCTGTATAACAGGGTAAGACTGGTTGTTATTTAGAACAATTCCTTGATTGACACATTGTATATTACTCCTGAAACATTGTCTGGAACTCCTAACAGGCAAACCGGTTTGAGAAATACATTCTACAAGATGAGAACTGAAACTTAGAGGTTGTGCAAGAAGAGTGTTGGGGGAAAGTGCAAGGTGAAGACTTGCAGCCTGTATTTCCTCTACAAAAGAGAGGTGGAAAATGCTATTCTAGGAGCAAAGATGTCTAACAATCAAAACAAGCATGTTCTGCTTTAATGTCTGGCTTGAATACACTGTACCATATACATCTGTGAGTCTGCAATGAGTATATATCACAGAGAAAGGTGGAGGATAAGATTTGGGAAGAGATGAGAAGTGTCTGATTCAAGGTTCTATTGCTGTGATGAGACACCATGACCACAGCAACTCTCACAAAGGAAAGCGTTTAACTGGGCCTGGCTCACAGTTCAGAGGTTGAGTCCATTGTCACCATGGCAGGGAGCATGGCGGCATGCAGGCAGACATGGTGCTGGAGAAGGAGCTGAGAGTTCTACATCTGGATCAGCAGGCAGCAGGTGAGTCATTGAGCATGGCTTGAGCTTCTAAAACCTCAAAGCCCAACCACCAGTGACACACACTTCCTCCAACAAGGCAATACCTCCTGGCACCACTTCCTAATGATCAGACATTCAAATATATGAGTCTCTGGGGTCTTAATAAGTCATTCCTACTCAAACCACCACAGATGTGCAGAGAAGAGGCAGTGAATAGAGACAGATTTGTAAATCATTACCAAGCATTCGACTGTAGAGAAAGTAAAATCTGATCAAGGAGACTGGTATGGCAAAACATGGAAGAACTGATGTTTGGGTTTGAGAAGGGTGAGGCCATGAGCCCCTTGGTCCCAGGTAAATGAGGTATCATTTCATCCTGAAGCTCCCAGGAACTGCTAAATCTATTAGTGAGAAGGACTGGGCAGATTTGCAATCTGGCAGATCTTGGGGCTGTATTCACCAGAATGTCATTTCAGGGAGGTCATTGGGGAATTGGGAGCCTCTTAAGGGGGTTGTTGGTTTTCCCAAGCATCATGAAAAACTTAAGTTATGGTAAAGATGTGATATAATTTATTACACAGACACAGAACATAAATTTATAAACTGAAAGACCAGGGCTATAGCATGGTGGTATAATATTGCTAATATACACAAAGCCCTTGGTTTGATTCTCAGTCCTGAAAGAGAGAGGAATGGGTGGGGGGGAGCTTAATTATATATAGCCTATGGAGGGTAAGGAAATATTCACTGATCACTTATTCATGTGGCTTCTGGGTCATAAGGTAGACGCAGATGCAGTTCTCTAGATCTGATTTTGGGATGCCATCACCAAAGGAGTGTAGGAACAGACATGGTATCTATGGGCCCTGAAAAGTCTCCAGAGCATCTGATGCATGAAGTGCTCTTATTAGCTTTGTGCTGAGTAATTTCCTCAGAAATCTACATGTAGTAATTCAGTCACTCTTCTTAGATAAACTAATATTACCATCTTAGTTAGGGTTACTCTTGCTGTGATGAAATACCACAACCACAAGCAACTTGGGTAGAAAAAGAGTTATTTGTCTTACACTTCAACATCACTACGCCTTATTGAAGGAAGTCAAGGCAGGAACTCAAACAGGCAGGAACCTGGAGGCAGGATGCTGATGCAGAGGCCTTGGGGTGGGGGTGCTGCTTACCACCTTGCTCCCCATAGCTTGCTCAGCCTGCTTTCTTATAGAACCCACAATCACCAGCACAGGAGTGGCCACACCCACAGTGGGCTGGACCTTCCCCCATCAATCACTAATTAAGAAAATGCCCTACAGGTCTGCCTACAACCTGTTCTTATGGAGGAATTTTCTCAATTGAGGATCTCTCCTCTCAGCTGACATAAAACTAGCCAGCACAATTACTTCTATCAGACATGGGTGATGGTTATAATACAATTAATTGTTTGTCTGGGTGATAGTAATAATACAGTTGTATGTCTGGGTGATAGTAATAATACAGTTGTATGTCTGTCTGGGTGATAGTTACAATTGTCTGTCTGGGTAATAGTTACAACACAATTGTTTTTCTGGGTGATAGTTACAATACAATTGTCTGTCTGGATGATAGTTACAATTGTCTGTCTGGGTGATAGTAATAACACAATTGTTTGTCTGGGTGATAGTTACAATACAATTGTATGTCTGGGTAATAGTTACAATACAATTGTCTGTCTGGGTGATAGTTACAATACAATTGTTTTTCTGGGTGATAGTTACAATTGTCTGGGGGATAGTTACAACACAATTGTTTTTCTGGGTGATAGTTACAACACAATTGTTTTTCTGGGTGATAGTTACAACACAATTGTTTTTCTGGGTGATAGTTACAACACAATTGTTTTTCTAGGTGACAGTTACAATACAATC
Source organism: Peromyscus leucopus (assembly GCF_004664715.2). Taxonomy (NCBI): domain Eukaryota; kingdom Metazoa; phylum Chordata; class Mammalia; order Rodentia; family Cricetidae; genus Peromyscus; species Peromyscus leucopus. The sequence continues at coordinate 55,670,340 of NC_051085.1, forward strand.
GTCTGTCTGGGAGACAGTTATAATTCAGTTGTAGGTCAGGAGACATTGAAGCTTAGGATGGTGCTCTTGGAGTTAGTTCTGGGGTATGGATGAAACACCAGAACATAGGTCACAGAAACTAATAGTGTGGTGTGGCCAGGGGGTCATGGGGTAAGAATCCCAACCTGCTAGGTTCACTCCTCCGACACATTTTCTGGAGGTCTCTGATGGGAATGTGCCGGGTTGGGTCATAGGCATTGGAAACAAGATAGATGAAATTGGTCTCTACTTCTATCAGGTATATATGATCTAAATAAAAAAAAAAACAGAAATTATTTCTTGAAGACAAAGTTAGAAGCACCTGCCACCAACTCGAGGACATCAGTGATCCACATCCATCACTTCAGAAAACGATCCACTCGACTTCCTTTTCCTGGAAATACACAACATGATTACAATGCGGTCTGCATCACACACGTTTTCCTTCAATTCAGCAATGCATCACGAATGTTCATTTTTGTAAATGAGAGGGGGATGCACAGTCCCACCCTACATATAGTGCCTGGGTATCTATCCCAATGTTTGCACTGCTGTTCTTTTTATCCAACTTCATTCTTCTATCCCAGCTCTCACCGTTTGGAGATAAATTCCATGGAGGTCTTATTGTGTGTCCAGTTCTTGTCCTGTATTCAGGACAGAGCAGGGAAGTTGCCTGTGCAGATTCTGCAGCACAGAAACTTTCTCTAACCAACTGTAGACAGATCTTACCATGTTCACAGCAGCCTCGGTCAAACCTGAGGTCTTACAGATGGGACAATGCTGGTGAGACCTGCTAGTGTTTCTCACTGAGCACCTCAGGGGGCCAGTTCTTTAACTCAATGCAGGCCTCACACCTGAAGGTCTGACTTGACCCCTGTACCCCATTGTATCCAGTAATCAAGAGCAGTGACAGAAGTGATGATGGATACTAAGAGATAAGAACAGAGGTCAGCAGAAGGAAAATAAATACTACAATCACACTCTGAGGCCATGCTGACCTAGCTATCAGACAGAACATTCACAAAGCTATGATTAACATATTAGGAACCCCCAAAGGAGGAGGCATGGAGAGGTCTTTGTATTCACAGATAGGCACTAAGGGAAACCTGGAATGTTAAGCACACAGGGCTGTTCCTTCCGGGGAAAGAAGGCAAAATCTGTTATCTGCCTAGAAGACTGGAACCGGGTGTGCCTCCTAGCCTGGTGATCTTTGTACTCTCTGTGTGGCCAGAGAGTTTTCCAGCACCAGTTGGATCCTCCCTCAGACCCTTATCGTAAATTTGCTTTTCTCAGTCAATCTATAGAACCTATCTTTATGGACTTCACAGAGTTCCAGTGTAGTCATGTCTGATCTGTATTTAGCTCACTTTGTTCCTCAAGGAGATTTACATATGCTTTGTTGTGTTGGCAGGATTGAGTTAATTATCACCGGAATAGTTTTCACCAAATTTTGCTTTGCTTAAATATGCTTAAAATAAACCACTCAGGGACAGACTCCTGATGTTTAAACCAACATCGGCTGTGAGTTATATTGATCCAAACTGCCTTCTCGCCTCCCTCTGGTCTCTGCTCTGCTGGCTGTGAAGTCTGCGGAGACCCCTGCACCCCAATGTTCAAAAGTAGAGAACACAGAGAATCATTTTAAGTTGAGAAATGGAAGTTTTGTTAAGGGTCAAAGGGAACTTTTAGAAACAAAACATTCTGGTATAAATAAAAAATGTGTCTGCTGGGCCTATCAGTATACCAGACAGGGTTGACAGAAGAGTCAGTAAACTTGGTGACATGTCAGTTAAAGCTTCCAAAACTGAAATAAAAGCATTTTTAAAAAAGTTTAAAAATAGAGAGCAGAACACTCACGGGTTATGGGGTGATGTCCTGTGGTATAACAAGTGTGTAATTGAGAGAGCATGGAAAGTTAAAAAAGGTTTAAAATAGCAGTGGTTGAAATTTTTCCAAAATTAATGACACATACAAATTCAGAGATCTAGGAAGCTCAGAGAACACACACACACACACACACACACACACACACACACACACACACACGATGAATATAAAATATGAAAAACTGCACGTAAACACATGCAAATTGAAGGAAGCATATATATTCAAAAGCCCTTTAAGACAACAGGATGGAAATTAATTGCACTCTGAGTTAGAATCCACGAAGCCAAGAAGCTCAAGTAGGTGTTATATTCAAAGAATTCAAAGAAAAACCTGCATACAACATACTTAGAAGTCTTTATATACTGATATTGTTTTTTAAAAATCAGATGTTTTATATTTATAAATCTGTGTCAGACAAAAAAAATTCTTTGAGGAAATTCATTGCTTCAGGATTTATCTAGAAAGAAGCATTAAGAAGCACACTTCAGAAAGAGCAAAGTGACTTGGGGAGAAACACAGGTCTGCTTAAGGGAAGGGCATTTGGAAGTGAAAGAAAATACAATATTCAATTTTCTTTCCCTTAATTGATCTAAAAGGTAATTGTTACAAGTAATATGAATAGAAATGTATTTAACAGTGATGACAAGATGAACGGCAGCAATCATGAGGGATTTGACAAGAACTGGGAAATACCACACCTGAGTCACTCTGTTTCATTTGAAGATATACTTAAGTAACTCAAATGATTCAATTATCAACTTAAGGGAAAACAATTACAACTTCAAGAACAGACACAAAGTATATATGTTAGTAAAAAAGAAAATGGAATTCTAGAAAATGTTCAGTAGCGGCAAGGAAAGACTAAAATAAAATAAAGGATCACTGAACTTAAAAAATATTGTGGGTCTTGATTTACAGGTCCAATACAATAAGACCTAACTTCTTGCTGTCTGCAAGAAATCCAACTTTAAACATAAAGACATATGTAGATCAGGAATGGGGAAAGATTCATCACACTAATGCTCATTAAAAGGAAGCTGATATCAAACTGAGGCAAAGGAGACTAAGATGGACTCCCACTGTCCAGACACCCAGCTGAACACAAGCTTCAGCATGGCCTGGGGCAAGCCCAGAAGACGTTGTCCTGATTATGGCTTCTCAAGAAAGTAGCGGTTTAGAATTTCTATCTTTAAAATATACAGATTAATATCTACTGTATGAGATTCTTTGAAAATTAAATAAATTGGTGTATTTGAACAGACAAATGAAAAAAAATGGTAGATTTCCTTTTAGTTTGAGAAACTAGTCCTAAATCTGGACAATAGGTGGTGAGAATTTGCATCAGATGTTAATATCATTTGGGTCTAGGTGAAGAGGGAGCTTTGGCCCTGGGCAGCTGTGGAGACTTACCGCCTTGTGGAGCCCAAATTACTCAAGGTCAGAGACTCTGAGCTTGCTTTACCCAGCAGGGTTGCATAAGGGGATGATTTGACCACAGGCATGGTTATGAGGTATTTGGAAGGGTCTACACTTGGCTGTATCTAGCAAGGGGGAGGTCTTTGGCCTCACCCCTTGGCATTGTTATAAAAAGCCCTTTTAAATAAAGTTCTGGGCCATTGGGTATTGACCCAGGTTCTCCCAAATCTATCCTGTGTTTCTGTCTTTCTTTTCGTCTGCTAGGTCTCTGTTTCTATCTGATATTTTTGCTGTGGGGACGGTCTGTATGTCAAATCTGTTGCTCTGATTGGTCAATAAATAAAACACTGATTGGCCAGTGGTCAGGCAGGAAGTAGGTGGGACAAGGAGAGAGGAGAATTCTGGGAAGCAGAAGGCTGAGGCAGAGAGACACTGCCAGCTGCCGCCATGACCAGCAGCATGTGAAGATGCCGGTAGGCCACCAGCCACGTGGCAAGGTATAGATTTATGGAAATGGATTAATTTAAGCTATAAGAACAGTTAGCAAGAAGCCTGCCACGGCCATACAGTTTGTAAGCAATATAAGTCTCTGTGTTTACTTGGTTGGGTCTGAGCGGCTGTGGGACTGGCGAGTGACAAAGATTTGTCCTGACTGTAGGCAAGGCAGGAAAACTCTAACTACATATGTTCTTATCTCTTTCTCTTCAAGAGTACACAGGGGAAAAGTGGGGGCAGGTCCCCCACACCACCTTAAGCCATTTCATCTATTCTTGGTCCTCAGGTGGGGTGCCCAGCTTATTCAGAGATTGTGAGGTTCCAAGTTGCCAACAGACTTGGGAGGTGAGGTCTGATAAAGTGTTCATTTTGTTAGGTACTCCTGTTAAATTAACAGAGAAATAGTCACAATTTCACTTGTGCCGTTCACCTTAAGGCGGCAGCTTGATCCCAGAGCTCTCGAGAAATAGTACCCACTGGATGCTACACACCCCTGCTTTCCCATGTGGCTGGTGGTCTAGATGGAAGAGATGTATTTTAAACCTTAGGAGCCTTTTGGGGAGTCAGGTAAGGTGGGTCCTTTGAGGAAAAAGTCGTCCTCAGTCACAAACAGGATACTCAGAACTTCAGAGGTCCTGGGCTCCAAGCTTTGGCTTCTAATCTGCTTATGGTAGCATGCACCTCCACCCCACATTCTGAGCAAGTCAGCAGTTCTAAGAATAGCGTCATGTCCTGCACCAGATCCATAGGAATATCCACCCATGGCAGCCGTTCCCTGGCGTCTGAGGTGCAGAGGGCTGCAAAGCTAAAATTATACTTACTTATAAATTTCTGGAAATGTTTTGTGGTATAAAATCTGTTATAACTAGTAAAAGCTCAAGACGAGTCCAGAGTTTTCTCTAGCAGGATGTTAGGAGAAATAACCTCTAAATGGCTGTGCCCTGCCCCCTCTGCTTCAGCACCAGGGCCTCTGCTCAGTTCATGCTCAAGCAGCTTCATCAGTGGTCCCCCACTCAGTCTCATTTCTTCTTCCTCCTCCTCCTCCTCCTCTTTTTGGTATGTAATACCTATGTGTGGGATGTGAGTGCAGGAGTGTGTGTTGTGTCTCTGTATGCATGCCTTAAGGCCAGAAATTGACTTTCCTTATCCCATCGCTCTCCAGGCTCTTTTTCGAGGCTGGGTCTCTTACTGAACCTAGATCTTGCAGTTTTCACTAGATGGCTGGACATCGAGCCCTAGGGGTCTGACTGCTCGCACATCGCCTCCTCCCCGACACCCACGTTCCAGACACACGCCGCTACGCCTGGCTTTTTACATTGGGTGCTGAGGATCTGAACTCAGGCCCTCATGCTTGCCCTCTGACCAGTGAGCCATCTTCTAGCCTCTTTTTGTTGTTATTTCTCTACTGCTTTTTAAACAACATTGAAATGTTTACAAATATCAGGCCATGGTATGTGTCCATCTGCGTCTACTCCCTCATGCAGATACTGACTTTTGCCGATGCTCAAGACCCTTACGTGAACCGTCATAACACTAAATTGTCAGGAGCTGACATCTAGAGCCTGATGTAGTATAAACACTTCCTATGCATGCTGTTTGTTTAAGGAATGACGAGGAAACACTGTCTGCACATGGGGCGTGAGGGTGTGCTTCGAAATGCTGTGGGATGTTCTGTCTGTCCTGTGGGAGCCCGTTCTCGGGTTCCTCGTGGCTTTACCCAGCAGGTCCGCATAGAGGATGATTAGGATCACAAGCCTGAGTGCAGGTGTCTGAGATGGTCTGCACTTGGCTGTGCTGGGGAATGGTCTGTATGTCAAATTACTTTGATTGGTCAATAAATAAAACCTGATTGGCCATGGCTAGGCAAGAAGTATAGGCGGGACTAACAGAGAGGAGAAAAAAAAGAACAGGAAGGCAGAAGGACTCACTGCCTGCAGCAGCTGCCAGGACAAGGAAGATGTAAAGTACTGGTAAGCCACGAGCCACGTGGCAAGGTATAGACTTATGGAAATGGATTAATTTAAGATATAAGAACAGTTAGTAAGAAGCCTGCCACGGCCATACAGTTTGTAAGCAATATAAGTCTCTGTGTTTACTTGGTTGGGTCTGAGCGGCTGTGGGACTGGCGAGTGACAAAGATTTGTCCTGACTGTGGGCAAGGCAGGAAAACTCTAGCTACAGAAACACTGTCTGCACATGGGGTGTGAGGATGTGCTTCGAAATGCTTTCTGACTGTGTTGGCTGGGAAAGCAGATCCGTGGATGGGAATCCACGGATCTGAAGGAGACTGCTTTTCTCTTCACCTCCCTTGGCCAAAATGTCCCTCTTCTCTAACACAGCCTTAAATCCTCTGAGATCGACTTTGCTTGAGTTTGATTTCTTGGTATTGCTAGAAAATGCACTAAAATTTGGCCTCTCAATGTTCTTTTCCTGCACAGAAAGCCAAAACCCAGACCTCTCCACACATAAGTTTATGTCCTGTGTTTATAGATTTGAGATTAATTTCCCATATGTCTAAATCTCTCCAGGCCTCTCTGCAGATACATTTGACAGAATAAGTAACCAAAATGTAGACTGGAAAAACAAAATAATGACTTTAATGGGTAGTCTTGGAAATCAAATCTCAATTCATCACATTTCATGTCCAAGTGTCAATGACTACTTTTTACTCCGGTAAATGAAAGCCATCCTGTGTTCATATTATCTTCAAGAGTCAGATATTTAATCTGAAAAACAAATTCATGGTGTGACATTTGTGATGAGCATTGGAACTAAAGGCACATCCTCTCAAACTAAACATCACTGAAAGTAAAACCCATGGCCAGGGCTTAAGATATCTAACTGTATACTTTGCAAAGAATTTCAACCCCCTGTGCATTTGCCAGAGTACAGCCTGAACATACATTTACCCTGCCTATCCAAAATTCACTGATAGACTTTCTCTTACTTGTTGAAATTTACTTACGTCTCAAGTGTCTGGTCTTCTATGTCTCTACTCCATCCTCCCTAAGACGGTCCAACTACCCTGTGGTGTCAACCATCATTTCTTTGCTTTTGATATGCTGTTGTGATAATCTGTTTATTGTCAACTTGACGTAATCTAGAATCATTTGGAGAGAGAGTCACAATGTGGGATTGTCTAGATCAAGTGAACCTGTGAGCATGTCGGTGAGGATTGTCTTGATGACACTGACTGATGTGGGAAGACCCACATGCTATGGGTGGCACCATTTCCAGGCTTGGACCCTGAACTACATGTGTGAAGAAAGGGAGCTGAGCACACACATGAATCCTCTGCTGGTTTCTGATCACCCAAGTGATGGGAGTAGTTGTCTCTGGCTTCTGCTGCTCTGATATCCCTGCCTTGATGGACTGAACCTGCGAGGGTGAACTAAATAAACCTTTCTCATCTAAGGGTTTGTCAGAGTATTTTATCACAGCAGCAGGAATGAAACTAAACAGTCTTTGAGTAATAAAATGTTCTGGCTGGGATACTTGTGGCTAGACAGGCAACACATTTAAGTTACAGTAACGTCAACAAGAAGAGATGATACCAGTAGGGTCACGAAGCTGCATCCAGAAGGGTATCTGCTCTCACACAAATTCAGGACGTCTAAACTCAATCTCCTCAACTTCTTTGCTTTTCCAAAATTCTGGGACACCTGACTAATGTCTCCAGTTAATGGAAACCTCATTCTCGAGATTTAGATTTAAATTTAAATTTCAACCTCAGCCTCCTCCTTAGTATCCACAATCAGAAGGTAAAATTAGACCTCTGGCCCCCTCAGTGGTTCTTTCATACCTTCTGTCAGTTCTGGCTGTTGGCATCCAAATTGGTGGCACTGCCTGGCTTGTATCATTCTTTCACACAGGATTCCCAGATTCCTCCTCTCCCTAAAACCTACCCCACACCCACAACTGCTGTGATACAGTGAGCCCTGACCCTGGGATGCCTTGTAGATCCCTCCCTGTCAGCAAGCTCCCGGCCACTGCCGACCTCTCCTGTGCGTCAGGGCTGCAGACCGATTCCGCGTTCTCCTCTCCGGTTGCTGTGCCTTCCATCTCTCTCTCACTCTCTCTGCTGACAGCTCCTCAGAGTTCCTGACGTCCACTCAAATCACATCTGTTTTTAGAGGCCCTCTAAGTCTTTGTTGTAACATTCACTACAGTTCTGCCCCTAGCTTTCTGCAATTCTGAATACTCCACAGGGCCCAGAGGGATGATATTAATTAATTTAACATTTGACAATGTTCTGTTGTGTTGTATCCACTGCCCTAGGTGTGGAAGACAAGTGAGTAAATGACAGCCATGTTCTCTGAAGCTTAAATATGGCGGGTGAAAAGAAGACTCATCAAATACTATAAATCAGTACCTGGTGACAGATTTGGTAAGTTCTTCCTGAACTAAATGAAAAACTTCGTGCCATTTGAACTTAAGAGTTTGAGTCGGGAGCTAGGCCGCGCTCAGGTTGGTGTGGAGTGTACACTACTGAGCTCGGTGCAGCAGGATCCTGGGCATAGACAGGCAGGGCAAGAAGCGAGGAAGGACATTTCCTGGCTGCTGTCTCTGGCTTGGCCCTGGGTGAAGTCATTACCTTATATCAGGCTCATGGCCACTGCCTGTGATAGGCTGAAGCTGTTGTCTGTTACTCAGAGCCCCTAAATACAAGGGGAGGTGCTTAGTCTTAAGGCAACTTGATACATGCTTTGCTGATACCCACAGGAGGCCTGCTCCTTTCTGAACAGAAACAGAGGAGGAGTAGATTGGTGTAGCGGTAACGCCTGCATTACCGATACCCGTTCACCATGTCCGAGCGAAGGACTGCGGATTAAAAAATAGAGACAAGAGACAGCGGGTCATCCGTACGATTGGATGTCGAATGCCGTTTATTGAAAGAGGGAAGAAACCTTAAATACGTACAGGCTTACAGCACAAATGGAGGAACCCCCGGAGGGCAGAAGTTCGCTGTCAATGGTCCACATTCCAGACTCAATGTTCTACATTCTAGCATCTAAGTAGTTAACGCCCAAAATGCAGGATACACAACAAGGAACTTCCCTTAAGCATTCAGAAGGGTGGATACCGGCAGGGGATCTGAATAGGGAGGACATCTGATCGAGGTCAGCAAGCAAGGCCGCAGCCACTCCCAGTCGGGGGCCAGGGCCCATGGCGCCCACAGATTAGGGGGTCGGGGAAATGGAAGGTGGGAGGAGGGAATGGGAGGAGAGGAGGTGAGGGAAACTGTGGTCAGGATGTAAAATAAATAAATATATTTAATTTTTAAAAATAGTTAACCCCAGCACTTGGAAGGCAGAGACAGATGGATCTCTATAAATTTGAGGCCAGCCTGGTCTACAGAGCAAGGTCCAGAACAGGCTCCAAAGCTACAGAGAAACCCTGTCTTGAAAAAACAAACAAACAAAAACAACAACAAAAAAAGTTGAGCTTCAGGTAGCTCACATGTTGCTGGCCACAGTACAATCAGGACCTCCAAGTACAGACAGGCCCATGGCCAGGGTCTGGTAGCCTCCTGCTTTCCTAGCCACAAGCAATTACATTGAACACGTGATAAAGATGTTTCAGGCCATCCTTTGCCCAGAAACAATCTCTTCCATTGCTAACTGCTGAGAGATTGACTTCCAGAGGTAACCTCAGCTGGGGTGTTACTTTACATATCCTCTCAGAAAGTCCTTTCCATTCAACTCCAGAGTCCAGCCAGAACTGCACTCAGACATCACTGCCTTCAGAGTCTAGCTCCTGGACACTGAGCCACACTTCCATCAACATGAGTCCTCTCTGAAAGCTCTAGAAGAAGACATAGTTTTACATCCTACACTCGGACCTACTTGCAAAAAAGCATACATAGTGTTTCCTGCCTTCAAAACTCACCTCATAGCCCTGTTAAAAATCCTATCCCACAGTTGTGTGGCTCCCCAGGGTAACACAAATGAATCTTAAAAGGTCTTACTTATATTAAAAACAAAATCTGGAGCCAGGTATTGCGGTGAAAGCTGAAAGATCAGAGAAACAGAACAAGCCAGCCACTTTCTTACCTCTACGAAATCCTCAGCCTCAAGAGAGTGAGTTCCTGTTCCCTCACCCTGCCATCTTACTTCCTGGAATTAAAGGTGTGTGTGCTTCCTAAGCAAAGGCAAGGGATCTCAAGTGTTGGGATTAAAGGTGTGTGCCACCATGCCTGGCTCTGTTCTCAGTGTGGCCTTGAACTTACAGAGATCCATGTCTGTCCCCCAGTGATAGGATTAAGAGTATGTGCCATCACTGTCTGGCCTCTATGTCTAATCAAATCGCTGGCTCTGTCCTCAGATCCCCAGATAAGTTTTATTGGGGTGTAAAATATATCACCATACCCCAGTTAGGTGGCCACCCACAAAAGCAAACGCTTATGGCATCTGTGTTCCAAATACATGCTTACTATCATGTAAGGTCCTGGGCTAGGGGTTCAGTTAGACCTAACAAGGTTGGCTTAGGGCTCATTGCATTGAGAAGAATAGTTTTTTTCTACCCCTCAGTATGTTTAAAAGTGACTTGATTAAATTTCCTTTGTTTTCAGTTTCCTTTTAAGATCCATTTATACCATATATGCCTCACGTTTCACTGTGACATAATACATCATCAGCAGTGGTCTCTGTGAACTTGCAAGGTGATTTCAGTGTGATTTTCACAGATATTTAATTCCTGATCTGTCACTCACCTGAGCATGCTACAGAGGTGAAGTGAGTCGTTTGGTAACTAAATTCATTTACATACATACTGTCTTAGTTGGGATTTCTATTGCTGTTGAAGAGGCACCATGACCACAGCCACTCTTATAAAGGAAAACATTTAATTGGGATGACTTACATTTTCAGAGGTTTACTGCATTATTATTATGGTGTGACATGGTGGCATGCAAGCAGATATGGTACTTGAGAAGGAGCTGAGAGTTCTGCATCTTGCAGGCAACAGGAAATGAACTGAGATATTGGGTGTGGCTTCAGCATATAGGAGACCTCAAAGCCCCCCTCCACAGGGACACACTTCCTCCAACAAGGCCACACCTCCCAATAGTGCCACTCCCTTTGGGGGCCTTTTTTTTTTTTTCAAACCACAACATTTCAGTCCCTGGCCCCTAAAGGTTTGTTTGTAGCCATATCATGATGCAAAAATGCATTCAGTTCAACTTCAAAGGTCCTCATAGTCTATAACAGTCTCAAACTTGTTTAAAAGCCTAAAGTTCAAATTATTTTCTGAGATTCATGCAATCTCTTAACTATAATCCCCTATAAAATTAAAATCAAAAAGTAGATCACATACTTCCAACAATATAATGGCACAGGATATACATTATCATTCCAAAACATCGGGAAGGGAGCATAGTGAGGAAATGCTGGAGCAAAGCAAGACTGAAATCAGCTGGGCAAACTCCAAACTCTGCATCTCCCTGTCTGATGTCAAAGCGCTCTTCAGATCTCCAGCTCCTTTCAGCTTTGTTGACTACAACACACTTTTTTCTCTTGGGATGTTCCACTCCCTGTTAGCTTTCCCTGGCAGGTATTCTATGGCTTTCCTGTATCCAACATGTTGGGGTATCCAAGGCAATCCAGGCTTCAACTTCACAGATTCATGCAATGGCCTCTCTAGGCCTCCATTCAGGGACACCCCTGACACATGCCTGGCCGCACCAACTTTCTTTAGGCACAGAGGCAAATTCCACAGCCCATTTCTTCTATCCTTAAGTCTAAATCCAGAACTACATGGCTGGAGCCACCAAGTTCTGCTGCTTACTGGGACTGGAACATGGCCCTCTCATTCAATTACATCTTCACCAGCTTTCTGTCCTTTACTGCCTAAGCTTGGCTGTCCTGAAACTGGATCTATAGACCAGACTGGCCTCAAAGTCAGAGATCTGCCAGTCTCAGCCTCTGGAGGACTGGGATTAAAGGCTTGCACCACCACACCTGGCTTTAAACTTTTCTTTACTCTTTTTTTTTTCTAGTTTTTTGAGACAGGGTTTCTCTGTGTAGCTTTGTGCCTTTCCTGGATCTCGCTCTGGAGCTCAGACTGGCCTTGAACTCACAGAGATCTGCCTGCCTGTCTCCCGAGTGCTGGGATTAAATGCATGCACTGCCACCACCACCCAGCTAAGCTTTTCTTTAATTCCTTTCACAAGTTGGAAATTTAGTTGGGTGGGATCTTGCCCTGAGGTCACCACTCCCTTTATTCCATTTCTTAATCTGCTTATCTCCTTGAACACAGGATTTAGCTCCATTCCTCTTCCTGGTTCTCCCTTTCTCATCAGATTTTACATTTTGGAATTTACCCTGCTCAGCTTGCTCCTTTTCATTATAAATCTTCATTAGTTACCCTTAATAACTACATAACAGAATCTATACTTAGCTGTTTCGAGATTTCTCCTGCTAATGGAATTAATCCAAAACTCTTCACTTTAGCCCAGGCAAACTTTTCAGACAAGGGCAAAGAACAGCCACATTTTCACCAAAATATCACAAGAATGGTTTCCAGGCAACACACTAAAATTCCTCTCTGAAACCTCTTGAGCCAGGCCCCACAGTTGAACTCACTGTTGGGGCCACTGTCTTCCACGCTTCTACTGGTGTGGCCCATTAAACAGCACTTAAAGTATTCAGCTGCTTTCCTAATCAGCAACTCCCGAAGTCCAAATTCCTCCAAACAAAAGCATGGTCAGGCCTGTCACAGTAACACCCCAATCCCTGGTACCAAATTCTGTCATAGGGTTTCTATTGTGAAGAGACACCATGACCACGGCAACTCTTCTAAAGAAAAACGTTTCATTGGGTGTGGATTACATTTTCAGAGATTTAGTCGATTATCATCATGGCTGGACATGGCAATATGCAGGCAGACATGGTCCCAGAGAAGGAGCTGAGAGTTTTACATTTTGCAGGTAACAGGAAGTGGTCTGAGATACTGGGTGTGGCTTGAGCATATATGAAACCTCAAAGCCCGCTTCCACAGTGACACATATTCTCCAACAAGGCCACACCTCCCAATAGTGCCACTTCCTTTGGGGGCCATTTTTCTTTCAGACTACCACAGGTACCTTGACCGTTCTGGTCCAAATCTGAGCTGAGGTCAAGGGCCTCTTTACAGAGTAAGTTGGCGTGTTCTATTCTCCAGGTTTAATTACAAGGACAAATCTGCTCCCTACTCCCTTTGGAAAGTTGAGATATATTTACTGATTTCATTTTGTCTATGCATGTATTTTTATATAGAGAAACATGCGCACATCTCTAGAAGTTTGATAAAGAGCAGCCTATAGATTTACACAGACACTTGGACATACATGTGCGATACACACACGTGTATGCACACATTGGGAATATAGTTAACTTGCGAATTTGGTCTTTACTGCTTCCAAAGTGAGAATTCACTTTCTGGAAACCACGTCCTTTCTAAGCCAGGGCTCTGTGAGTCCAGCCCCAACCTTCTCCATACAGGTGGGCTCTGTCTGAGGCCACAGGGTTCAGCTTGGTCTACCCCTCATCAGAGTGGCTGGGCTTGGTTTATTTGGGAATTAGCCCCATAGCATAGGGTCATGAGGAAGACATCACACAGTGTTGGGCTTTAGACTGAGAAGGGACCTTATGGAGCCAGCTTGTGGCTGGGAGCCCTGGAGAATCCCAGGCTCCCGCCTCCCCACTACCTGTGGCCCAAGTTACCTGGGTGTCAGCACCTGGCACCTCTCCCTGTGCCAGAGGAAACCTAGATTGACTGCTCAGAAAACACCTGCAGGCATGATGATGGTGTTGGGAAAGCTTCCCTGGAAGGCACTTCCGAAGCCCACAGGCTTCCCACCAGGCCCCTCTCAGGAAGGCACAGCAAGTACCACTGACCGATGCCATGGTGCCAGCTGTTTATTATACTTCACAGGGTGGCATCTGCAGCTCAGAGGGGACCTGGGAGGCCTATCCCCAAGCTCTCAGAGCCCCTCCAGCCCTAGCACCCATGGCAACCACATGCGGTAATATAGCTTCATTTAATCCAAAGGCAGCTAGTGTGTGAGTACATGCTCCAGGCTATCCACTGCACCAGCTCTCTGAGGACTCTATTCCTGAGAGGCAGCCAGTGTTGGGAGGGAAGGTCTGCTGGATGGCCAGGTCCTCCCAGCACTCATAGCCTATGTCTACCCCACAGACCCAAGCAGCACAGTGCTCCTGTTTGGTGGTTTCTAAAACTGCAGCCTATTTTTCTGGAATGTTCCTCTGAGAGAATCCACATCTGGTTCTCATGTCGGATTGTCTCTGGCCTTGGGCTCTCCTCTTTGCAACATCGATATCTGTTGATGGGGTGGACAGAACCGGCAGCCTTTCTGCCTTAGCTAAATGCATCTTAACCTCTTTCTGAAAGGTTCTGGCAAATATATTTTTCACAAAATTGTTTTTCCTATCAATCACTGGTTTTGCAGAGAAATGTGCATTTGATTAAGTTTCCATTACACTCTGAAAAACCCCATTATAAGAAATGAAATCCTTGAAAATATTCTTGTTTAAATCAAATCTTCCCGTTTTGTTAAAGTAAAATAAAGCATGAGGTCAGCACCTTCAATTTGATTCTGTAATGAGAATTCTACATTTAAAAAACTACAGGAGGGTGAAAACTTATTAACATAATTTAATACATGGTTTGTATTCTGTTCCCAGATATTTTTGTTACCCCTCAATAACACACTCTGTGATTGCTGCTCACTAAATGACGACATGTAAGTGGGTAACTGACTGTCCACATAACAAAATTAAATTGCCTTTAAGTTCAGCACTAAAGTGCAAGCACACAATTGTTTCAGAATGTAAAGTCCTTCGCTGTGTAAGCATGAATATAATAACTAATAAAGTATGGATTTGGAAGAGTGGGAAATCCTTCACAGTAGAGACCTTTGTCTGAACAAGGAGGGTGGGCAGGAAGTGCATAGCGGCTCGTTAGGCTCTCAGGGACCACAGTTCCCTCCCTCCAGTCTGTCCCTCTGAGTAAGTCACGAGTCCCACCCCCCTCAGCAGCACCTGTACCTTTTCTGGTACTACAACTCAGCACCAGCCTGCCTCCTGACTGCCTACTGCATCTCCCCGTGGTCCAGCAGCACCTTCCCTTTATGACCCTGTCCATAGCATAAGACAAAACGGAACCCCTTTACTGGGACTGTAGAGATGGCTCAGTGGTTAGGGGCACTGCCTGCTTTTCCAGAAGACTGGGGTTCACTTCCCAGAACCCATGGCAGCTCACAACAGTCTGTTCCAGGGGGGATCTGAAGTCCTCTCCTGCCTTCCCAGGGCACTGTATGCCTATGGTGCACAGACGTACGTACAGGAAAATCATCCACAGTTGTAAAATAAAAATAAATAAAAATCTTAAAAAAGAAAACTATATAGAAAAGTATAATTGTAGCATAACACACTAAACTGATTTAAAGCTCCATTCAGTATGCTCTCCCCCCACCTTTACTCAGACATAATTCCCTGTAACCAGTTACGAGAATTTTTACCGTCTTCCTATGGACAATTGCCCTGTACCACCCCCACTCGCCTCCTCCACACTTCACACCAAGAAACAAGCCTCTGTTGTTTGCTTTTTAACCAGTGTAACTTCATGAGATCATGGCCTTCATCAGTCTTGTCTACAACAAAACGGTGCTCAGCACATAATGATATATTATTTATTGACTGGTGACTGAAAAAGCAGAATTTAAAGAGATGAGTAGAAGAACAGAGTAGAAAATACTGGATTGTATGACTGGAGAATAAATTGTGATTCTGTCAGGGGTAATTTCAGTTAAACAGCAGGCATAAAACAAGATCACAGTGGCTTTTAAAAAGAAATGAAGGCAGAGGACAGAGCGAATGAGCATTAAAAGCCTTCATGAGCTTTGCGTGATGAGCAAGAGAATGGGATGGGGAGCTTGGCACACTGGCTATGGCACAGATGCGTTTTGATGTTGAAGAGATAGTGCCAGAACAGCATAAGGAATTAGAAAAAAGGAAAGGGAGGCGGGGGGGGGGGATTCAAATAAACTGAGTGTCAGAGGAGGCAAGAGGACACATGACCCCAAGAGAAGCAATGGCTAACCCAAGGGAAGACAGGAGACCAGAAGTCACATCTCAAAATGCAGGGGATCATGCACCACTGTGCAGATGCAATTTGGGGAGCTTTTTACTGTGTGTCTGTGGAGGGTGGAGGTGCCAGGGTGTGTATGCTTGAAGCTCAGCTTTGTGCAGAGGTGTGCGCATGTGTAACACCACTGGCTGAGGAGCAGCTGCTCATGTTTCTGACTGTGATGCCCTCACAGGCAGTGCGGGACAAATGCTGCTCTCCACTGACTGGCATAGATCTGTCACCACATTTCTACCATGGTGTCCCAGTTTTGTGGGTTCAGGATCATGGCTGTCTGTTCTGATTTGCACTAAAATCTAGGACTGTGGAAGGATCAAGACTGTGAGAGCACCAAGATTGATAAAGCCAAGCTCTGGGGTGTAGAGGTGACTGCCACGCTCTCCAGTGATAATCCCATTGACGGAAGCTATAGTCAGCATATGGCTCCTACCAGGGCCGACCCACCAGCTTCGGCCAGGGAAAGGACCATGTCTGGGAAATGGAAAGTGCTATTTCTTCCTCACCTCTTACGCTGTTGTGGTGTTTAGCTTAATTATTTCTCCTGCTGATGGCTTTCTGGAAGCCTGGTCACTGGATTGCCTTGCTGTGCCCAGACTAACAGTGATGAGGGACTTCCCCAAATAGCCGAGAATAAAAATAAAATGTCCAAAATTTATGGGTGGCACATTGCCTAAGGGGGTGGCTGATTTCTCACAGTCATTGTTTTGCTGGTCCAAGAAATTCCTTCTAAACGAAGCTTGTGACCCTGTTCAGCTTCCTGTTAGTTCCATTAACTCTCTCAAACCTGAAGGTGATGTTTAACTGCAGAAGGGAGGAGAAGAGGAATTTTATAGCAGACGGTGCTGCAGTGTGTCCCCTTGCTGGCCATGTAATCATTGGAAAAGCAAGGGTTTGAGTGGCCAGTTTGCCATTCACCCGGTGGGAGTAACCCCGCTGTCCTCCTGGCCTAAAGCCTCTGTGGAGGAACAGACAGGAGCTTCTGAGACCCTATTCCCAGAGCACCCTCTCCCCTGCACACTGCTGCAGAACCTGACAGCTGGGTGAGCTCACACTGACCTGGACAAGATGTGCAAATGTTGTGTAAGCAAATGTTCATCACATTTATAGGGCTTATATATAAATATAGATATTTATATATACATACATATATAGATATTTATACACACACACACACACACACACACACACACACACACATATATATATATATATATATATATATAGTAAAATTAACATCCAAAGTAATGAGTTCCATTGTGGCATTTTACTACATACTTTGGTCTTACTGGCCCACCCTCCCCATTTTTCTTTCTTGTTCCTTGGTCCTTGTCTGCCCCCAATTGTCTCTATTGTGTTTTAATGTCACATATATTCCGTTACTTTCTTTTTCTCTTCCTCTTCCCTTAAGGCCTCCTTTGTCTTCTCAGGGTTCCATTTCTAGCTTCACAATCTATACTACACTCACATCCACACATATTCAGAGAAAAAGGCTGAAATCGAGGACCTGCTTGTTAGATGTGGTGTTCTGAGTCTGGGTTACTTCACTTAGTATAACAGCTTCCATAGGTCCTTAGTGAATGTGCTCGTCGGCCGACAGCCTTCCTTCAGTGAGGAATGATCTTAATGCCTGCTTCCGTGATCCGGCAACTGCAGTGAAATGGTAACTTGCCATATTTGTGAGGTCAGGGTTTAAAGTTTCTCTTTGTGGCCTCAAGTCTGCACTAAAACTTTTCCAGCTTTGGAGCATTTCAGATTTCGGTTATTTGGATGGGGGTCTCGACCTGTGGTTTTTTTTGTCTCTCTGACTTTTTGTTTTGTTTTGTTCATGTTATTTTTGAATAGTGAGAGTTTTCAACAGTTTCTTACTTTATGTTCTATCCCCATGTGTGGCTTGCCTGTCTTTTTCTTTTCATTTTTTTAAAGATCAGCATCATTTAGTTTTGATAAAGTGCAATTTACTAAATTCTTCTATTAAACATTTATTTAGTGTCATATCTAAAAAAAAAAAAAACACAAAATCTCAAATATTTTGTTCCATGGTTCCCTGGAGAAATCTATAGCCAGTCTTGAATACATTAAGGTTGCTTTAACTATAGATCTCTTGAATTCTCATGTAATTCTAAAATCTGTGTGTCAATTAACAAAACAAAACTAAACAATTTCTGGGATGCTTACTAGGATGATTTTAAGTCAATTGGAAAAAATTAGCCTCATAACTTTTTTAAATTGTGGTTATAATAATATGAGTCTTGGGAACCATTCATGTATTTTATCTAAATCTTTGCTGTCTCCCGGAAGTCTCAGATTTCTGTATGTAGATTTTTAAATATATTTTAAGTTTATTCTTAAATTTTCCATGCTTTTGATGCTGTTACTAATGGTACTTCAATTTCAGTTTTCTACTTTTGACAGAACTTGAGTCTACAGAGACAAAGGAGACCTCTGAGCTTCATGCTTCATCGTGGCCCCAAGTGGACAGGGGCCCCTGTCTGTCTGTGCCTGTGGGTGATATTCTGAGGGGTGACTGTGCCACTAGGGTTAAGACAGATGCGTCACATTTTCCGATTTATATGCCCTCTGTTCTTCTTACCACCTTTTCACATGGCCTACTTGGAAATTTCTGGTGAAATGTTTTCATTCTTTTAAACACATAAAGAATGTTTTAGAGCCTCTCTTTCTCAGTTCATGGATTTCCAGGACTGAATCTGTTCCACGTAGTATCACATTTGTTAATGTGAAACCACAGGTAAAATGTCCATACAGGAAATTTAAGTGCATGCTTTACTCCACATTTAATAAGTCATGAATTTCTTTCCTTCCTCCCTCCCTCCCTCCCTCCCTCCCTCCCTCCCTTCCTCCCTCCCTCCCTCCCTCCCTTCCTCCCTTCCTCCCTCCCTCCCTTCCTCCCTTCCTCCCTTCCTCCCTCCCTCCCTTCCTCCCTTCCTCCCTTCCTCCCTCCCTCCCTTCCTCCCTTCCTCCCTTCCTCCCTTCCTCCCTCCCTCCCTTCCTCCCTTCCTCCCTTCCTCCCTTCCTCCCTCCCTCCCTTCCTCCCTTCTTTCCTTCCTTCCTTCCTTCCTTCTTTCCTCTCTTTCCTTTTTATCTTAATCTGGCACAGGCTTTGTGTGCTGCAGATCTATTCAAAGGGCCATTGATTCCATTCACATTACCATTTTGCCGAGCCAGCTCCTGTGGACTGATTTCTGTTTTTCACTTTTTTCTTGTATCGACAACTCTGCTTCTCTTAAGTGTTGGTTTCAGCTTCCCGAGGGAGGTGGGATTAATGACGGTGACACACAGATGCTTTCAAACCCCACAGTCCCTCTAAGCATTTCTTCATCTGCATTTGAGAAGTTTTGTTTATTTATGTGCGTGTGCAAGTACACGTACATACATGTGCATTTGGAGACCACAGCTCATGTAGCTGAAGTTTCCTGGCCCTGCCTTGCCCACAGTCCGGACAAATCTCTCTCACCCGCCAGTCCTGCAGCCGCTCAGACCCAACGAAGTAAACACACACACAGAGACTTATATTGCTTACAAACTGTATGGCCATGGAAGGCTTCTTGCTAACTGTTCTTATAGCTTAAATTAACCCATTTTTATTCATCTATAAGTTGTCATGTGGCTCGTGGTTTACCGGTATCTTAACATGTTGCTTCTCATCATGGCAGCAGCTGGCAGTGTCTCTCTGCCTCAGCCTTCCACTTGCCAGAATTCTCCTCTCTCCTTGTCCCACCTATACTTCCTGCCTGGCTACTGGCCAATCAATGTTTTATTTATTAACCAATCAGAGCAACACATTTAACATACAGCACATCCCACAGCATTTAGGTGTTATTCCTCAGGTGCTAGCCATCTCCTCTTTTAACACAAGGTTTCACAATGGCCTGAAACTGGTCAGGTAGACTAGATGAGTGAGCTAGCAAGCCCTTGGGGTCCTCCTGTCTCCATGTCCCCCATCCCCTCCCAGCACTTGAACTACAGACATGGCTGCCATACCTGGCTTTTCACATGGTTTCTGGAGATCGAATACTAATCCTTATGCTTGAGTGTTGAACATTTTAGTGACTGAGCCATTCCCACACTCCCTAAATTTTACTTTTATTTGCTTTTTTAGTATATCTTAGCTTTCCCTGCATCCTCTCTTCTCACCCGGTTGCTTCAGATATTTGTTCCTTGGGCTTTTCTAGAATGGCTTTCTTAGAGATACTCTCATGTTATGTGGATAAATGCTTCCATTAGATTTTAAACAAGCACGTTCTCATGTTTTGAGGCTTGTTTGTGGACAAAAATATAATCTATCTTGGTGAATATACAAGATATATCTGCAAAGATCATCTATTCTGTAGATCTGGGATGGGATATTCTGTAAGCATTGTTTAGATCTGGATGCACCTAGTGTTGCCCTGGGCTTCTGAAGGTTTACAGGGACCCTTCTGATGTTTGCTTTATTCTGATAACATTGTCACACTGTAAACTCATGGATGTAGCTGTGAGGGTAACACCGAGTTGTGCGGACTTTGGCGACACCCTGATATGGGGACAGAAGGGATGTGTTATGGCACCACCATCCTCAAAAGCATCAACTCTATCTTCAACTGTTTTCTGAGAATCTATTGAGTGTCTGCTCTCTTGTCATCTTAAAAGTTACTAAAATCTGCCTAGGTTGAGATCAGGGAGCCTTGCTATACTGTCAATTCCCAGAAGCCACAGAGCGGCACTCGGACCTGAAGAGATGTATAGTTCACATGTCCATAGACCTCAGCCTCCTAAACCTCCAAATGACACGTAAGAGGATGGCCACCGTCTGCACCAGGAGGAGCAGGCAGTTCAGAAAGTGCTAGCATGGGAAAGAGGAGAGCAGTTCACAGTAGCGCTGAGACCGTGCCAGCCCACAGGGTGCCCAGGCTAGCATCACGGGAGAATTCTGCTTGATTCCAAAGCTTTGCTTAATGTATCTGTCTGCCCAAAGGTAACAGAAAGCTTACATCTTAAAATGTACTTCCTTATGTCACAATTACAGATAGAAGGCTCTGGCGGTCCCCTAGCTTATAAACCGGTCATTTCACGTCATCGCTCGTGTACTTGCACTGATGGCTTTGAAAAGGAAGATCTGGAAATTGGAAGAACTATTTCTTAACTCCTAAGCCAGAGGAACCGAAACCCAGCAAGGCATTTGCACTCTCATTCCCGCTGAATTAATTGTGTGTTTGTTTTGCCAGAATTCAGCAACATCAAATCCCAATACAAACATAAAAACATCTTTTTACTCATCTCAGTACAGATGATAACTTTATTACTTCTGCTTTATAGAAACAAAAAGCGATAGACTTAGAAGTTGATTGGCACAGGGTGGCCAGGACAGACTCGTTCCCCTTAGATCCAGGTATGGGCTACTCGGAGGTGCAGAGGGAAAAGCCACTCTGTGTTGCTGATGGTGGTACAACTGTGCTTCCTATGGACTGTTCGTTGACCTGGGTCTCACCACCTAGCTTGGGCTGGCTGGCACTGAGCCTCAGGGATCCTTCTGTCCCCATGTCCCCATGCTGGGGTCACAAGCATACTCTACCACACCTAGCTTTTTCCCTGTGAGTTCTTCAGATAGAGCTCCAGTTCCACTTGAGGGGCAAGCTCACCATTATCTCCCGAGGACCCTTTGTATCCCATTAATGGCTTCTGGAATACTACATGTTCAGGCCTTTATTTGATGATCCAGGGTTCTCTAAGCTCTCAGGACTCCTGGCCTCTTTCAAGATCTGTGAATATCAAAACTGACATCTCTGTGGAAAAGTCAGAATGTTGTTGGCTTGGTTACCTAAACCCATTTTCGAGGCTTTCTTCTAATGTTCTGTATCAATGTCAACAGCCATCAGTTTCAAGATTTGGAGTTGATCCTGGTCCACATCAGCAGTAACAAGTAGCCAGTGCGTAGGTGGAAACACTCTGTCCAAAACAGTGTACTGTGAGTTCCTCACACAGCACGGTGCAAACTGTTCTTATTAGGCACACGTGTAGTAGCCCACAACGGCTGCTTTCAATAATATGTGAGTCCTTGGCTTCATATGTTTTCAGAAATGTCAGTGTCAGAGCTACTAAAATGAATGATTCAGAATCCTTCCGGTCCTCTGGTTTGGTAAAGGAGAAGACGTCAGAAAACACAACTTTCTTCACAACACCCCTCTCAGATTGTCCACTGTCCTGTGCATAATCCTCCAAGCTCTCCCTTTGGAGTCCATTAGAAAGTGGGTTCTCACTGGGGGTCAGAGGTGAGTGGCAGTGAGTGGAACAGAGCTGTTATGGGTCTGAGTTCATGGAAAATGCTGAGAACAGCCCCTGCAGGTGAGGGTGGCTCTTCGGGATTGTTCTCTGGCCTGCCTCCTCTCTGACACCAGCCTCTTCAAGTAGAGATTCAGAGTTGATTCCCATGAACCTTCCCTGAATGCAGAAGTCAACTCCCCCGTGGAATGGTGAGGGGCGGGTGAGGAGTCTGCTCACTCAGGCAGTGTGGCCGAGACAGGTCGAGGTGGAGGCAAAGGTGAGTCAGACTGCCGTGTCTAGAGGGAAGGAGAGAGCCGTGAGGACAAGGGAAGGTGAAGCGCAGTGTGAGCACACCTCTGACAGAGTGCTGTGAGTTCAACCATGCTCTTCCGTTTCTTCAGATGACTCTGAGGAGACTTCAGTAGGCCGAGGCCAGAGGCTGAGTGACACTTGCTGACTCAAAACAAGTGGGTCCTGGAAGCGTGGTGCATGCAGAGCAGCCCAGGTGTCTCTGCCCCTCTCGTTGACTTCCCTTCTGAGCCCCAAGAATGCTGCAACCATGTGCGTCCCCATGTCTGAGAGTTTCAAGACAGAGCCAGAGGGAAAACTGTATAATTTTCCCTTCAGAGAGCAAACTGTTTTCAAAAGAAACCAAGTTATCCCGGTTGTCATCAACGGGGCCCGTCACAGCCCACCTTGCTGACAGGACAGAAGCCCCAGTGAGTGAGGGCAGCAGCGCTGGCTGATTTTACTCAAAGTCAGAGTTAGTGGTCAGAAGTGCCATGGAGCCTGTGGGAGTGATAAAGGGGACTGTGCAGTGCAAGTCCACGGTGCCTGTGGAGGCCAGAAGAGTGAGCTGGATCCCCCGGGACTGGAATTACTGGGTGATGAGCCAACCCGTGAGTGATCAGAACTGAGCTGTGTCCCCTGGAACAGCCAGCTTTCTTAACTGCTGAATCATCATGGCTCCAGCTCATATCTTCATATTATTATTATTTTTAAAACATTCACTGTAGTATTTTATCTTAACCTTCCCCTATATAGCGCTAAACAGTAGAGGCCCCAACTCTGACAGGTTTGGACCATGAGCCTGGTTATCTAACTGGTTAGGCCTCTAGGATGATGTAATGAGTGTCTCTGCCATTTGTGGATTTCTGTTAGATTGATGTGTTCTGCACAGACAGGTGAACTTACTAGCATTGTTATTTTTTTGTTTATTTGTTTGCTTTATTTTTTTTTAAGTGCTGCTTTTCAGACAGAAATATCCTCTCTTGTAAATTTGTAAGTTCACTGCCTAGTTAACACTACTGCTTAATTTCAGGCAATCTACAGCTTAGACGGATATTCTTAAGAAAATTAAGGACTGTTATGAACTAGTTTGAGGAAGACAGACTTCTCGGAGCAATGAAAATGGGGACACCATTTTCTTTAAGAACAATGAGAAGAATTTATGAAGAGGATTAGTTAACCTCTTGGGGGAGGGGCAAACTCTCTCACTCTAGAGGCTTCAGAGGTGGCTCAGCGGTTAAGTGCACCGGCTGCTCTTCCAGAGGCCCTGAGTTCAATTTCCAGCAACCACATGGTGACTCACAACCATCCGTAATGAGATCTGGTGCCCTCTTCTGGCCTGCAGGGATACATGCAGGCAGAACACTATATACATAATAAATAAAAAAAAATCTTAAAAAAAAAAAAAAAAAAAAAGAGCAGCTCCAGGGGTCCCACAGGACTGAAGGCTCAGGAGGAAGCAGCAGCTGGAGCCAGCACAAGTCCCCTGGAGGTGCTGGAGATACACATGTGTCTCTGGGTGCAGGGCCTGACTGGGGCTCCATGGCAGAGGACGGTGAAGGAATGAGCCCCACTCTTCATGTGGTTTATGAACTCACAGCCCCTGCTGATAGAAAGGCTAAGATTAGTAAACAGATGGTGAGACATAAATCAGATTGGAGTGTTTAAAGGTTTTACTTAACCTGTTTTCATGAGGGTTGAGTAGTCAAAAAAAAAAATCATAGTTTAGAAATGAGAGGGAAATAAAAAAAGACAGAGGAAGGAGGGGGGAGGAAGCAGCCTGAGCCTCAGCATCACAGCTGGGACCCGGAGCCCCACACAGCAGGCAAGGCTTTGGGCACAGCTGGAACTCACCAAGCTTAAGGTTCAGGGACCAGAGACTAAAGATGCTCCTTAGGAGGCAGATGACCCAGTGAAAGTGATGACCATGGAGAATTTTCTGAAATAGAGAAGCTGTTCAAAGGCAAAGATTCAAGAAGTACCAGAAATCTGAGTAGGTTAAATACCAACAAAACAGGCAGAGTCAAGTCAAATAAGATGAAATCCAAGTACCAAGAGGACCCTAGTGGCTGCCAGAAGGCTGGGCACAATCAGGAGAGAGAGAGTGGAAAGCGAAGCTGGGTTCTGAGGAGCGCTCGCCACACAGAGGATCCAAACGAGGGGAGAAAATACCCAACCCAGCAGTGTGCAGCTTCTCTTACACACAAAAATGCAGACCATTTTTTTTTTAAACAAATTGTCATTAAATGTATGAAAAGGGCAACTCACCATGCACACCATGGGGTGTGCATATGAGGCCCCGCTGTGTGCAAAGGAGACTTCTTCCCTCTGTGTGTACACAGGCTGTGCTTCACTCTGACGATGCTGACTTTATTTCCCCGAGACCCTCTATGGGGCCTGGCACTAGATCTCCGAACATCTTTACATAAGGACAAACAACTTTGCCTCTGTTTAATGAGCATATGCAGGAAGAGGGGTTAGGATAGAAGAGTTCTTTGGCCCCCTCATTATCACATTATCAGGAGGGATAAAGAGTGGACGTTTGAATAATATTTGGAACACAGATGAAGAGGCCTGGGAGAAAGTGCTGCCCGAGCAGAAAATGCAGCCAAGTCCCCTTGCCCAGCCTCCAGGGAGGAGCCAATACTGATGGCGAAGGGCTCCCTGCTAGCAGGGACTCTGCTGATGACTTACAGAAGTCAATCTGGATCCCATTGCCTCTGCGTTGAAGCTTCTCATTTTCTCTGGTTTGGTTTCTCCCTCAGGTCAACTGTGACTACAGACTGAATCAGTGGAAAACGGAGCCTATAGGCTGGTAGTTTTGAGTGTGTGCCCACAGCTGAATTACTGGAAACGCCAGGCAGACTTTCCCAAGTACCACAGGCATGTCTGGTTTCTGAGCTTCAGCAGGAAGGGCTTTCTTTTCTTTTCTTTTTTCTTCCTGTGAACAATATGAACTAGACTTAATATAAATACAACAAAGGAACATCCTCTCGGTTTATTTTGTGGTGATTTTGCCTTTCTGTAAGCTGGCATAGATTTTTAAGCCACATTTAAGCATTAAAAAATAATAACTATTTCAATAAAAATTGAGCCAAATTTATTTCCAATTTGGAGAATTTTTTTAAGTATTTTTAGTGGTCGTTTATAATAATACAGGAAAAATCGTAATTAAATTAGAGACAAAAATAATGTCAGGTGTTATCCAGCAGCATTGCCTGTAAAAACAAATAGCATAGAAGGCAACTCAGATGCCTATGTTGGTTCTTCCTGACTAGTGGAAAACCGGAGGAAAGACCCACGTATACATACACACTGCTGCCTCTGTGGCCCACTGCACATAGTGGCTCGGACTTTCCAGGGTTGGAGCAGTCAGTATCTAAGAGCCTGGCACACTTCCATCAGCATAGAAGGCTGTGCATGCCCACAGCTCCCAACACTCGGGCACTATCACAGAACCCCTTTGTTGTGTCTCTGCAGTACAGTTTTTTTTTAACTTATAAGGTAAAGCCTCCCCGAAACAGGAAACATCACACATCTGTGCAAGGCAGAGATCTAGTCCCCTTGGTTCTCAGAACATCTGTCACAGCTGTGCCTCGGCTGCCCTGATGACAGCTGTTGCTGAAGCCCACCCCCAGCCGCCGGGGGCTCCCTCATCTCAGCTTTGAGCTGACCCAAGATGGTTTGGGTATAAATGAGAAATGTGGGCATATATGTTCAAAACAAGTGCCATTTTGTAAGCAAATTAACCTCTTAAAAAAGCAGCCGAACAGATGAGAACAAATGCAGGTACATTTTTCTCCAATTTTTTAAAATACAGTAAAATATTAAAAAAAAAACATTCACAGAGATTAGAACATATGAAAAGATATGTATCAAAAGGTGATTGCTTTATCATGAGTAGATGCTTTAACATGCCTTTAAGTTTGCCTTTTCTAGATTTCCTGTATCTATTTTTGTGGGTTTTTTTGTTTTGTTTTTGTTTTGTTTTGTTTTGTTTTTTTTGTTTGTTTTTGAGACAGGGTTTCTCTGTGTAGCTTTGCACCTTTCCTGGGACTCACTTGGTAGACCAGGCTAGCCTCGAACTCACAGAGATCCGCCTGGCTCTGCCTCCTGAGTGCTGGGATTAAAGGCGTGCGCCACCACCGCCCGGCTATTTTTGTTTAATAAACACACTTTTAGAGTACTTCGGGGTGATAGGCCCAGTTGCAGGAAAGAACTGTGAATGCTCTAATTGGAAAGAATTTTCTGGAAAGTT
Organism: Peromyscus leucopus; assembly: GCF_004664715.2. Taxonomy (NCBI): domain Eukaryota; kingdom Metazoa; phylum Chordata; class Mammalia; order Rodentia; family Cricetidae; genus Peromyscus; species Peromyscus leucopus. The sequence continues at coordinate 55,697,104 of NC_051085.1, forward strand.
GAGTTAAGAGCTCATGGACACAGAAGAAATGCTTAGATTTTAAATATTCCTCATAAATCCCTCAGTGTTTGAATCTGCAGAGATATCAGCTTATTTGTAACTCAAGCCATTTGCAAAAAGTTTCCATTCCCAAGCAAACCTCAACATAAAATCTAAATACAGAGAAATAGATACTCGTTAACCCCACACGAGGCATGGGGTTTGGAGCCCAGTGCTTGGTATGCAGAGTCCTCTTTGCTTCTCACAGTCAGCCGTGTGAAGAGTGTTGGCCTGTCTTGAGTGACAAAACCAAGAAATGATAGTGGAGCTTCTGAATGGCTATTGAGAAGGTCATTTGAGGTCGTCGAGGGTCGTTGAGATGTATAGGTTTGGGGTCTAGTTCATCTCTCTGCATTTTTTTAAAAGTTGTGTCGTCATAAAAAAGTTTTAATAGATTAAAAAGAAAATGGAGACAGAGAGAGATGAACTGGAGTGAATGACCACAAGCTGGGTGGCAGAGTTGGGGCTGGTCCTGAGAGATCCTCCCTGAGCCCCAGCAGGCTTAGCTGCTGTTTCTCTGTCCACATTGTGTGTGCAAGTCACTTGAGCTTTGAATAAGGAAGAACCATATAATAATGAAATGAAATGGTGACATTGTTTCTCTGCAAACTACTGTCAATAAAAGGGGGGCAAATGTATGAAATCAGGTATGATGGTGTGTAACATGCCATAAATCATCAGAGACAAACTGCTTTCGCTCCTCTCTGGACCAACCATGCTCTTTTTCCCTGTTGTCCAGGACAGTGGATTCAGAGGCCACTGGGTGAGTTCAGGTTCTGGGGCTCACTGGGAACTTCCTCAGGTCTGAGCATCACTCTGTTTTGAGACATGTTCTGTTGCCAGAGGTAAAGCCAGGGGCAGGAGAGAGACAGCAGGCGGGGTTGGGTAGGTCCTGTGAGTGGTACCCTCTTATCCGCAGGGTAGAATTCTGGGTTGGTGCTCCAACAAGAGCAGCTGGCAAATGAACTGAGGCAAAGGGACAAGGCCACAGATGCTTGGTGCTGAAATGCGTCTGTGGGAGCAGAGTGATGCATGATGAGACTGTCTATTCATGGATGCCTATCTATCTGCCACTTTTACTGTACCTCCAACTAAATTCGAATGCACCTCTCGGGATTTCCTGGTAGACAGAATGCCACCAGGGCTATGACAATGAGTAGATGGTAGAAGACTGACTCCAACCTCTGTCTCCTATCGATGAGCAACACCTCTCAACACTCCACAAGACACAGGAGAGTAACAGGCAATGATGAAGAAAGTCAGAGAAAAATTATAAGGAAGCAAAGGGCAGGGAAATTGGTTAGATGTGAGGGGATGGAGCAATGGCCAGACCATGCCAGGGACAATTGCTCTGTCTCCAGCCACTTTGACTAACACACATAGGTGGTTGAAAGCAAGAGAACTCTCTTGATGTCTCACAGCCTCTCTGCTCCTGTGTGCCTGGGATCCCATACCACCCTCATCCCTTCATTTAGCCTCAGGGGGTCATTTCATGAGGGCATCTCTCATGATCTGCTCTACCCCTGTGTTTGCCTCTCTGTATGGTAGCACAGGTGCCCCTAGTGAGCACATCTTATTCTCCATGGCAGACACACTCATTTATGAAGACCATATCCATGGGGGCCAGGAACTAAGACTTCAACACAACGCCTCCCAGATAAGAGGTAAGGAACAAATTTTGGCAAATAAGAGTGATGTAAATAAAGGTGGGCTGCAGGCAGGAGACAAGAAAACTTGGTTCGGGAAATCAAGGATACTCATCCAGGCAGGAAGATGGGGTGCAAGTATACTCTAGAAGGCTGGGAAGTGGGGCCTGCTGCACCTGAGGAGAAGGTGGTCTGAGAGTGACGGCTTTCTATTCTGTGCCCGGTTTGGGGCAAGGTTGATCTGGAACTCCCTCCAAGGAACTTTTGTGGGTACCACATTGCATCTTCAAAGAATCCATGATGCTGAAGCCCAGGGTTTCCCTTAGCTTCCCCAGCTGTAGGCACACTGTGTGTCTGAACAACCAGCATGACTTTACCAGGTGTCCTGTGAACAGTTTGATGTGTGGGTATAGTTTATTGGCTTAAGCTTGCTAAATACACACCATTACATACATAGAGTGACTTGAATTTTGGAGCTCATGGCAACCTAGAAAAAAAAAATGATTTAGGAGCTGGAGAGATGGCTCAGAGGTTAAGAGCACTGACTGCTTTTCCAGAGGTCCTGAGTCCAATTCCCAGCAACCACATGGTGGCTCACAACCATCTGTGGTGAGATCTGGTGCCCTCTTCTGGCCTGCAGGGATACATGCAGACAGAACACTGTATACATAATAAATAAATAAATCTTTAAAAGAAAAAATGATTTTTTAAAAAAAGACCCTAGTTTACAGAAGAGGGAAATGATGCAGTCAGCTGTGCGGTGAACCCCTGAGCACATAATAGTAATTTGCTTTTCTGGAGTATTTAGCTCATGCTTAAGGCAAGGCTCCTGCACTTGAATTCCACTTCAGACTTTCTAAGCAGCAACTCGGAAAACTGCTTCCAGTGATACAAGATTGAAGCAGCTAAGAGCAGGGCACCCCACCGCTGAAAGGTAGAGTCCCCAAAGAGCACGGTGGGGTTCCCAAAGTGCACGGTGGGGTCCCCAAAGTGCACGGTGGGGTTCCCAAAGAGCACGGTGGGGTTCCCAAAGAGCACGGTGGGGTTCCCAGCTCAGGGGTGCAACTAGGATTCCGCTTGCTTTCCTAAGAGCTGAATGAAGAATTTTTCCACAGAAAGAAAAATAAAAGACTGAAAAATGAAAACACTGGCGAAGCCAAAGAATGCCAAGGAGATAGGTCCACTCTTGTCTGCTCCTCGTCCAACAGAGACTCACAAGCTCAGAGGGCCTTGGAACGCAGCTCCTCCGCAAAGGCAGTCTGTGGGACACCTGGGTGGAGCCTCCGCCGCTCACTGAGGCTGCAGAAGAAAGCCATGCTGTGTTGCAAATTCACAGGAAACTGGGCTGAAAAGGTTCTTCGTTACCTTTGAGCTAATACAGGACCTGTCTCATGGTGGCATTAAGTCTTCACTGTCAACCACGTTTGCAGCCAGTGTCCTCCGTAGATCAGCTGGCCTGTAATGCAAGGCAGAAACTGGGCTTGTCACAGCTGGGGTGCAGAAGGCTCCACTTCCTGGACCCATGAACCTTCCTTTGGTCTTTGATAATTTGGGGAGCCCAGCAGTGATGTTGATGTTATAGGGCATGCACTCTCCTGGATCCTCGGCCCTTGTTCCCTTGCCCTACAGCCCTGGGTGCTGACTGCTTAGTAGAGCTGGCATTGAACTCACTCAGGTCTGCTTTGCAGAGAGTTCAGGCTAAACAGCCACCTTCTAGAGGGCTTTTCACAACTGTATCCTACAAAACACCTGACTCCAGCCATGCCATGATATACTTAAGGTCTATATTAGTTGCGGGTAAACTAATTTTCCTAAGGTAAAATTTTCAAAGAATGACTTATGTTACATTAAAAACATTAGCATTTCTAGGTAGTAGAACAGCCTATGGACGGCATTTTATAATGACAATAGGAAAAGATGTTGCTTTGTAATCTGTGTTTTATTCAACTTGCCTTTCTTGGGGAGAGGGGGTACCGGGACTGCATAAGTTGAACACCAAGTTATGACTTCCTGAATCAAACATTATTCACATCAGCTCCTGCCTCTGGTTCATGTGAGGATACATTTACCCAGCTGCTTTTCATAACCCCAGGCTCCTGAACATAATCATAAATTCTCTAGAACCAGAATAGAAGCCTGAATTCTTTTCTTACATAACTACCCATGTCTAAGAATGCGGTTCAGATCTGAATGGAGCTCCTGTGTGGATCAGCTGACCCCATGTGAAGACATCACTCTGGAGGGGGCCTGTCCAGTCCAAGGTCTCTAAAGTAAGGGAGGCAACCCAAGGAGAAAAATCACCTTGCTGTGCAAGATGAGCAAGACCACCACAGTTTCAGGAGCCCAGCATCCTCTATGGTGGTCTCCTGGCTCTGCAGATCCCCACCGTCTTGACCAGCTCACACATGTGTCAGTCTGAATGCAGCAGCTGAGTCTGAGTGTCAGTTCTCTGGCAGAAATGTGCTAATGTTCTCTTTAGCTTAATCTAATATTAAGGAGCCCAGCAGGCAGGTCCTATGCACCCCAACCATGTCCAGCCCCATGGCTACAGAGAAGCCAAGCCTTAGTCTTCATCCTCAAGATGCCCAGAGAACATAAAGCTGCATGTGGTGACACCCATGGGTCACAGAAATTCTCGGCAGAAGAGTGTGGTTCCAGTAAGAGCCATAAGATCTGCTGAGGACAAAGACGCTGGCCAGTCAAGAGTGAGCATAGGACAGGCAGAGGCGGGAACAGTGTTCCCATAACGCTAACCATCACTCTGATATGCCAAGGAAGTGAACAGAGGAACAGTAGTGTGGTGGTATTGTGTTCCCCAAAATAGTGTGTGCCCTAAGGCGTGAGGACCAGGAACTAGAAGCATTTGGCTGGTTAAGCTTTTAGGTTTTGAGCAGCACAGTTTAGCTGAGAGCCATTCAGATATGAGGACACAAAGGCTTCCAGTCTGAGGAAACAAGATCAGCTGAGAAGTTGGCCAGGTGAGGTTAGCTGTGGCTTGTTCTGTCTCTCTGATCTTCCAGTGTTCACCCCAATACCTGACTCAGGTTTGATTTTATTAATAACTTTTAAGATTCCTGCTACACAGTAGCAAGGCAGAACAGTGAGGAAGGAGACTTCCAGATGGGGACAAAGGGTGCAGGTCATACCCACATTGAGTAGATGAGCCGGGGCCAGTCTAGAGAGCTGAGGTCCAGCCGGGGAGCTACAGAGAAATTATTGTATTGTAGATTGGCCATCTGCAGGGATATTTTTGTACATAGCAGGAATGACATGACAGTATGGCTATGCACCGGCCTGTGGTGGTAATTATATGTAGGACACCCTGAGTAGATACAGCTCAAAAAGAATACAATGGTAACCACTCAGTGTTCAAGAATGTTAGAGACTAGGACCTTGGAGGGTTCATGGTGGTTGGTGCTGTTTCATAGCCTCGAGTCTGGCATATACACTTGCTGTACTAGCCAGATCATATATCATGTCTGTGGAGGTAGATGCTGAGACAGGGATCCATGGTGTGTGAGACAGGCAGACCCAGCGTGTGTGAGACCAGTCTTTCTAGCCATCCCAAAGAAGAGCAAGCTGGGGATAGAAGTTGTGTATGAGGGGTGTGTTAAATGTCACTAATGGGAGTCATGGAGGAGGACTTTGTAGTTTTCAAGGTAACTGGAACAGAAGAGAATGAATTAAAGGGAAGAAGAATTGTTTTGTTTTCTTCAAAGCAACACCTGCTAAGTGAAATGTGGTTTTTTCTCTGCAGAGTCATGGATGGGCCTTCCTTTAGACCCCTCCTTCCTCTGAAATATGTTTATCAATATATTATATATAAAAGGACTATAGGAGGTAGGCATGACAGAGAAGAAAATTTGTCCCTTGTCTAGAATTTGAGGGATTTTCTCATAGTTTTTGGGAACTATATCTTAGAGTCCCAGTTTAGCAGGTACTGACAATTTGGGATGTTTGAACCTTTTGTTTTACATAAAGCTTAGACACTTTAAATTTCCTATTACATTTAGTTGTTAACACAAAACATTTATTTGAAACATTTATATGCGTTGTGGCTGGATCTGAGGGTCTGCAGGCATCTACCATTCTCACGCCATGAAGACATGCATTTCCTGTTTGCTGCATATCCACCAGGTCTTTATTCTTTACTTTTTTGTTAGGTCTTGGTTTTGGTTTTGAACTCTAGGCAAGTGAATTTTTGTTTTTCTGGTTTTGGAGACCCTTATATGGTGACTCCTTTTAAATTCCTTTCGTATATGTACATATTTTAGGAAGCTTCTACAGTAGTGGGTTTCTAGGTGGCTTTTCAAATGGACTTTAGTGTCAGCTGTCCATCCCTTTCTGTCCCGCCCCCTTTAATCCCCCGGTTCCAGTTTCCTTTTTATCTCTTCATAACACTATATTCTACTTCCCCTTCCTTCAAAGATCCCCTCCTCTCCTTTGTCCCTTAGTAGAAACCTAACCTCTGTGGTTACTTAGATTTCAACACACATATCTAAAGCTTAAAATCTAACATCTATACTCAAGAGAAACCATGTACTATTTGTCTTTTGGGGGTCTGGGTTACCTCACTCAGGATGATTATTTCTAGCTCCATCCATTTACCTGAAATTTTCATAATTTCATTTTTCTTCACAGCTAAATAACATCCCATTGGCTAAACAGACCACATTTTTTATTATCCATCCATCAACATCAACTGATGGACATCTAGGCTGTTTCCAACTTCTAGCTACTATGAATAAAGAAACAATGGACATGCATGAGTAAGTATCTCTGAAATAAGGTGTTGAGTCCTTTGGGTACATGTCCAAGACTGACATAGCTGTGTTTTGTGTTAGATTGATTTTTAGCTTTTTAAGGAACCCCCACACTGATTTCCATAGTGACTGAATCATTGTGGATTCCCACCCTCGATGAATAACTATTCTCCTTTCCCAGAATCCTTCCCAGCTTGTTTCACTTATCTTGGCCATTCTGACTGGGGTAAGATGAAATCTCAAAGCAGTTTTAATTTACGTCTCATTTGAGTTTCTCTCCATTTAGGGTGATGTTTGTTGGTGAAGGCTTGAGCTTGCTGAAAAATGCCTTTGATGTCCCTTGCATCCCTAGTTTCTCCAGGACTTTTATCATGAAGGGATGTTGGATTTCGCCAAAGGCCATTTCTTCTTCTAGAGAGATCGTGTGTTTTTTGTCTTTCAGTCTGTTTATGTGGTGGATTAGGCTTATTGATTTATGTATATTGAACCATTCCTACATCTCTGGGATCAAGCCAATTTGATCCTGGTGGATTATCTTTTCTGTGTGGTTTTGAATTAGGTTTGCAAATGTATTATTTAGAAATTTTATATCTCTGTTCTTAAGGGATATTAATCTGTGTTTTCTTTCTTTTTCATAGTGGTGCCCTATTCCATAGCTATGGTTCATAGTTCTTCCTTCACTTCTGTCCTCAGCCATGTCCAGGCACCTCAGCTCTGCAGATTCCATAGTGGTCTGGGTGGTGCAGTTTCTTCAGCAATGCCCACAAGCTCCCACTTCCCCAAAGGTCTTCTCAGGCTTAGCAGTCTCCTGTAGTTCTTTGACTGTTTTATTTTTTTTTTTATTAAGAAATTTTTTATTCATTTTACATACCAACCAGAGATGGCCCTTTCATCCCTTCTCCCACTCCCCCACCCCAACTCACACATCCCCTCCTCCAAAAAGGTAAGGCCTCCCATGGGGAGCCAGCAGAGCCTAGTACATTCAGTAGAGGCAGGTCCAAGTCCCCCAGCTCTGCATGAAGGCTGTGCAAGGCATCCTGCCATAGGTAATGGGCTCCAAAAAGCCAGCTCATGCACCAGAGATATATCCTGATGCCACTGTCAGGGCCTCCTCACATAGAACTGTCTCACTTATGCAGAGGGCCTAGTCCAGTCCCATGCAGGTTCCACAGCTGTTGGTCTAAAGTCCATGAGTTTCCACTAGCTTGGTTCGGTTGTCTCTGTAGGCTTCCCCAGAATCTATGATGCCTCTTGCCCATAGAATCCTTCTTCCCTATCTTCGACTGGACTCCTAGAACTCGGCCTGGTGCTTGGCTGTGGATCTCTGCATCTGCTTCCATCAGTTACTAGGTGAAGGTTCTATGATGACAGTTAGGATAGTCACCCATCTCATTACTGGGGTAGGCCAGTTCAGGCACCCTCTCCACTATTGCTAGTAGTCTAAACTGTGGTCATCCTTGTGGATTCCTGGGAATTTCCCTAGCACCACGTTTTTCCCTTACCCCATAATGTCTCCCTCTATCAAGATATCTCTTTCATTGCTCTCCCACTCCGTCCCTCCCCCAGCTCTACCATCCCATTCCCTCATGTTCTCATCCCCCATCCCCTTTCCTTTATTGCCCCCCTTTCCCCCAGTTTACTCATGGAGATCTCACTTATTTCCCCTTCCCAAGGTGATCCATGCATCCCTCTTAGGGTCCTCCTTGTTAGCTAGCTTCTCTGGTTAGCCTTTGCTTTATATCTAGTATCCATTTATGAGTGACTACATACCATGTTTGTCTTTCTGAGTCTGAGTTACCTCACTCATGTAGCGGTAATGCCTGCATTACCGATAACCGTTCACCATGTCCGAGCGAAGGGCTGCGGATTAAAAAATAGAGACAAGAGACAGCGGGTCATCCGTACGATTGGATGTCGAATGCCGTTTATTGAAAGAGGGAAGAAACCTTAAATACAGGCTTACAACACAAATGGAGGATCCCCTGAGGGCAGAAGTTCGCTACCAATGGTCTACATTCTAGACCCAATGTTCTGCATTCTTGCATCTAAGTTGTTTACACCAAATACAGGATGCACCTAAGTTGTTTACACCACAAGCAGGATGTAGGAACAAAGAACCTCCAGTAAGCTCTCCGATGATCCTAAGGTGAGAAGGACACCAGCAGGGAATCTGAATAGGGAGGACACCTGGTCAGCAAGCAAGGCTGCAGCCACTCACAGTCGGGGGCCAGGGCCCATGGTGCCCACACACTCAGGATGATATTTTCTAGTTCCATTCATTTGCCTGAAAACTTCATGTCATCATGAAATCAGTATGGCAGTTTCTCAAAAAAAAAAAAAAAAAAAAAAAAAATGGGAATAAATCTACCTCAAGACCCAATGATACCACTCTTGAGCATATATCTAAAGAATGCTCAATCACACCACCAGGACACATGCTCAACTATGTTCATAGCAGTATTATTCATAATAGCCAGAACCTGGAAACAACCTAGATGCCCCTCAATTGAAGAATGGATAAAGAAAATATGGTATATATACACAGTGGAGTACTACTCAGCAGTAAAAAACAATGGCATCATGACTCTGTTCTATTTCTATCATGGGAAAAAGTCTTAGTACATGTCCTTTCAAAATGATAGCCTCTGGGGCTTTATCCATGGCAATCTGAAAGTTTAGTGGCCCAGGATACATTGATTGCATCCATCTCAATATTGCTCCTTAGCAGTCAGACTGCTTACTGGGCAAATTTCCAAAAAAAAAAAAGATGAGGGAAATGCAAGTTTATGGAAAAATTGAATTGAATTTTTCTTTAAATGCTTTGTCTGTGGATTTTATGTTTAAGGTGGAAATGTGGGAATAGTTTTTAAAATGCTTTCTTTTCCTCTAACCTACCACTAAGTATTTAAACTATTTCCTGTTGAAACATGTGCAATTTTTTTCAAGTCACTAGCACAGCTGGACAATAAAGACTGAGAGTCAGTTCCTGAAAGAGGTGTCTGAAAAGGTGGAGGGAAGTTCCTAGCTCGTTGCTTTGCCCTCAATGTAGAAGAATCTGGTGTGGCTAAGCAGCATGGAGCTTGTCAGGCATGTACAAGATCCCAGGTTCATCCCAAGGACACACATTCATGTCAGTGTACACACATCCCACTCACATACTACAAACACATACCACACATGTACACACACACACACAACCACCACATATCTTTACATACTACACACACACACACACACACACACACACACACACACACACACACACCACACCACACCACACCACCACCACACCCCTAGAAAGACCAGGCTAAGCAGCAGCTTCCCGACTGATTTTCTTTTGGGGAGTTGGAAGGACTGTGTGTTTCACTAGGGATGAGAGGGTCCTGGCTCACCCAGGATATTATTTATCAAGATTAAGGCACACCATGCGGACTAGATTAGGGCTCAGTAGGTGGTGCCTGGATGTAAATTACAGATGCCTGAGGAAGAGCGCAATCAAAAACCTCATTTTTCTTATAGTTTATTTTCCCTTAATGTATTGAAGGGCTAATGTTAAAGTAATTCTCTCTCTGCTGGAATTCAAATTCTGGGACGGGAAATGGACAAAACAGCAATCCTGGAGTTTGTTAACTTGTGTACAGTGGGCAGGCAAAGCTTCCATGCTGACGCAGATGCCGCAGACCCCAAGCCTCTCAGGCCCTGGGCCAGCCTGCATTGCAGCTCCCTTCCACGTCACTCAAACTGCACATGTGGCAGCACCACACATCTACACGACAGAGGTCTGGAGTACTGCTGGGATTTCCTGCCACCACCCCACCCTGTCTTGCCTTTTCCACATGCCTCCTCAGGACCTGACCTGTGCCCTTTCCTAAGGGTCCTGTGCCTTCCCTCTCTTTCTCATGGGTATCAGGTTCAAATCTCTAGCTTGCACAGCTCACTTCCAGCTAGGCATTGTAAAGAAGTCAGACACACCCACACCCATGCACATACAGTATATAGTAACATATGCTTTTCTAAGACAAATCCTATTGGTTTTTTAAAAATTTAAGCTCTTCTACACAATATTAATCCAACTCATTGGTCACTTTGATTAATTGATTTTACCCTATTAAATAACCCGGGGTTACTGCTTAATTGCCAGAAGTACTGTTGCATAGCATCTACACATAGACTTCCAGGACGAAGCCAAGACACAGATGGTCTTAGGGTCTTCCTTAGAGACACAAAATGAGATTAAGACAGTTACAAGAAAAGAAAAAAGTCAGCAAAGAAAGAACAGGTCTAGTTTTATTATGGGTTGAACTTGGATTGCATTGTTCAAATTCTGGTAGAAAGGTCTCCGTGATGCCCTGTCTCTGGTTGTCTCCTTCACTGTGATGGCTGCTGTGAACATGGTTTCCACAGCAACATCTTGATACCTCGTCCTAACACTTCAGCTCTAAGAATTTCCCTATTGTTTAAGATGAATACTATGAAGTGACTCACAATGTTTAAGGCTATTATTCACTTTTATGTCAACTTCAAAGAATATTTGATCATGGTTTGGGGAAAGTGCGTATATTTTGGGACTGAATTTTATTTCATTTATAGGCATCTTTACTCCTGGCTGAGCTCTCAGTCACACTTTTATGTCCATGATTCTCCTTTTTGGAGTATTTTGCCACAAAAACTTTAGCCCTTGTACTGCACTCTTCCAAAATTTCCACTTGACTTTCCAAACCTGCTTTTCAAGCATGTCCACTCCTCATTTTACATTTTTCTAAATTTGTAGCTCTGTTAGTCAAGTCAGGTAATGTTCATTTATGCAAAGACTTATTTGTATAAACACATTTGACAAAAGGTTTGAAGGAACAGGAAAGATTGGCCTTGCTTTTCCTCGGATACCTGTGTCCTTCCAGCCTCCATCATCTTTATAATGCTATATTCCACACAGTGTCTCTTCTGGATAGGTCCCCATCAGATTTCCACTCACCCCATAGGAATCTGGTTTCCTGAACTTCACACAAAGGTCATAGTTGTCTCTTCTGCCATCTGGGGTGATTTTAGCTTTGATTTTCTGGGTTAGTAACATGGTTTTTGTGGTAACTCATGCCATGCTATGAGTATCCTGTGCTGATGTGTGAAGGGACAGGTTTAGGTCAGTATTATCTGAGTCTGGAATAAACAAGGGGAGGAGCAGGTAATATTTGTGACAGGGTCTATATGATCAGCATTTCCACTATTTCAAAAACTCCACCCAGACACCTATGAAATCAAGTAATATTATCTCTTACATTTTTGTATCTTGCTCAATTATTTGTCACTGAAGAGAATACAAAGCTCAGGGTTGTTAGGGCATGACTCATCTAGACAAGAAGTAAAGTTCACATTGACTGATAATAGTTGATACAATTTGCTTCTACATTTACATCTCCTAATGAGCAGCTTAACCAAATATGGTTCATCTTCAAGAATGAAAGCCCATCACTTAATTTCATCAAATATTCACACCTCCAACACATGAGTGTCTGGGACAGAGTGTCTCCTCACTTTAATGAGAGCTGAGCTGAGTATACACCAAACATTAGGCCTATTCTCTCTCTCTCTCTCTCTCTCTCCCTCCCCCCCCCCGCCCCCTTCTCTTTTGGTGTGGGATTTCTCCCAGGCAGAGCCAGTGTGACTCTGCAAGTCTTTTAAAACTGTTTGATTTACAATAAATCCTTAGAAAGGCCTATGCTTTCTATAGCTATTATTAATATCACCATAATTACTATTTTGCTATAATTTTTTAAATAATCCATGCCTTTGCCTCATCCAGTAGTTTAAAGCCTTCTTCTCTTTGAAAGCTGGTTCTGCTCAGTCTATCTGTGTCTCGGCTTCACTGAAAAGGGGAAGGAGATGCTGCTGCGGGGGTGGCCAGTGGCATCAGTCTAGGGCTTTCTGGGTAGTTGCTACTGCCTCTGTGAATCCCTGAACACATACACTTGTTTGTGCAGCCGGTCCCTGGACTCTGAGTAACCAAGGTTCTAGATCCCTTAACCCAGCTCCCACACCTTCCAGTCTTTAGCTCCACACTGTAAACTTGTATAAAAGTAAATTTTAGGTGTATTTAATACATACCACATTATATACACATCACAAATACTGTCCATGAACACATTCCCCATAAACATTACATGCATACACTCCCTATACACAATACACACGCACCACACATATTACACACTTCACACAGGTACCACAAAAACTCCACACCAGATATACACACTACATACACACCACATATACCGTATGCAATACACAAACACCACACACACTGTACACTACACACAAACAGTATATACACTCCCTTCAGGCATACACCTCACACAATGCACATAAACACACATGCAATTAATACATACTTCATATACTCTACATACACCACACACACACTCATGACACTGCTCATATACACCACACATAAAACAGACACCACAGGTGCATCACACACACTCATTCCCACCTCATGCACAGTATTCCATGTGACACTCAGCAACAGTGGTTGCTATGTGTGCCTATCAGGGTATATATATCCAATCATGCCATGTGCCTTAAATAAAACTCTGATGCTCCTTGTACTCTCAGAATCTAATAAAAACCAAATGTCAGATGCACACGTGTTTTCTGGGAGAAAGAAGTGGAGAATTTGGGTCATATTCTGAGCAATTTCTCTGAGGGCTAGCGTGTGCCAAACTGGAGTACCTTAAAAGAAAAAAGCTCTGGGCGCTTGCCTCTGCCTAGTGGAGAAGGGTCCTGCTCTCAAGGTTCAGATGCACAGGGCCCTGGACAACCCTGGAGGAATTTGGAGAGAGTTAGAGCCTGCTGTGAGTCAGGCTGAGGTCACTGATGTGGTGAGAAGTGAATGGTGAGTCAACCTGGCTACTGACAGAGCCCAACCCCACTTACCAACATGTTTCACGGCCTCATGTGGCTGAGCTGTGGTGGTGGGAACACTGGCAGAGAGCTTGGATGGACACCAGGGGTTTGACTTGGTGAACCCACGCAGATCTGGCCCGCTCCACTCCATCACACTCGGGCAGGTCTGTCAGGAACAGGCAATCTAGGCAACACATCCTGAGGAAAGGGATCTGATCTGAGGAGACCACAAATCCAGACTCAGGCGCACTCTGCCAGATGTGGTGTCAATACCCTCTCCCACCGTTCTCAAATGTGACACCTCAGTGGAGAAGAGGAAGCCTATCAGCACTGGGCAGTGTGACCTCGGAGTATCTGTCCCCTGAGAGCCCAGGACCTTAGTCACTTCTGCGAGTTACAACACACCGCATCACCAGCCAAGACGGAAAAGTCACGGACCTCATTTCTTTGGGCCCCAAATATTGAGTAATAGATTTTAGTATCTAGAATCTGTGTGCCTACTTGGGTCTCTGATTCTACGTTAGGAGACATTAGTATCAAATGTGGTTAGATGCACCCATACTTGAAGTGCCTGTCAGCATTTCATGAGTGGCTCACCCTTGGAAGACAGGGAGGTGTTAATTGGAAATAGAGTTATCCACACTCCAGTGGCACTTGTCACCCTTATCAGAACTCCCTCCCCCTTTCCCAGAAGGAAGCCTTTCATCTAAGTGCTGTGGGATAATGCTTTTGTACACTGGTTTAGTAAAATGCTGATTGGCCAGTAGCTAGGCAGGAAGTACAGGCAGGATAAGCAGACAAGGAGAATTCTAGGAAGAGGAAGGCTGAATGAGGAGACGCCAGTCCACTGTCTAGGGAGCAACATGTAATGGCACACAGGTAAAGCCATGGAACACGTGGCAACATATAGATTAACAAAAATGGGCTGAGTTTAAGTGTAAGAGCTAGTCAGTAGTAAGCCTGAGCTAATGGACAAGCAGTTTTAACTAATATAAGCCTCTTGGGTCTGAGCGGCTGTGGACCAGGTGGGACACAGGAAAACTTTCAGCTACATCTAAGTGCTTTAAATTGTGGGCACAGGTCCTTCCTACAGACTTCTACACCAGATCGATGCCTGTGGCATTCACCCAAGCTTCATGTGGCTTTCCTGTGAGGCAACCTGTTATTGAAAAGATACCTTAATTTACTGACCCATACAATAGTTGATTGACATGATTTTTTTTCTCAGTCTGGGCTACAATAAATAAAATCACAATGAACAAACTCACGGGCCTAGTAGGAACAGAGATGTGGTCATATTTTGATGTCTAAGGGAGTAAAGAGCAGAATTGAATTATGCTTCTTAACTACTCTGCACTGGCAGGCTTGTCCACAAGCCCCATGAGAAGAACTTCCGTGAGTTCTTCTTGTACTTGCCAGAATGGACTTTATAGGCACCTCTATGGCCTGGGACACCAGGCCTCTTCTCTGTTTTCTATCAGGCTTGAATTTAATCTGACACTGTCTCTCTCTGCCTTTATGTCCTTTCTGGGGGCATCCTGCTAGACACTTGGTGTTTCTAACCTCGCTCTGATCTCCGGACATTTATATGTCTAGATTCACAGTGAACTCAGGTTCCTGCCAGGGCCAGTCCGCCCCATTTAACATTAGCTTACTTTAGAGCACTTTTGTGTCTGTTTGCTGCTAAGTTCCGGAGCGTCACACGTTAACAGAAGGCATTCTGAGGCAACAGAGCAGCACAGAGCCCAGAGGGGACACTCACTTAGGTCTTATCCAGAGCTCTTTTACAGATCAGGCTGAAGCTGTGACATCACCTGAAGTGCCCGCTTCATTTGTCTTTGTCCCCTGCTTCATCCTCTCACCTCCACCCACTCACCGCTGTCTCTTCCAAACACATTCTTTAAATGTTTACTTGAGATGGTAAAGACAGATACTTAGAGAAGTCTAACGATGTGGTTATACTAATTTTTATCATTGAGCTGTGGTGGTATTGTGTTCCCCAAAATATTGTGCACCCTAATAAACTTATCTGGGGTCAGAGAAGAGAACAGCCCCAATATTAAACATAGAGGATAGGCAGTGGTAGCACATGCCTTTAATTCTAGCATTCCAGAGGCAGAGATCTACCTGGATCTCTGTGTGTTCAAGGAAACAGCGAAGCATGATGACTCATCACGCCTTTAATCCCAAGAAGTGAGCCTTTAATCTCAGGGAGTGATGGCAGAAAGCAGAAAGATATATAATATATTATATATAATATATATGTAAACTAGAAACTACAAGCTTTTAGCTGGTTAAGCTTTCAGGCTTTGGAGCAGCAGTTCAGCTGAGATTCATTCTGGATGAGGACTCAGAGGTTTCCAGTCTGAGGAAACAGGATCATCTGAAAAACTGGCGAGATGAGGAAGCTGTGGCTTGTTCTGCTTCTCTGATCTTCCAGCATTCACCCCAATAACTGGCCTCAGGTTTGATTTTATTAGTAAGTACCTTTAAGATTCATGCTACATTGAGCTGTAATAGTTTTTGTGAACAACAATACCAAAGTTGCCATGGTGTGTAGAGTTTCCATCAACTCCACCTCTGAGCTGTGACTGTGTTGTCCATCATGTGAGATGGCAGGCAGGTGTGTAGTAAGATCATGTTAGAATGCGATCTGGTCCTATATATCATATGTGTGTGTGTTGAGTATATTTATATTATATTTAAGTAAATGTCCTTGACACAGATTCATTTTGAGATAATTCTTTAGGTATTTCTTTATACTTAGTATTGAGACTGTATTTCTGCATAAAGAATCATTTACCTATCTTAGTTAATGAAAATATTGTTTTGTCTTCTAAAGGCTTTATTCTTCATCTTTTAATCGTTCTGCTGCCTGGGGGCCCAGCCCCTAGCAGCGCAGAACTCAAAGGGAATTCACAGGGAATCTCATACTATGACTTTTTTTTATCTGAGGGGATGAGGGAAAAGACACTCACATACTATCTTGATGGTTTCCTTCAGACCTTTTCTTTATTCTTCTTTTGCATTCTCTATTTACTTTCCTGGTGATCTCTTTCTATTATTCTTGATGTTTTCTTTCTAACTCTATCTTTATTCTTGGTGTTTCCTTCTAATTCCTTCTAACTCTCTCATTCTTGATGTTTTCCTTCTAACTCATTTTAACTCTATCTTTCCTTTATAGCTTATATATTCTAGCAAAATCTTCTATTCAATATAAAAATTACAATGTGGTTACATTATGTTTTTCAAGTGAATGATTACAATGAATATAAGTAAAAAAACACCATGTTTTCCATACCCTTTACATGATTAAACATTTTGCATATTATAGGTGAAAAACAAATTATCCCAAGAATCCACATACATTCATACTCAAGTAACTTGTTATAGATTAACTGTGTAGACAAGCAAGGTTTTTTTTCTCAGTCAGGTCTTTTACTGGCAGACTGCATTTAGCAGTTACAAAGAAAGAATCAATCACTTTATGACTTATCTTTAAAAGGAATCTTATAAGGAATCTTGAAGGAATCACAAATTTAAACTTATACATACATACATATACATATACATATACATATCATCACCTTTGGTCATCAACCCATCCTAGCAAGAAAGGTATGTCAGCTAGTAATAATTGGGCTGCTCTGTTCTTGTTCCCTGACCTTAACAAGTTCCTCACTCAACTATGTGCCTTTCTAAAACTTTAATTGTCTTCTTGGGTTTTTCACCTCAAAGCTAACAAAAACATCTTAGTCTAATTTTACGTTATTTTCAAAGCTTTGTTTCAGCTATCATGCACTCTGGAACCTGTGAACATATCTCCCAACATTAAGTTTAAAAAAAATTAAGCTAGCTGGGCTACTGGGATTCAATTGTTTTTCTTAATCATTAACCTAAGCCATGAACTATAAGGCTCCTCAATAGAAACTCATGTGTTCCAGCTGTGTGACACTTGCTTGTTTTATTTTTTATCATCAAAACTCTATTTAAACTATTATTATTATTATTATTATTATTATTATTATTATTATTAACAGACAGTACAGCTTAGGAAAAAATCATCTTCATAATAATCCACAGGTAAAAATGTCCAGTAGAACAGGATATTTCCATGAGATAAACACACTACATTACAGGCAGTGGGAATCTCCCCACATCCATCCACACCATGCCAGATACCAGAGAAAGATGGCAGCAGCAAACACGTAAAGGCACAGCAGAAGCAAAGACACTCTGGAGTCTGGGGTCTCGGGGCCTTGTCTATCTGAGATTCACACATCCGGGATTTGCCTCCTGGTGGGCTGACACCTTGAACTTCAATTGTCACCCACCGCTCCTCTGACATGACCGCTGGCATGATTGTACATATATAGCACACCTGGAATTGCTTTTAGGCTATGGCTTGAAGGACAAAGGTTTATACCTTTCCCTTGTGTAGACACATGACCAGAGTTTTGCTCTTTCCATGAGCTTGTGTTCAGATTCACCTGCCCCTGCCTCTATACCTCACCATTTATTTGTCTGCCTTTGTGTTGACACCACCTGGGCTATAGCTACATCTGTACACAGCTCTCGGTGTTCACTAACAAGATTGATTGCTCCTCTGACTGTCTATGATCATGATAGCCAGACCTCGACCTCTGGACTTCCATACACCGCTTACAATTACTTTATCTACTTGAACAGAGAAAGAAAAACATTGTATTGTTGATGATCCTTGTGCTAAATCTCTAGTTTAATCCATGAACATTGTATAGCCTCCATGCTTTGTCTTTTTGTCTCTCTGATATCATGTATATGCTACTTTTTCATTTTATGTTTTTTTATTAATTTTTTTACTTTAATTATACTTTTTAATTTCATTTTAAGGTTTTATTTATTTATTATGTGTTATACAATGTTCTGCTTGCATGTATGCCTGCCTGCCAGAAGAGGACACCAGGTCTTGTGTTATGAGCCACCCTGTGGTTGCTGGGAATTGAACTCAGGACCTCTGGAAGAGCAGCCAGTGTTCTTAATCTCTGAGCCATCTTTCCAGCCCGAGTAACTTTTTAAAATATCCTTTATTTTTTAAGATTAGAATAATTCCATCATTTCCTCCTTTGCCTTCCTTCCACTAAACCCTCCCATATATACCTACTTGCTTCATTTTAAATTTATGGCATCTTTTTTAATTAATTGTTGTTACATAATATACATGTTATATACATGCATATGACGTGTGTATATGTACACATACATATATACTTTTCAGTCTGTATAAAGTCACTTGTATGTATGTTTTCAGGAATGACCATTGGGTATTGGAAAACCAACTATTGTGCTCTTTCCTAGGAAAGACTATTTCTCCCACTCAGCATTCCTTAACTTCCTGTAATCTTTTGTGTAGGGTTGACTCCCCCTCCCTCATCCACATTAAACTGTCTATTGTTGTTTGTGGTGATATTTTGTTTGTGATATAACACATAAAGCTTGCCTGAAGATCAGAATGCAGAGCTAAGCCATGAGTTAGCCACAGAGGCCAGGCAGTGGGGGCACACACCTTTAATCCCAGCACTCAGGAGGCAGAGGCAAACAGATCTCTGTGAGTTCAAGGCTGCCTTGGGCTACACAAGATTGATCCATTCTAAAAGAGAATCAGAGCCAGGCAGTGGTGGCACACACCTTTCATCTCAGCACTTGGGATCTCATGCCTTTAATCCCAGCACTAGGGAGGTAGAGATAGGAAGTGATATAGTTGGGCAGAGAGAAGAATATAAGGCAGGAGGAGGCAGGAGCTCAGCACCTTTTGGTCTGAGAAGTCATAGAGGTAAGAACTAGTGGCTGGCTGCTCTTCTTCCCTAATCTTTCAGCTTTCACCCTGGTATCTGACTCCAGGTTTTTATTATTAAGACCAATTAGAATTCCTGCTGCAGTTGTTCTTGTTCAGCTCATGTTTAGGTAGTTGTGTTGATAAGAGGTGCAGCCTCTGAGCTTCCTAGAAGACAGTCTCACAGCAAACTTCTGTTCCTCTGACTCTCACCATCTTTCCACCCCTTTCCACAGAGATCCCTGAGCCTTGGTGCAGGAGTTGTATTGTAGCTGTATACATTGAGACTGGGCTCCATATTTCTGCATTTTGATTGAATATAGTTTCCTGAAATAGTCTGTGTCTGTTGAAAAGAGATGCTTCCTTGATGTAGGACTACACTTATCTGTGGATATAAGGACAAATGTTTAAAATGTACTCAGTGATTATGCTAGACTAGCAAAGTGGTTATTGTAGGTTCTCCTTTAAGATCCATGCTTCACTAGCCCTAAGTAATTGCCTAGGTTTCTAATACCAGGTATGATTTCCCTCTTGTTGAGCAAGTCTTAAGTCCAATTAGAGAGCTGTTGGTTATTGGTATACACACACACACACACACACACACACACACACACACACACACACACATATGTTATAAGGTATGCATGGCACTACTGCACCCTTAGGGTTACTGTGCCATAAAATTCATTGTTGTGGTTCATGGACATCATAGCCAGGTAGGACTGTTGGCTGCTTCCCTCCTGTAGAAGCTTGCCTGACACCTTCTGGTACCATGAGAGCTATTCCTCACGGAGGAGGCTTTCAGGTCAGTTCCAGCACAGGGTCCTCTGGGAGCTGTGTCTGAAGTACATCGTGTCTTCAGCCATAGGGGCTTAACTTCCACTTCTGAGGAGCAACCAAGGTCAATAGCAATAGCCTTTAATGTTTAGGGAGCCTCTTAAACAACCCTGACCAACAGCTAAAAGGGAGCTAGCACCTCATGCCTGGTGTTATGGTTTTGTTAGACAGCTTTGGCTCTTGAAGGGATCATTGTCAGCCCACATGGGAAACTTTCATTTAAACTATGTATGGGTACTTATACACAGACTTATGTGTGTTATAGGTATTTTTAGGTAAATACTAGTGTGATTCTTTATGACCTTTGTAGACACCCTTACTGTTATTTCTACTTCCTCCCTCCTTCCTCTTCCCTAATTAGAGCTCTCCATTTCCCCATTTCCCCCACCAGCTCACTTGTACACTGATATTCCCTCCTTATTGCTCCTCCACCCCCAGCTCTGACAGTGGTCCCTCTTTGCTTTCCTGGCTTCTGCAGATATCCCAGCATCTTTACTAGTCCATGAAGAGTTGGAGTTAGATCTCTCAGGTGAGAGGGAACATGTGGCTTTTTCAATCCACGTCTGTGTTCCTCACTCGATATGACTTTTTCAGGTTCCATTCATTTACCTACAAAGTTCATATTTTCATTGTCAGTCTGTCAGGTGAAGGACATTTAGGTGGTTTCCGTTTCCTAGCTAGTGTGAGTAAACAGCAATGAACATGGCTAAGGAAGTATCTGTGGAGTCCGATGTCTAGTCCTTTGAAACTCTGTCAAGGAGTGGTATAGCTGGACCACATGGTCAACTTTATGGTACCATAGATACCATCATTTAAATTCCAAGTTCTTAGTCTTGGTTTTATTTGTGTGATTTATGACATGTGTGGTGGTTTGAAAAAAAAATGGCCCCCAAAGGGAGTGGCACTATTAGGAGGTGTTCCTTGTTGGAGTACGTGTGGTCTTGTTGGAGGAAGTGTGTCACTGTGGAAATAGGCTTTGAAGTCTCATATATGCTCAAGTCGTGCCCAATGAGACAGACCACTTCCTGTTACCTGTGAGTCAAGATGTAAGAACTCTCAGCTCCTTCTCTAGCACCAAGTCTGCCTGCAGGCTGCCTTGCTTCCTGCCAGCATGATAATGGACTAAACCTCTGAACTGTAAGCCAGCCCCAGCTAAATGTTTTTCCTTTGTAAGAGTTGCAATGGTCATGGTGTCTCCTCACAGCAACAGAAACCCCAACTAAGACAAAAGTTGGTACTGAGAGTGGGGTATAGCTGTGATAGGCCTGAACATGTATTTGTTTGGAATAATAAGGACCTTGGGACTGTGGATTAAAAAAGCAGTTGAATGCTTTAAGTTCTGTTTAATGGGCCATCCTAGTAGGATCATGGAAGACAGTGGTGCTGAGTGTGATTGCACTGTGGGTGCCCGGATCAAAATGTCTCAGAGTAAAACAATATTAGTATGTGACCTCGAGATCATTCTTGTGATATTTTGCTTAAGAATGTGGCTGCTTTTTATCCTTGTCTGAAGAGTTTGCCTGAGGCTAAAGTGAAGGGTTTTTTATTAATTCTGTTGGCCGAGAAAATCTGAAAACAGCTTAGTATTGACTGTTGTGTGGTTATTATTGGTCACACTTATGTAGATTTATGATGAAAAGGAGCAAGAAAACATAAATTTTGAGGAGAAAAGGAGCACCAGAATCTGGAATGGAGCTAAGTCTTGTGTTCAAGGAGATAAACAAATTAAGTAACGAAATGAAAGGGAGAGGTGACCTAAGTGCAAGATCTCATACACCTAAGTTTCCAACTTGTGAAAAGGAATTAAAGAAAAGTTTAGAGCCTGGTGTGGTGATGCAAGCCTTTAATCCCAGCACCCCAGAGGCAGAGGCAGCAGGTCTCTGAATTTGAGGCTAGCCTGGTCTATAGAAGAAATACCAGAACAACCAAGCTTAGGCAGTGAAAGTAACCATGGAAAACAGAAAGCTGGTGAAAATGTAATTGACTGAGAAAACCATGTTCCAGCCCCAGCAATCAGCAGAACTTGGCAGCTTCAGCCATGAGGTTCTGGCTTTAGAGTCAAGGATAGAAGAAAGGGGCTATGGAATTTGCCTCCGTGACTAAGGAAAGCTGCTGAGGCCAGGCATGTGTCAGAGATGCCCCTAAATGGAGGCCTAGAAAGGTCATTGTGTGAAACTATGAAAGTGAAGCCTGGGTTACTTTGGAGATCCCAAGATGTTGGAGATGCCAGAGCCAAGGGATACCTACTGAGGAGAGCTGCTAACAGGAAGTGGAACAAAAGAGAAAGAAGTGTGCTGCAGTCAACAAAGCTGAAAGGATTTGGAAATATGAAGATCACTTTGTCATCAGACATGTAGATGCAGAGTTTGGAGTTTACCCAGCTGATTTTCAGTCTTGCTTTGGTCCAGTATTTCCTCACTATGCTCCCTTCCCTACATTTTTGAATGGTAAAATATATCCTGTTCCATTATATATATTGTGACATGCTTTTTTATTTTAATTTTATGAGGGATTACAGTTAAGAGATTATATGAATCTCAAAGGAAACTTGGGACTTTAGACTTTTAAATAAGTTTGAGACTGTGATAGACTATGGGGACTTGGATTGAATGCATTTTTGCATTATAATATGACTATAAGCCTTTAGGGTAGAGGGAGTGAAATGTGGTGGTTTTAAAAAAAAAATGACCCCCAAAGGGAGTGGCACTATTAGGTATGACCTTATTGGAGTAGATGTGGTCTTATTGGAGAAAGTATGCCACTGTGGAGGTAGACTGGGAGGTGTCATATATGCTCAGGCTATACCCAGTGAGACAGACCACTTCCTGTTGACTGTGAGTATAGATATAAGATCTCTCAGCTCCTTCTCTAGCATCATGTCTACATGCATGCTGCCTTGCTTCCTGCCATGATGATTGTGGACTAAACCTTTGAAACTGTAAGCCAGCCCCAGTTAAATATTTTTCCTTTATAAGAGTTGCGGGTGGTCATGGTGTCTCTTCACAGCAATAGAAATCCTAACTACGACAAATGTGAAATGCAATTTAATCTGTGTTCTGGCTTTATATTATATAGCCTTATTAATTTTTTTTTTTTTTGTTTTTTCGAGACAGGGTTTCTCTGTGTAGCTTTGCGCCTTTCCTGGAACTCACTTGGTAGCCCAGGCTGGCCTTGAACTCACAGAGATCCGCCTGGCTCTGCCTCCCAAGTGCTGGGATTAAAGGCGTGCACCACCACCGTCCGGCTTAGCCTTATTAATTTTATTTAAAGTCTAAGAATTTGTCCTCATATTCTTTCTGCTTTAATGACACAGTTCTATCCTTTGAGAATAGGTCTCTGAAAAGCAAAATGACAGGTGTCCAGAAAGCATGTGGAATACACCCTGAGCTCCCGTGGATCAAGTGTCCCACATGTACCAAAGAGATATTTGTAAAGAAGAATGCTGCCAACTGTAGTGCACAAGGTGTGGGAATTGTCCCTAGTGTATTGCAGGCAGATGACCACAGGCACTCTGGAAGAAAGTGGACAGTGTCCACTGAAGCTCACTGCAGGTTAACATAACAACCTCACAATTCTAATCCAAGCGTCGAATGTTATTCATTTTTCTCAATGCTGTGACCAGTAGGCATGCAGACAACTTTATGCCTCCTGATGTAATTTTCTGCCTTGAGTGCTGTAGGCTCTGGGACTGGCTTCTAACCTTGTCACATGGGACAGGCTTGGCTCTTCATCCCTACACTGCATACCAGAAGCTGCAAGGTGGCTAACTGAAGAGGGTGTGCATTTTTGAAGAAGCATGCTGATATGAGGTTCACTGCGATGCTGAGCACTCTGGGGCAGGAAACTCCAGGTGGGCTCTAGGCATGTCAGTCCCACAGCTTCAAGGATCTGAATTCTGCTGACCACTGCTCCACCTCTATTGGTAACCCTCACTCCACAAGGAAGCTTGATTGTTGGCATTGAGCTGTGGCCTCCTGAGGTCCCAAGCAAATGACACGGTCCAGGTGAGCCTAATGTCTGATTCACAGTAACCGGGTATTGTTTCAAGTCATCCATAAAATGTAGTTATTTGCTGTATAACACTAGGAAATTAGTGCAATCCAAAAGTACCCATGCACCTATTCATCAAAAGAAACATTACTGTGTATTCCACTGAAGAATGTTAACAGAAAAAGAACCCAGTGTCAGTAAATGGGAAAAAGAATAAAGTGTGACACATTTATGCAACATAACAGTACAACCCAATGAAAATGAACCAAGTGCTGGTAAAACTGTCCATACAATAAATATGTATATATTAAAAAAAACCCTCCATCCACAACAAGAAACAGAGAAGAAAAGGCTAAGGACTCGTCATGCTCCAGTCACAGAAGAGGACATACCAAGAAACCATAGTCCATCAAACAAAGAGACCAGCGCTTTGAGGTGTTGTCAGGGGGTATCCAAGAGACCATCAAAACAGTATAGGGTACTGCCATTGCTCTCAGTTGCCCACTAGAACTTGATGGTAAGACCCTATTGCTGAAAACACTACCTACTTTTGTCAAAGGACAGGGGGAGGTCAAGCTGGTACTAAACCAGAAGTGTCCTCCTGAGGGATAGCTTTCACAGAGCCAGAGTGCTATGCGGGCTGCTGAGAGAGAGGAGTCATCAACCGTCTTCCCGAGCTGTGAAACCTGTGAACCACCATAAGGACCTGCCCAGCAAGGGATGCCCAATGGTGCAAGAGTGGCATGAATGACTTGAAGGTAGACCAGTTGTCTCATTGGGTTTAAGACCCACTCAATAGGAAAGAACTCCTTCTGGCCAAGAACCCAGAGCCAGCGAAGTCATAAACCCTAAGGGAGAACCTACTACTGCTAAACTGATACAGTACCCAACTGCCTAAATACATCCTTTCACCTGTAGATTAGTAATAGCTCTCGTCATAGAAACCCCTTTGTTATATGATATTTTGTTTGTGTTCTGACAAATAAAGCTTGCCTGGAGATCAGAGAAGCAGAGCAGCAGCCACTAGAAAATTCTTTTTTTGTCGTTGTTGTTACATTTAATTATATTTATTTTTGAGAAATTCATATAATGCATTTTAATCATAATTCACAACCTCTCTTCCAGCCCTTTCAAGACCCACCCTCTTTATATACTCACCTAATATTTTGTCCTAATTATTTTTTAAACCCAAGTCCAATTTGTGCTGTCAACCTATTCTCAGGTATTTCACTAGAAACTTCCTACCTCTACAAATCTTCAGACTGCATGCATGGTGAGATCCTGTCTCCACCTGCCCTATATTCCTGTCTCTACCTCCCGATTGTGCTGGAATTAAAGGCTGATCCACCACCACCTTGCCTATATGGTTAACTAGTGGCTACCTCCACCCTCTGATCTCCAGGCAAGCTTTGTCAGAACACAAAACATCACACAACACCCCTTGCTCCTCTAAAAACTAGAGTGATTAACAGAGATCCACAAATGAGCAAAGTACAGAGAATGAGAGACCGTGGAGGGCTCATTCCTAAACTGGATATCTATATCATGCCATACCCCAATCTCAAGGCTCAGGTGATGCCCCAGAAGATGGAAAAGAAAAGAGTCAGAGGTTATGGAGAACTGACTGGAGTAAAACAGTGTCTTTCAGATATAACAGTCAGTTTGAGCTCTAAACACTGTGGCTGCTACACAGGACCTGCACAAGCTCAGTGTGGTCAGTATTCCAAATGGGTGTCTAGGGGCTCACAAGGCCCTTGTGGAGGAGCTACATAGATGGCTACTGGGGGAAAGAAAGCCAGTATCCCTGGCAGGGGACAGATAGTAGGCTTACCATAGATAGATAGATAGATAGATAGATAGATAGATAGATAGAGAGATAGATAGAGAGATAGAGAGATAGAGATAAAGATATATAGATATTTAAATAAGGACAAGAAGTTAGAAGGGAAATGTGGGGGAAGAGACCTAGGAGAAATTGGAGGTGGTAAGTAAAGGGGGATTTGATCAAAATAAAATTATTCATGTATGAAGGTAAAATAAATCTTAATTTAATTTTTTAAAGTAAAAAAGAGCTGTATTGTTTTTCATTATTATGACTGTATTTATATAATATTGCAATAGTTTTACATTTTAATTCAGTACTAGTTGTTAATTCAGTACTATAAATGAAATCTTAGAGCTACTTTCAAATTTTAAGTATCCAGGACACACCAGAGACAAAGAATTAGTGGATAATTTTCATGACAATTTTTTAAAATTTTATTGAGAGTCTGTATAAACTACATTTCCTATTCTTTTTTTATAGCTCGTGACATTTTTTTAAATTAAAATGTAATTACATCATTTCCCTTTACACTGTGTGAATAGATGTTGCTGTGGTTGGTTTAATAAAGAGGCAGACTGTCTTTAATAGCTAGGCAGGATAAGGTTAGGGAGAGAGCCAAACAGAGAATGATGGGAAGAAGAAGGGCAGAGTCAGAAGAGTAGAGAGCAGATGCAGAGAGAAACAAGATGGACATGCCATACTGAGAAAAGGTACCAAGCCATGTGGTAAAGCATAGATAAGAAATATGGAACAATTTAAATATAACAGTTAGCTAGTAACAAGCCTGAGCTATTGGCCAAGCATTTATAATTAATATTAAGCCTCTGTGTGGTTACTTGGGAGCAGCTTATAGGACAGAAACTTCTGCCTACATTCTGTTTCCTCAACCCAGTCCCTCCCATATACCATCCTCCCTTGCCCTCTCTCTCAAAATCATGACCTAATTTTCTCTTTTTTCTATATGTCTTTTACATCTTATATCTTGATCTTATTCATTTTTCTGCCCTTCACATCTGCCCTCCACCCCTGCACCCCCAAATAAAACAAAATTTAAGGAAAAAATGAAATAAAATAAAAGGAAAAATTAAAAATCTTGTCATGGAAACCGCAATATGGCACAGTGAGTCATGCCTTAAACCCCTGTGTCCATATTGCAAAGAGTCATTGGTCTGGTTCAAGGCCTCTGGTTTCTACTACACTATCCATGTGGGGCCCTCACTAGGACTCTTCCTGGATATCCTGTTGTTGCCCTGTGTTGTGGAGATCCTGCAGCTTTGGGCATATCAGTCAGGTCCCTTCACATGCCACAGCAGATCATAGATGGGGTGGATGTTGGGGTGGGTCAAGTCTTAACCCTGGGTTTGGCCCTGGGCAGTTGTAGGATTGGTCTGCCAGATGTGAAATGAGGACAGTTCTCCCATGCTCACAATTGCAGGGCTGGCTCACCCACACCTGCATCAACAGAATTGACTCTGTTGCACTGCCCTGGCTGGGTGCAGGGCCTGCTCTCCTAAGTGTCGCGGCTGGTAGGGGTCAGGGACAGCTCTCCTGCTCCTATGACCACAGGGCCAGCTCTCCCACCTGCCCCAGGCATTGATGGACTGGGGGGGCAGTTCTCTCTCCCACACATGCAGTCACAAGACAGATGGGTAATGGGACAGCTAAGGAGCTGTATTGTATATAAACAAGATTGTTTGCCATCAGGAATCTGTAAGTGTTCCCGTGAATAACTGTGGTATCTCTCCTCAAGTTCAGAGGAGTCTTCTGGTTCCAGAGAAACAGATGAGAAAGGAATCCAAGTTTTAAAGAGAAAGGCCAGAGTTTGAAATAGTTTCTTCAAGCTCTGTGTAGAGTACCAGGAAACAAAGCTCTGACTGGACTGAAGGTCCAGTGTCACTTCTCTCTCTGTCTCTCTGTCTGTCTGTCTCTGTCTCTCTTTCTCTCTCTCATTGTTTTAGTACATGTTCGAAGTACCTTGGCTTTGTATACAGGAATTAATAAAAATAACTAACATTTTATTTGTATTTAAATGTGTGTGTGTTTGCAAAGTAATTTAAAATAACCAAAATTTCCAGGATAAGATCTTGGACTGGTGGTGGAATCACTTTCCAAAATAAACTTGGAGCCTGAGCATGTCTGTTGAAGAAGCTTTTTGCATTTCCTATAAAGTCGCACCGGCAAAGGGTGATGTTCCCACATCAGCCTCCGTGACAGCTCTGGGTGGCCTGTAGCTCAGAGATGCAGACTTGGGTCTGGCTCTTGTGCCTTAGATAATGGCCTAGTCCTGCGAGGCTACAGCTGA
This sequence comes from Peromyscus leucopus, assembly GCF_004664715.2. Classification (NCBI taxonomy): domain Eukaryota; kingdom Metazoa; phylum Chordata; class Mammalia; order Rodentia; family Cricetidae; genus Peromyscus; species Peromyscus leucopus. The sequence goes on from NC_051085.1 coordinate 55,725,215, forward strand.
GCAGACAGAGCAGCCCAGGAGTGGGGTCAAGCGGAGTTCTCCCAGCCCATACCAGGAATTTTGACCATTACCCTGGACCTTAACAGATGTATTATGGCTTATAAAAGTATTTGGGCATCAGCCAAAAACATCCCAGCTGTCTCTCTTCCTTAATTCTCCAGCTTTGCCCTAAATAACAACTGTATTGCAAGCTCAGAAAACTATGTGACCTGTCCCACTCCAATAGACTGGAAAGAAGAGCTCATCAACTGCTGACCAACAGGTACAGGAGAAAGGTTCTCTGTGTGCCAGACCACTGGTCTCCCCAATCCTGGTCACCTGAGGGAATTTACTTAACTTCTGAAGGTTTCTTTTTCATGTGTATAACTCGACCTCCAAGAACAGTTAGCGGATGATATAAACACCTACAATACTCAGGGAAACAGAGAAGCCATTTGTAGAAAACACATTTTTTACTAAGGGAATAAAACACAGTGGATTTTTAAAGAAAGAATAAAGATACCAATAAGATGAGCCCTATAGACCACACACCATACTGTTGAGTACAGTCTGTGGAGGCACTCTTCAGAGGCCAGTGTGCTGGTGTACTCCCCTAGCTACCATGCATACCTCCGTTAAATAGCTACACACCGCTTTCCTAAGAATAAACAGTTACAAGCATGGATGTCCTCTCAGATACCCACTGGCTTTGCTTACTCCTGTGACTTTAGCCCCTTGGAGAAGCCATAAATAAACTGTGTGGATGTATCATTCCATTTTTGGGAAAAGCTGGCCTCAGTATAGTCAGGAAAAATAAACAAAACATATTGGGCAACTTGAGAGTAAGCCAAGGGCTACCCTATGCTCCGGATATTCAGGGATGAGTCAAGGTAATTACTTCCACCCCGCTTGGATTACAGACTTGGAAATCAGGCAGGGAAATTTCTATATAAATCACTGTAGAAGATCAGAGCATATCCACAGATTAGTGAAGATTCACTATTTATGACTAATCATATCTATGGCTAAGCTAGTAGTAATTAAATAGTCAGGGTAGTTAAATCGTCACTGAGAACTATGGCGTACATCTTCTGGAAAGTCTGTTTTCAAAGAACTTCCTATTCAATTGATCCAACTGTGTCAGTGCCCCATGAACAACCAGAGAGTAGGCTAACTACTAAAATATCTGCTGTAGGCTTCACTTACTTAACCACTCAGACAATTAAGATGGCATTTCCCTGAGGCTGGGGCAGCGACTGCTGTTTTGGGGGACCATGGAAACACATCTTGGTTTTGTTTTTAGCATGTGGCCAACATCCCAGTCGAGGAGAGATGAGCTGCAGATTCCCTCTTCAGCTGGGACATGTTAACACGGGGTGGGGTTTGTGCTAAAGTCACACCACACATGGCCTGCTTATGCCCCTTTCACTGGCAACATTGGCAGACACAAAGAAAGCCTTCGCAGTTCCCAAGGAAGACATTGCTTACACAACAGTCGAGGGCCGTGGCTGAGCTGAACATAGTCTTTCATTTTCAGTAGAAACTAGACTGAGCATCAGAAGAAAGGAAGTAAACGGTCCACTCTCTGAGCAGTATGGTTCCTCCTTGTCAGCAGGGTGCTGTGTTTGTGTCTCTGCTGTGATTGACATGAGTGATGCATGCTGGGAGCTGAAGTGTGGGAGGAATGCGGAACCAGCCTAGTAGAGATGGCCAGTGCCATGGGTTCACTCTAGCCGAGAAACCTAGGCAGGTGACCGAGGGTGACTTGAAGAGTAGCTGGACAGCAGGTTGAGGGGTTTCTCATTAATTCTATAAGCAAGATGTGTAGGAATTTGCCAAGACACAGGTGAGGAGAATATCTGAGAGTCAGGCATGCAGAAACACAGAGAAGGCTGAAGCGCCGAGGGACCCTTGTGTGGGGCTGTGGGTGAAGAGAGAACAGGAAGAGAAGGGACGGGAAAGGATCCAGTGGCCAGGCTATTCTAACTCGACTAGAGATGAGTTTAGGGAAGCTGGGCAGCAGAGAGATGCATGCTGGTCCTATGCTTGCTTGCTTTTTTAAAATTCCAGCTAGGATTTCAGCCCACGGCATGGGGCCTCCCCTAAATGCCCAGAAGTTTGTCTCCTAGGTGACTCTAGAACAGTGGTTCTCAACCTTCCTAATGCTGCAACCCTTTAATACAGTTCCTCATGCTGTGGTGACCCTCAACCATAAAACTATTTTTGTGGCTACTTCGTAACTGTAATTTTGCTACTGTTATGAATCGTAATGTAAAACCCTGTGTTTGAGTCCTGAAGGGGTTGTGACCCACAGATTGAGAACCATTGCCTTGGATCCTTGTGTATCCATAAAGTTGATAACATTAATCATCACAGCTTATATGCAAATTAAAGGCTGACTCCCTTCTAAAAAGTGCTTTTCTTTCCTTTCTTGGCCTTCTCGCCACTCCCTAAAACACCTGAGGGTGAATCAGAATATATTGATATGCATACAAAATATACTATCTGGATTCTTTGTAAATATCTGTTGTATTATATAAGATCAGATACCAGTAAATCATGTATTAATATTTAGGTATTTGTGCTTTATTAAAAATATATCCAACAAAACATAAATTAGAAAATTTGGGAAACTTTGTTTCTACAACATTCTTACAATTATTTTTTCTGTTGTGCACCTAAGTTTGTGGGATTTAAAAAGGACCCATGGGAACTGGAGAGACAGTTCGACACTGTTCTGCAGAGAACCTGGGTTTAGTTCCCGGAGGATCTGATGACCTCATCCGGCGGCCTCCAGAGGCAACTGCACTCAAGTGCACATATCCACATGCGGACACACACACGTACACATAATTATAAACAAATAATTCTTTCAAAGATAAAACCTGTGTATAATCCATTTCCTTAAGATGAAGTTATTTGGTGTGCTTGCAACCCGTTTTGTACAGTTGCAAGGAGGAGAATCAGCCTGCCTCAGGGATGAACCCCTTACTTGTTGTCCAATGCAAAGGGGTCAACCTTGAAACCATATATAAAAAAAAAGACAAAAAATATCCTCAGCAGGTTGCATATTTATATGTATGCCTGTATATATTTTATATATGTATACACCTATACACACAGATGTATAGCTATGTAACAATAATGAAAGTGAGGTTATTAACTTGAAAGGGGGAACATAAGAGGGATTCAAGGGAAGACAGCTGGGGATGATGGAGGGATGAAGGGGGATGGTGATGTAATTCTATTTCAATTGAAAATCTATTTTTTGCTGGCTGTGGGACTTGGGGAGTGCGCACAAGAGGAGCAGACAGAGGGAGCCCCTCTCCTCCATGTTGGCCTCCGGGCTAGACCAGCACCTTTGCTCTCCCACCTCGAAGCCTCAGTCTCCCAACAGGACCTTGGAGTGACTGCTCCTGGTTCTGCTGCAGGAGTCCATGCTGAGTGAGGACCGAGAGCTGCTGGGCGGAACCTGGGGGCTGGTTTCTCGTGTGCTGTCTCTCAAAGGCAGTCAGATCTGTTCTGCCTTTATTGTTTGACTCTTAAAGGTCTCCAGGTCCCAGCATTCTGGACTGTCCCAGTACCTTTTGATCTTGACAGCAGACTGGTTATCTCATTTTTTTTTTTTTTTTTTTTTTTTTGGTTTGTGGGACATTATCAAATATGACCCATGACAACCAAAGGACTCTCTCCCAAACAAGCCACTAGCATCCTGTTTTCTTTCTTTCTTTCTTTCTCTCTCTCTCTCTCTCTTTCTTTCTTTCTTTCTCTCTTTCTTTCTTTCTTTCCTTCCTTCCTTCCTTCTTTCTTTCTTTCTTTCTTTCTTTCTTTCTTTCTTTCTTTCTTTCTTTCTTTTTGTTTGTTTGGTTTTTTTTTGTTTTTGTTTTTCAAGACAGGGTTTCTCTGTGTAGCTTTGCGCCTTTCCTGGAACTCACTTGGTAGCCCAGGCTGGCCTCAAACTCACAGAGATCGGCCTGCCTCTGCCTCCTGAAGCATCCTGTTTTCTTCAAACATGCAGCCAGCATCTTGTTTGCTGTCCCACGTCCTCTCGCCCTGTCCCTGGATCTGCTGCCTCAGGGTCTCATGTGACTCTGCAGCAGGCTGATTGCCTCTCAATCCCAGCCTCATCTCTCTCACTACTGCTTTCCTGGACCCTGGATCGTAAGGTAGCTCTTGTGATGAGAAAATGAACTTATGTTTATCTTAGAAGCTGACACTAGATTATTTTGTGAGAACCCTAATCTCTCCAAATACAGTAAATCTGAACTGCTAAAGTTTGCTCTGTATACATATTTCATATGTTTCAGGTGCATGTGGTCTCTGCTCTTCAGAGACACAACGTACATGGTCAACAGACTAACCACCGTTTTGGTTTCGGGAGTTCATCACATTGGAAGAGAGAGCTCTTGGCTATTTCATCCAGGAGTTAAAACTCCAATAAGAACTAAGACAAAATCTAGCTGACTCTAACTTCAAACAGGTGCCAAGGCCACACCACATGTCAGAAGATGGGTGGCTTGGGAATTTGAAAGAAGTATTGACACTTGCCATCCCTCTGAAAACACCAACGCTCTGACTCTGCAATGCCAGCCATGTTAGCGTTTCCACTAAAAATCATCCCAGGAAGAACTGGATGACTTTTGCAGCCATTAGAAAAGGCGAGAGGAAACAAGTAGAATTTCCAGAGGCAGGAAAGAGGCGTGTGTGTTTTGTATCAGTTTACTAGCTGATGACTACTTCTGCTCTGGCACAGTCCAGCACAGGGCACATGTCAAATAAGCACGTCTCTGTTAGAGACCAGGTGACCATACCGGCAACAGGGAAGATGCTCTGAGAGTCAGTGTCCTTCCCTTTCGGCATCAGACTATTGAAACAATGGTCCCCAAGAAACTGGCATTTCCCCGGGCTCTTATGTGGGGCGAAGGAAAGACTAAAGCCTAGTACCAGATGGAGGGAAAAGAGACCTCATGCCACCGGAGAACTTGTCAGATCACCTTGAACAAGAAACTAAGACAATCATGATGAGTAGAACAGACTACGCTTTCACCAGAATTGCTTAGGTATACATCTCTCTGTCCTTCTATTTAAACCTCCTATCAAGACCTCAGAAATGAAATGGACTTGTACAGGAACTATGCCCCTCTTCTTAATATAGCCACATCGAATAAGACTTCTTTTTCTCAGCTTTTCACTATTGTTTCTTTAATTGACCTACTGAAGATGCCTCCTGGGCCTGACTCATTAGGGTTGCCAGGCTCTGACCCTAACAGCTCTAGGAACAGCTATTACATGGGGTTGCTGTGTAAATATATGTATTATCAGCATTACATGCCAACCTCATCTCATGCCTATATCACTTTACAAAAGAAACAGACTCTACCCTGCCAGTCATGAATTCTCATTTGGAACAAGAAATCTGTTAACTCCCTCTCTCTCAGCAGGCTGTAATGGTGGGAAGGTCGTGAACCAGTCAGCCCCAGCACACTACCCCACGTGGTGTTGATGCCATCTCTCGAATCCATGCAGAAGACTTGAGGGGTAGTGGTGCACACCTAGACTCACACAGCACTTAGTTTTCTAGCATTTGCAGAGATGTCTGGCTATCTCAGTTGGGCAGATATCCCTTGTCTTGTTGAAGCACTTCCTATGTTTGGAAATATGTGCATCTGCCGTAACCAGTTTCCAGCTTGGTGAACTCTGCAATAAAATCTGGACACAGACAACCTCATCTAGGAAGTTACTAATATGTCCAATTCCATACCATTCAGAATTCATCACAGTGCACATGAAGTTGTCAATTTATCAAACAGTAACATCTACCTAATTCCAGAGTCTGCCCAACATTTCAGGAACACGGTAAAAACAGTTTCTCTTCATGCCATACCACACTGAGTTAGCTGATGTGGGAACCTCGGACCTTAAAGAGCTGGGAACAGCATACCTCCAGACAACAGCCACTACCACTGGCTTATGTGCTGAAAACGTTTCTCTTTAGACGCACCAGAGAAGTGGGTAGCTCCAGGAGTCTACAAAGAGCGGAAACCGTCTCCTCAAAACTTCTAAGTGATTAATAATTTCATTAAATATTAGAATGTTGGCAGGAGGAATCAAATGATGTGGGAGATGGGGAGAAAGTGGCCTGGAAAGCAGCAGCTGTCTCTCATGGAAGACTGGGGGGAAGGGAGGCAGAAAAGCTTCCAAGCCAGCTGGTGCTGCTGCTCTTGAATCCCACTGGAGTCCGCCTTTTCCATGCGCCCGCTCCCACAGCACCTTGGAAAAGTAACATTCCATGAAAAACAAACAAAGGAAAGGAACTTTCTGGGAAATGGGACACACACGGAATGCAAACGATCCTTCCTGTTGTCCCTAATAAAGGAATATGGAGCAAGAATTTCCACCGCAGAGCTGGCGTTCAAGTCCCTTCCAAACCCGAATTCTTCGTGGAGTGGCTGTGTAAACATATGTATCTGCCTGCCACCCTCTCTCTGAGTTCCTAGGGCTGGCTTCCATACAAAACAATGACAGTGTGAAGAACTTTGTTTGAATCTTCTGTAGTTTCCAGGGCCCTGGAGAATTTATTAAAAACACATTTAGAGAGATGGCTATTAATTTTGCTCTTGAAAGAATTGTGAGAAATTTTTGATTTTTGTTTGTAATGGATCATCAAAAAATGAGAATGTGTGTGTGTGTGTGTGTGTGTGTGTGTGTGTGTGTGTGTGTGTGTGTAAGGTTCTGACCTTTATTTAATCTTCCCAACATTGCAGCATTCTGAAAATGTTGCATTACAGATAAGATTTTTTAAATGTATCTCATCAGCATAAAATTATTTTCTAGCTATTTGTCTTACTGCAAAAATAAATTCAAGATATTGCTCATTTTTGCAGTAAAAATACTAAGAGTCACATCACTATACCCAAACTGCTGTTTCTCTGGAGCACAATAACAGAATCCAGGGATAACAAAGCTAGGAGGTGGGCCATTCCAGCTACAGGCATAGCTACATTTCCCTGGGTCCAAGAGGTAAGATGAATGCCATCCCATGGTTCACATGTATAGGGGGGCTACCCATCAACCCCACATGCCCCCAGAGTGCTCTTGAGTGAGAGCAGCAGGAAATATTAGAAGGATTTAGAATGTGGAGATAAACAGATAGAAAATAAAGGATAGCTTCAAGAGGGCCTGGAACCTATTCCAATGGGCCCTGACTATCTTTGCCCCAGGGTATTTATAGAAATGCCAAGGGGTGGAGCAAAAGACCTCCTCCCAGCACAGCCAAGTGCAGACCATCTCAGACACCTGCACTCAGGCCTGTGGTCTAATCATCTTCCCTATGCATACCTGCTGAGTAAAGCCATGAGGAACCTGAAAATGCACTGAAAATAGGTGACAGAGTGAAGAACAGAAGAAAGCGTGAAGGTTTGGCAGTGTTGAGCAAGGTGATATTTAAAAATCAGCCATGGAGGTTATAAGAACATTTAGATGATTCCTCTAATTGCACAGCACTCCAAACCTGTTCAAAACCTCCCCACAGAGGCTCCCAGTACTGAGATAAGTACAAAAAATTCCAACCAACTGGCCATGAACACATTTCTCTCCTTCTGTCTTTCAACAATGAGACTTCCCTGAACCAGATAGCCAGGCACAGACCTTATCTCCTATTAGAGGTTATTCACTGAGATAAACATTTTTTCTCTTTATCTTCCAAATAAGGTTGGAAATAAGATGTTTCCTCGATGAAGAATGAGGTATCCTTTTCCTGACTTCCAAATTCCCCTAGACTCAGCTGCCCATCACACTTGACCTTTTCATCATTCCTCTTCTGAGCTTGGTGTCTCTGTTTCCTCCAAGGCAGCTTGCAGTGGTTGCCAGGACTGTTCCTGACAGCTGGAAAGACCCCAGCACTGGAAAGACAATGAATGTCTACAGCCCAGCAACCGGGAAGAGAGCAGCTCAATTAGTCTCCTGCTCCTAAGTGTTGGTTCTTAACTCAAGGCTGGGCACACAGGAAAGGACAGGGGACAGACAGGACGGAGCCAGTTTGCCCTCTGAGGGAAACATCATATGAGGGTGGTCACAGGGCTCCTGAGAGTCACCTGGAGACTTGCACACAACAGAGACCTCAGCCTTTCCCAGTCTTCTTACTCTGAGGAGGCCTACTACATATAGCCATTGTTGCAATTAGAATTCATTATTTTTGTTCAATATCTATCTTGATGTATTTCATTTTATAATGAGCATTTAAGATTTTTTTTATAATTTTTTAAGGTTTATTTTATGTATGTAGTGCTCCATCTGCATGTACATCTGCATGCCAGAAGAGGGCATCAGATCCCATTATAGATGGCTGTGAGCCCCATGTGGTGGCTGGAAATTGAACTCGGGACCTCTGGAAGAGCTGCCAATGCTCTTAACCTCTGAGCCATCTCTCCAACCCCCATTTAAGATATTTTTAATCAAATTGTGCATTAATTATTATTTAGATCATTATTAACAGAAGACAATCAATATACATTTTTTCCCCTGGTCATCTTCCCCTTCTACACCCTGTGGCTCCAAGAAATAGGAATAAAGAAAATCCCTTGCTGAATTCCAAAGTAAAGAAGCTTAGCATGAGGTACAAAGAAATAAAAACAAGCACATGGGTCCAGTTACTGTCCTGATACCCAGGGGTTAGACTTACAAGTCCTGAAATGAAAACAGGTTTTAAATCTTTTCAGAGCTAAGTAAGGATACGGTGGAATGAGGAAGGAAAGATGAACAGGAAATGAAGCTGGAAAGAGAGTAGTCACAAGGGAAGACTGTTGTTCTCCATAGCCAGGGTTTCATGCTTTACTTTGCATGAGAGACATTAAGGAAGCTGTAAAGCTGAAGGTCAAAACGAGGCTTCGACTGTGTACAGGCAAGTGTGAGAGAAGGGAGTTTGCAGATTCCAGCCCCACGCTGAGGAGAATCAGGCTTTCTTTCCATAGGAACTATTGGAGAGACAGTTGCATGAAGGAGGCTTGATTGTTTTTAGTGCTGTGGATATCACTCTGCATAAATAAAACACTGATTGGCCAGTAGCCAGGCAGGAAGTATAGGCGGGACAAAGAAAGGAGAATTCTGCGAAGTGGAAGGCTGAGGCAGAGAGACACTGCCAGCTGCCGCCATGACAAGCAGCACATGAAGATGCCGGTAAGCCATGAGCCATGTGGCAACTTATAGATTAATAGAAAAGGGTTAATTTAAGATATAAAAACAGTTAACAAGAAGCCATTAGGCCAAACAGTTTAAATAATATAAGCGTCTGTGTGTTTATTTTATAAGTGGGCTGTCAGACTGCTGGGGCTTGGTGGGACCCGGAGAGAAAACTCTCCAGCTACACCTGTGTCCTTCACGGCTTCACCCCACCCCACAGGTTCAGGTGCATCTCGGCATCCATCTTTCCTTTGCTCTGCTGGTGTAACTCCCTGGCCCAGGCCAGACTGGCTCTCACTTGTTTTGCTCCACACATCTGTCACCTGGCTTTCCACCATAGAAGGAGCTTGTGGGATAAAGTGTTGAGGTCTTGGTGCATTTTAGGTTACCTTTTCCAAGCTTCAGTTTCACTTTCTTAAAAAAAAGAAAAAGGGATCATGAATTCCTACAGAACACAGATGCTGAGCAAGTGAGCTTAGACACTGGAGGACTGTGTGATCAATGAGAAAGCACCAGGCTGGTCATGTGGCCTGTTTCTGCTGCTGCTATTTTTCATGAAGATCCCCAAGGATGGCTTGATTTTGAAATTTATGGGAGCACAGGCAGGAATTCCTCAGGAACACAAGTACACAATTCATCACAGGAAAGGCTGAGCTCCTTCCTGTGACAATGGCATGGTTGAAGACTCAGGATGATATTTCTGATAAGATTCCAAAAGAGTTGAAAGTTTAATACTCCCAACATATTTAAAGCCAAAAAAAAAAAATCCTCTCCCTTTTATGCCTTCCAAATCCCTTTTCCTCTTAACTTTTCCAAAATGCTGAAGGGAAAAATACAACAAAGAAAATGTGTTTCTACTCACGAAATGTTAAAATAAATATGTAATGATTTCTTGGTCAAAATTTTCCTTTCCAAGATAAAAATAATTTGAAGTCACATATGATAACTATTAATGTGACCATTCCAAACCGTGAGGCATGGTATTCCTCAGGCAGCTCACAGGCCGCTGAGCAGGGTACAGGAGCACACCCAGGAAGCGGAAGATGATGGCCAGCCGGAAGTTGACACACAAGAGCTGGGTTTTGGCATGGAATGAGAGAGGAGCTGTGCATCCCTCCCTGTGACACTCTGCAGCCATGGTCCAGGACCTTCCCAAGGTCAAATCCTCACAGATATTTCTGGGTTTAGCCCATCACCTCACAGTTGTGCCATGGTATATATTGTGGTATGGTGTGTGTTGTGTTGTGTTGTGTTGTGTTGTGGTGCGTGTTGTCTGTGGTGTGAGTTGTGTTGTGGGTTGTGTTGTGTTGTGGGCTGTGATGTGATGTGAGTTGTGTTGTGGTGTGGTTGTTCTCAATATCTGAACTACGCTAGTCCTCTGTCCTTCGTGCCTTCACCCCAGTCCATGGGCCAGACTTCCTAAAGACCATTACTATGACATTCCAACAGCACTGTGAGTTACTGCACCACTTACCAACTATTTTTTAGAATGTCTCCAACTACTCATTCTCCATCTGCTGTTCACCATGAAATGTGGCCTTCAGGTTTTGTTCACATGAACATCATGTGCCATTATCAATACTGGAAATGATTGCTATGTCCACTCATGCTGTCATAATTTATTAAATGCCTATTGTGTAGCAGACCGTTTGGGAATAATTATGGGCAAGGGCAATAAAGTCACCATTTTCAGTGAACATAAAAGTCCAATTCAGGAGAAAAGCAGCCATACAGGTGTGGCAGGAAGGGAAACAGGCAGAAGCCAAGGCCCTGACACTGAAGAAAAGAAACACCTCAGAGGACAAGATGCAGCCAGACTAGAATCCGATGGCCATGAAGGGAGAGGGAAGAACAGTAACAGAGATCCCAGAAGCAGGATTGAAAGTGGCTTCTCCAGAGACAGAGCAGCAAGCTCAGGAAGCCACCTCAGAGCCCGAGTGAGTGTTGTGTGATATTGGTCTCTAGATGGCTCTTACGCCATAAAGAATTTGTAACCCATCTTTCTGATGAATGAGCTATGAAAGTTATATGTGTGTATAGAGTACACTTCTCCTTTGATGATATAGATGCTGTTTATTCCACATTCACTCTTATATCTGCTTTTTCTTACTTCGTATGTTTTGGTCAGATGCATTTCATCTTCATTTATTTTTAGAATTTTGTGAATTCTCTTTTAATTTCTCCATTAACCCATTACTTGTTCAAGGGCATATTATTTAACTTTCATATATTTGTTGTTTTTCATTGTTGCTCCTATAAACTTGTAATTTTATTCTACATAATAAGAAAAGATGCATGATATATTTTCAATTATTAAAGATTTATTGACTGTGACATAACACAGGTCTATGTTGAGAAACATCTCAGGCACTGATGAGGACGTACATTATGAAACCATGGATGGACCGAAGCGTTCTGTAAACACCCGTACGTTTTTTACTGATTTATAACTGAATGATCTTTTGCTGAACATGAATATTGATAATCTCACTCAACATTACATGAGCACCCAAAGCTCCCTGTCAATGGGTAACATTTTTTTCTGTACACTTGTATGATCTGGGGCCGGGCACACAGGTACTTACAAGTGTTTATAGCCTTTGTGCTGAACTGAGCCTTCTGCCACTCCTGAATGACATCCTTTGACAAGGTTCTAACCTGATGTCTATTTTATCTGATAGAAGTTTCTCCTGCTCACTTTAGGCCTCTGTTCACTTGGAGGATCTTTGTCCCTCTCTCCACCTTCGATCCATGCGCACCTGTACCGGAGAGCTGAGCGTGCTGCAGACAGCACACAGCGGCTCTCATTCGCTGCTTCATTTCAACGCATTTTTCTAATACATTTTCAGCTTATGGGATTAAATGTTCAAATTCATGGATATCATTATAGGGATTTTGTCTCCATGTTATTAATCATTTCTGTTTGTTTTTGTAAGGTCTTTGTTCCATTAAATCTCCCTTGGTGCCCATCTTTGTGATTTGGTGTTTTTGTTTGCTTGTTTATTTGGGGTTTTGGTGGGGTGATTATTATTGTTTCACTGGTTATTTGTCCTTTCCTGCATATGCAATCCGTGTCCCCAGTAAGATTTACTATTTTTCATCCTTTCGTGATGGTTGTTACCATCCTTTCACTTCCTATTACAGCACATTCCTTTTGTTTTGGTTTTGGTTTTGTTTGAGACAGGGTTTCTCTGTGTATCCTGGATGTCCTGGAACTCACTCTGTAGACCAGGCTGGTCTTGAACTTGAACTCACAGAGATCCACCTGCCTCTGCCTCCCAACTGCTGGGATTAAAGTGTGTGCCACCATGCCCAGTCCGCAGCACATTTTTAAGAGTTCCTTGTAAGTCAGTCTAGCAGCAGTTAGACTTAGGCTTTGTTAATCTGGAAAAGGCATAACTTCTGCAGAATCATATCACTCATAGCATTTGTGAATATGTGGCTTTGCTTTTAAGAATTTGATTATAATCATATCAATACCTTCTAGCCTGTGAGGTTCTGCTGAGAAATCTCGTTCGTCAAGTGAAGATCCTTTTGTATGGGAATTGATACCTTACTCTTGATGTTTTTAGACTCTTGAAAGTGTGGCTTTCTTCTTAGGTTGAGGCTATTTTTACTCCTTTGAGTCTTCCTGGATCTGGTGTTCCTATTTGTCCCATGGCTTGGGAGTTTATAGGTATTATTTTGTTTGCAATCTATTTGATTTTTCTATTTTCTTTCTTTTTTCTCCCTTTCTTTCTTTCTTTGTTTATTTATTTATTGGTTTTTCGAGACAGGGTTTCTATGTGTAGCTTTGGTGCCTTTTCTGGAACTCACTCTGTAGCCCAGGCTGGCCTCGAACTCACAGAGATCCACCTGCCTCTGCCCACCCCACCCCGCCCCCACATGCTGGTATTAAAGGCATGCACCACCACCACCTGACCTTTATTTTTTTGTGGGGGCAGAGAGTTTTCTGTCTTTTCCTTTTTATAAAACCCATAATACAAAAGAAAATCATTACTGGTTCCCTACAAGTCTCATAGGAATTTTTTAATTCTTAGTTCATTCTTCATTAATAAACTTCTGACTTGCATCAAAAGTTGTATTGTCAGCTTAGAAACTCACCCTTAGACTTTGTTCAGTTTGTAGATAAGTCTTTCTGATGGACTTTTCTACTTCATCCATTGTACCCACAAGCTCCAATATTTGCACTTGATGATTTTTAAGTCTGTTGACATTTGTACTCCAGTCAGTATTTGTTCTCCTCACATCGTACCCTTTTGTATTCTCTTGCATCTGTCAAGGTCCACTAGAATCATTTTTTATTTCAAACACTTCATGGATTTTCATCATTTGGGAGTCTGTTTCTTTGGAGTAACATTGTGCCATTGGCAGTGTCGTGATTCTGTGCTTGTTCATGCTTCTTGTGTCCTTGCTGAATGTCTGCAGAACTGATGTAGCAGCCACCTCCTCCATGCTTCTGAATGGACACAAATGTGATCTCCATGATACTTCTGTGTCTCTAACAAATAGCAGTGGTTTTTGCTGCTCCAATAATCCAGACTTCTGGTACTTGTGAAAGTAGAGGGACAAATTTACAGTAGGTGTGTGTTGTCATGATGTATTATTACCTTAGGTCCAAAGGGAAGAATGTTAACTGCCAACTGTGGCAGAGCCTCAGGCAGTGGTGGCAGTGGCACCTGAGATTTGTTTATTGGAAGGTATGTCCTTAAACCGGACAAAGTACCAGTTGCAACGAGCACAGTGATGCAGGTGACAGTAGTGTTGATTCAAGAATTAGGGGAGTATGGGAAATAGGTCTCTGGGCCCCCGGGTTCAAGGAATTCAGATCTCCTGGCCTTGAGGTGCCCTTCCCTGCTAAATTGTAGAGGTGTTACCCAGACTCTATCAGGAATGCAATGTAGTGACTGGATTTGGATACTGGAAATTCTGGAAGTAGCTGGACTCATAAGTGCACAACCTTTTGAGCTGATGTTGTGGGTGTCAGTAGGGCCCCAGGTTGGGGGAAGGTACTATGCTCACCCAACCTTGGGGTAGGATCGACTTTGGCAGTTTCTCTGTCCCTAAGATTTCTCCATGCTGTCCTGAGAACTAGGCATACTATGGGCTTCCTGTCTGGCATGTAGCAGCCATATTAACTCTAGAAAGTTCCTGACACTGGGTTCAAAGGTAATCAGGACTTTAGGACTTGTGGCTTCTGCTCTATGACAGTGTTGATGTCCCTCAAAGCTTAGTGGGCATTTTCAGTCAACACCCACCCTCCACTTCTGTGTTCTGTCTTCTTCACAGCACTTCCGGCCATCTCAATTACTCATCTCCTAGAGAGGTGCCCTGGATCACACCCTTTAACAGACCTGACGCAGAATACATGCCCATGGAGAACCTGTGAAATGAATGGAAACATTCCCCCAAATATAACTCTTGAAGAAAGAGCTTTATAGCTCCCAGCATGATGTAGATAGAAATGTGAATTAGCCTGGCAGCTGGCGGCACTTCTGTCCTCTTGTTTGATGGTCTTCCTTGCAGTTCTGCAGTTCTGCAGTTCCGCAGTCCTCACATTCTCACGGCCCCGAGAGCCTCAGTGCAGTACTTGGTGGATTAGCACTCCTACGAGAAGGTCAAAGCAGGACATGTTTGGTGACCAAATACATGATACAAAATGGGGTAGATTATACACTGTTGACCATTGGAAGATGTTCAGTAAAAGTATGAACCAAAACAAAGAAAACTTATGTGAAGTGTGTCTTTCAATTAAATTTGAACAGAATTGCGTTCTCATATAACATCTCTCAGCAAGTCTGAGGAGTTAGCCTCCTCAGATAACACACTTTAAAACTGGGTTTTGAAAGCTGGTTCAGATGTAAGAGAAGAGGCAGAAAATCAACACCAGAAGTTTCCTGTGTAACTGGAGTTTTCTCTCCAGGACCCCCCAAGCCCGGTAGTCCGACAGCTCACTTATAAAGTAATCATTCAGATGCTTATATAATTTAAACTGTTTGGCCTAATGGCTCAGGCTTCTTGTTATCTAGTTCTTTTATCTTAAATTAACCCATTTCTATTAATTTATACTTTGCCACGTGGCTCGTGGCTTACGGGTACCTTACATCTCTCTTGTCATGGCGGCTGCTGGCAGTGTCTCTCTCCTCAACCTTTCACTTCCCAGAATTCTCTTCTCTGCTTGTCCTGCCTATACTTCCTGCCTGGATACTGGCCAATCAGCACTTTACTTATACAGAGCGATATCCACAGCATTTCCTGTTTCAGGGGCTTACTAGCATTGGTCCACCAGACCAAGTTTACAATCAATAGTAAATATGGTGGAAAACAGGCAGGACTCCCCTTGAAAGCAGAGTCCCACGTCAGACCACACTTAGGCAGTGGAACACTAAGTCTGGCTAAAAGCACCCTGTAGACAACAGGATGATTAATAAACAAGCCATACTGTCAATGACGTCTCCAGCTTTGCCTTCATGAAGACAAGAGTCCATTCTTACCAAAACCAACTCCGTTATGCGTGATGTGTGAGCCTCTCATTACTCTTTTCCCAACATCTGTGTCCATTTCCACAGATCGTTACCCACCCTGTAAAGCATGTCTTGTTGTATTTTTAGCAAGCATATTGAGGTGGCACTGATAGGAAATAAATTCCATGTGTCCGGAGTGTACAGTTTGCCATTTTAATGCAGGTCAGCACGTAGGAGGCCAACAGGGCAGTGAGACTGCTGCCACCTGGTCCTTGAAACTGCCTCTCTCCCGGGGTTCCTGCTCCGAGCCCGACTCTAGGAAAGCACACTGTCCTCTCTACCCACCTAGTACTTCATCCTGTATTTCTTTTGGATGTGACATCTGATCCGGGTTCTTTCTCACACTGTAATTATTCTGAATCATGTGTATAGCAGTGTGGTTCACATCTCCATGTTACTTATCATCATTTCATTGCATGGTGAATGATGCTATCCCAACTAGCAGACTGTGAGCAACAGCCTATCAAATGCTGGCTTACCACGACTGGGTGCCTGTACTGCTGATAACTGCCTCAGGACTGGACTCTCCTATAATTCTACATATTAAGGATGTGGTTACATAAATAAACACAGACAGAAACATTTTTTTCATGTGTCTCATGCTTAAAAAGTGTCTAAAATGTGACAAATAATCAACAAATATTTGTAGAATTAATCAATCAATAAATATAATACTTCCTCAGTAAAAACACAATTTAATCACTTTTAGATTTTATTCAACAAAAATTTTAAAATTCATTTGAGTCACTCATTGGCTGACTATGCATATGCAGTCTTTTTTTTTTTTTTTTTTTTTTGAAAATATCTTTTCATTCAACAACTCTATCAGGGATAATTACAGATTTTAATCGACAGTCTCTACCCTCAAGAGCATAATTTATAATTGGGGATGAGTATCCTTGAATAAAATATCAAGTGGCTTTAGCTTAAACAATAAAGTTTACATTGCGAATGATGTGTGACACATGCTGCAAATCAACCAGAAACGGGCTGGGCAATTAGCCACTCTCTCACTGTACAGAGTAACTGAAATGGAGCAGCCCTTAGCTGGAGTCCCCACAGCTGTGTCTTCACATGGCTACCAACTCTACTCACTAACTCAAATGCTGCTAAAACAGAATCAGTTTGTGTGTAAATACTAACGCAATGTCGGGAGAGGTTTGGGCAGTTGAGGTCGCCAAGGCCAACATTAACTTTCTGTAGGTATAGAAGTGACTTACTTATATATTAGAGTACTTTGGTAGAAAGGACTAGAAAGTAACTCTTGTTAATTAAAACATAATGCATTTGTAGAATACTGGAAGTTCACAAATTTAGAACTCTGGAGACCTCTGTGACATAAATGTCACAGGGCAATTCCAGCAGAGCAACCCACTCAGGTGCTATAGTCATGGCAGAAGCACCTGAACCTCATGCTATCTTTGGGTCTTCTTTCTGAAGAAGACATCCAGGATACCTACAGAAGGTGTTCCCTCAGATCTCAGTTACTGCTCAGGTTCCTAGAACCTGAAGGAAGGGCCTCTAAGGGAGCCTAACTGACCTTGTAGTTACGGTGATAGCCTGAATTTACCAGTATATCAAGTATAGCAAGATTCTACGTACTAAGAGAAAAGAAACAGATCTGCAGTGGAGTGCTTGCCTAGCCTACGTGAAGCCCAGTGTCAGCGTCAGCACTTGTAGGCAGCAGTGGGGAGCTGCTGGCCATGGAAACACAAAATGTGAGTAATGCACTCTGATGGTACAGAGTGGAATGAACCCAAGCTGATTAGCAGATGTAAACAACTTAATGGACATCTAGAAGCCAAAAGCTCTCCAAGAGGAAGGGGCTATAACTGCAAGAAGGTCAACCCAGAACTTGTCTTTTCTTGGTCACTTCAGACAATTTTGACAAGTTAAGTAGTATCCACCTTTTGCTTTCCATTTCATAGGCCTCTTTCCAGAAGCTACATGCTCAAAAAAAATATTTTCCAGACAGAGAAGTGACCTACCCCCAGTGGAGAAGCATATTCAAAACAAACAGAAGGGAAGACTAAGAAATTCGCTCAGGAAAACCGCTGGAAAGGTCCTATGGAAAACTGAGTTGGACTCATAGTTTGGAACATCTGTCACCTGTAATATTTCAAAAGCATCTGAATATACATTTCAGAAATGCAGCTGAAACTGCCCAATAAAAATATTTTTAAAGCTCTCATATTCCCAAACTGTCTCTATAAATCAACACGTACTCTTGTCATCGTCTATACATATGTTCTAAGTTAAAAGGAATTTTATGAGCTTTGAACATCTTTTATTCATTTTTTAGTATCTTAGTGCTAAACTAGTGTATTTTTTTCCCCAGCAATATCTTGCACGGTGTGAAGCAATATTAACATGAACAGAGAAAACAAACCCCAAATTTAAATTGGCATTACAGGGCGTAGTAACAAGTCATGTCGGGTTGCCCCTGTTTCGTGAACTGCCAAGACTTAAGCAACACTAGCTTGAGTTTCATGTACAGCCTTGAGTCTCTTGAATAGCCATGCACTCATAACATCAAAAATGCAGAAATGCCTTTGCCTTTGAGAGGAGGAGATGGGAGTTTATATCAACCGTTATACACACAAAATATAAGTAAGAGCGTATCTGTGTGTCATTCAGAATTCTTAGATGTATCGTGCCATCCAGCTGGGCCATCCAGATAGGATGAGGATCTCAAGCTAGATGACACCTATTATCTCTGCTGTGCCCCTTTATCTGCGTTGCCGTAGTAAAGCTATCAATGTTTTGAAGAACTCTGTACAGAATTATTTTGTGTTATAGTTTCTCTCACTGAAGTAAAGCGGCAGACTATGAAAATGGGCCACTGTGGTAGGAAGTGGGACATGCAATCAAGTATGCAACTGAGAAAAAGGGAAAGCCTGGACTTTAACCAAGGAACAAGGAGAAAGTGGAACACACAGTCTGTGAGCACAGAGGCAAAGGCAGTGGATGGTTTGGCTGCTGCTTAAATAAGCCACCAAAATTCCCTACAGAGGATTTTATCAGCTCATCGAGTTTCTTTAAAAAGTGTCCCAAATGCAACTAAACTTCTTAACCACCCAGAAAACTAGGAAAATCTCAACAAAAACCCAACAGAAAGGATGATCAGCAAATGCCACACAGAGATGACATAGACTTAAAGATTATTCAATGAACTGTTCAGCATTACACCATGCTTCATCGAGTAAGAGCAAACACCACTGAAAAGAATATAAAGGTGAAAATTCTTACTAAAAAGTGGGAATTATGAAAAGAATCAAATGGAATCTTCATCATGAAAAACTGCAAGAGAATGAATGGATTGGGTAGAGTTTTATTTGAATGAAGAGGGCGGGAGGAACCAAGGAACTTAACACAGTAAATATGAACAGGAATTAGAATCTTCTAGCCTGACAGGATTAAAGAGGATGAGCAAGTTCAGGGTGATGCCTGCAAACCAGACACCCCTGGATCTCAAGATCAGATCTGCTTAAGCTGACTTATGGAACTGAAGGTAGACCATTTTCTCTGATTATTATCAAGCAGTTAGTGCTTCCTAAATTCTGAAGCAAATTTTCAGAATTATGACATTTATAATCCTCAGGTATTGTTTTTCTGATTTACTATGACTGGCTGTCTGCATTTGGTCCACTATGAGGGATCCACCTTTAAAATGCAGAGTAGGGTTAACACCGTGGTTCAGATCTGATGATGTAACTTATATCAGCAAGGACCCCTCTGGGTACAGAACAGCTGAGGACAGAAAAGAGGGCATGGAACCTGGTCAGACAAGAATCCTGAGCTCAGCTACTGCCTTTGGTCCACACAGCGAGCACAGTGGGGACACGGTGCTTCCGCAGAGTTTGGCTCAAGAGCCACCACCATCTCCCAAGGTCTGTCCACGTCACATACTGCCATGCAGCAGTTTCCCTGAGACTGAAACATTGCATCCTGCAGGGAAGCTCCTTAATACAGAAGGCAAACAACTCAAAATAGCTGCAAGGGGTCCCTGAGCCTGGCCACAATTGGGATGGCTTTGGTGACACAGTCTGAGCATCCACACGTGTCACGTTCTGCCTTCAGCTTCAGTACTGAAGAATTCCACATTCTATATTCACACAGCCAGAGGAGAGAGGAATCACTGCCAGCCTGTCCTGCTCCAACACCTGCTGTTGGGAGCCTGCCTGCTTTTTAGCTATGCTGACCTGAAACAGAGTCAGCAAACCAGGCCCTTAGGTCAGCTCCAGCCTGGCTCTTCTTACAAATAAAATTTAATTAGAATAGAGCACACCCATAGTTTACACAGCAGTCATCTCTTTGTCCCCGTTGCAGGGGCAGTTCAAACACCAGTGGCAAAATGACCATAAAACATATACTATTGTCTTGTTTTCAGAAGAGAAGTTGCAGTTCTTAGGTGTGGAGCGAGAATGTTGTGTTCCATTCTGGTTTTCTCAGTCAGTTGTATCTGTTCTGGAACAGAATGATTTGAGATCAGTAGTGATAGAATCTGCTATGTGTGTGTGTTCTTCAGCCCTCATAGAACACTGAATGTCACCTGACTTTTCCCTCTGGCAAAGTTCAGGTTATCAACTGTTGGCAGGTAACTCATGTAGTCATGATTGGCCAGTGTGGTTTCAAGGACAGACTGAGGAGACAGCAGCAGAAGTCAGGACTGGTGTTTGGAAGTCTTAAGGGCGTGGGGCACACAATCTGTAAGTGCAAAGTGCACCTGTGTCTGGGGTTGGATGCCTGTGGGAGATACCATCTTCTAAGGTAAATTTGGGGGGCATCAGTGGTCACAGGGTCCTTCTGAACACCTCTTACCTCCAGAAAAATGCCCAGTTCTGATGTGCTGTAGTTTTACTGTTGAGTCTTAAAGTTAATGTTAGATTCCAGGTCATTGAAATTGTATGAAAGAGGAGTTCTGAACACCCAGGCAAAGCTGCTGTGGGAATAGGGTGGGTTGTGTTCTCTGACACAAAGCCTGTAGTCGGGATAGTTCCTTCAAGTGGGAGGTGATTCTGAAAGCAGAAGGGTCATGCCCACGGTGGTTCTGTGAACACAGGTAGTTCAAAGCATCCACAGGTGAAGGATCTGTTTCCTCCTGTCTCTGTAAACTTCTCTTCATGTTAGCCAGGCTGAAGGACCCAGGGAGAGGCAGCCATGCCAGCTGTACTGTGTCACACAGGCGGTGTGCTAATTTGTCCTGGCACTGTTTACTTGTGGAAGTGTATCCAGCCTTGAGAACTCATTTGGGAATACTGCTGAGAAGCAAAGCAGAGTGTCCTTTCCCAGTAAACATGGCTTCATTCACAGCTCAGCCATTAGAATGGTCATGATGTGGGAAAACAACCAGCTGCATGGAATAAACACATGAAGCTGAACTCCAAACTGTGGTAGCACAGCTTAGCATAAGCATCCATCACTTAGAAACAGGTGACCAACACAACACATTCTGACAAGAATCTGTGTCTATTTCTGCCATCCTTTCACTGTGCTGGGGATGCACGGATAACCTGTGCTGCTGCTCTCCCAGCAGTACTTACACAGGCATCCTTTGTCCGCCTGTGAGCAAATTCTGTGGAAATTATAGGCTATGTGTTGACAGAGGCTTCAAGAATAAGAAAGCCCCCCCCCAGCGGACCCTGCAATCTATGCACCCTGCCCCTGCCCCCACATCCACTGGAGACCCCCACCACTTCCTGAGAATTGGAGACCAGCCCCCAGCTCCCATCGGGCCCAGAGCTCCCATCCAGACCAGAGGTGAGTGACTGGGGCCATAACCAGGGAGGCCTGTCCCTAGGTCCCATCCCTGTGCCCCAGCCGTTCCAGGGAAGACCAGCCCAACTCGGCCCCAGTTGCCAGCCAGTGGGCAGGGCTCCCTTGGGAAGGTTCCCCTTCTCCAAGACCCCCCAGCAGACCCTGCAATCTACATGCCCTGCCCCCACACCTATCCGCTCGAGACCTCCACCACTTCCTGAGACTTAGTGACAAGCCCCCAGCTCCCATCTAGCCCAGAGCTCCCATCTGGCCCAGAGAGCTCCCATCCAGCCCAGAGAAAGAGAGAGCTCTCATTGGACAAAGCCATCTTTGGACCAAGAGTAAACTCAGGAGAATCTGCCAGCCCTGATTAGACCAAGAGTGGCTTTCTGAGTAGAATTCACCACCTCTCATTGAACCAAGAGAGGCTTCCTGAAATGCCAAATCTGTCAGCTCTGACTGGACCAAGAGCCCTGATAAGACCAAGAATGAATCCATGAGAAGATGGCAGACATCAAGGCAGAAGTACATACAATAACATAAAGAGCAATTCAGCATCACCAGAACCTAGCCCTCCTCCAACAGCAAGACCTGAACATCACAAAGTGGAAGAAGCAGAAGAAAGCAACCTTAAGAATAGCATCATGAAGATGCTAGAGGCCTTTAAAGAAAAAAATCAAAAATAAAATTGAGGAAAAGATAAACAAAAATGTGGAGGAAATCAATAAAGAAAATGAAAAGTCAAACAAAAAATAGGAAGAACTCTATAAAAAACTAGAGGAAAAGACAAATAAAGCAGAAGAAACCAATATATCCCTTAAAGAAAACCATGAAAAAGCAATGAAACATGTGAGAGAAACAGTCCAAGACCTGAAAAGAGAAATAGAAACAATGAAGAAGACACAAACAGAGGGAATGCTGAAAACAGAAAATCTGAGTAAATGAACAGGAAACACAGATGCAAGCATAAACAACAGAATACAAGAGATGGAAGAGAGGATCTCTGGTGTAGAGGATACAATAGAGGAAATGGATTTGTCAGTCAAAGAAAAGACCAATGCCAAAAAAATCATAACACAAAATGTCCAAGAACTCTGGGACACAATGAAAAGACCAAACTTACAAATAATGGGGATAGAGGAAGGTGAAGAATACCAACTCAAAGGCACAGAAAATATATTCAACTAGATCATAGAAGAAAACTTTCCCAACTTAAAGAAGGAAATGCCTATGAAGATAAAAGAAGCCTATAGAACACCAAACAGACTAGACCCCATAAAAAATGTCCCCTCGCCACATAATAATTAAATAACTAAATGTACAGAATAAAGAAAGAATATTAAGAACAGTAAAAGAAAAAAGCCAAGTGACTTATAAAGGCAAACCCATCAGAATAACACCTGATTTCTCAATGGAGACTTTGAAAGCCAGAAGGACATGGACAGATGTAATGCAGACACTAAGAGACCATGGATGCCAGTCTAGACTAATATACCCAGCAAAACTTTCAATCATCATATAAGGAGTGAGCAAGACATTCCAAGACAAAGCCAGATTTAAACAGTAATTATCCACAAACCCAGGCCTACAGAAAGCACTAGAAGGAAAATTCCAACCTAAGGAAGTCAGATACACCCAAGAAAAAACAGGCAATAGATAACACCACAGCAGTAAACCCCAAAGAAGAGAAGTGCACACCCACTACCATAAAAAATAACAGGAATGAACAATCACTGGTCATTAATATCCCTTAATATCAGTGGAATTAATTCACCTGTAAAAAGACACAGGCTAACAGAATGGATACGAAAGCAGGACCCATCTTTCTGCTGCATACAAGAAACATACGTCAAATTCAAAGATAGACTCTACCTAAGAATAAAAGGCTGGGAAAAGTCTTTCCAATCAATGGTCTTAAGAAGTAAGCTGATGTAGCCATCCTAATATGCAGCAAAATAGACTTCAAACTAAAATCAATCAAAAGAGATCAAGAAGGGCATTACATACTAATCACAGGAAAGATCCTCCAAGATGAAATTTCAATTCTGAACATTTATGCCCCAAACACAAGGGCACCCACATATGTAAAAAAACATTACTAAAGCTTAAATCACATATAAAACCCCACACATTAATAGTGGGAGACTTCAACACCCCACTCTCACCACTGGACAGATCTGCCAAATCAAAACTTAACAGAGAAATAAAGGAGTTAACTGATGTTATGACTCAAATGAACTTAATCATTATCTACAGAACATTCCACCCTAACAAAAAAGAATATACCTTCTTCTCAGCACCCCATGGAACCTTCTCTAAAATCAACCAAATACTTGGCCACAAAGCAAATATCAACAGATACAAAGTAATTGGAATAACCTCTTGTGTTCTATCAGACCACCATGGTTGAAGTTTAGATTTCAACAACAACAACAAATGACAGAAAGCCTACAATCTCATGGAAAGTGAATAGTGCTCAACTGAATCACCAATGGGTTAAGGAAGAAATAAAGAAAACTTTAAAGACTTCCTAGAGATCAATGAAAATGAATATGCCACATACCCAAACTTATGGGACACTATGAAAGCTGTGCTAAGAGGAAAATTCATAGCACTAAATGCCCACATAAAGAAGTTGGAGAAATCTCACACTAGTGACTTAACAGCACACCTGAAAGCTCTAGAACAAGAAGAAGCAAAGTCACCCAGGAAGAATAGATGCCAGGAAATAATCAAATTGAGAGCTGAAATCAATAAAATAGAAACAAAGAGAACAATACAAAGAATTAATGAAACAAAGAGTTGGTTCTTTGAGAAAATCAACAAGATAGACAAGCCCTTATCCAAACTAACCAAAAGACAGAGAGAGAACATCCAAATTATTAAAATCAGAAATGAAAAGGGAGACATAACAACTAACACTGAGGAAATCCAGAAAATCATCAGGTCATACTTCAAAAACCTCTACTCCATAAAACGGGAAAATATAAAATAAATGGATAATTTTCTGGATAGGTACCACATACCTAAGTTAAATCAAGACCAGATAAAATATTTAAATAGTCCAATAACCCCTAAGGAAATAGAAACAGTCATTAAAAGTCTCCCAACCAAAAAAAGCTCAGGACCAGACGGTTTCAGTGCAGAAAGATTCTACCAGATCTTCAAAGAAGAGTTAATACCAATACTCTTTAAATTGTTCCACACAATAGAAACTGAAGGAACATTACCAAACTCCTTCTATGAGGCTACAATTACCCTGATTCCTAAGCCAAACAAAGATGCAACAAAGAAAGAGAACTACAGACCAATCTCCCTCATGAACATTGATGCAAAAATACTCAATAAAATACTAGCAAACAGACTCCAAGAACACATCAAAACAATTATCCACCATGATCAAGTAGGCTTCATCCCAGGGAAGCAAGGTTGGTTCAACATATGAAAGTCTGTCAATGTAATATACCATATAAACAAACTAAAAGAAAAAACCACATGATCATCTCACTAGATATTGAAAAGACATTTGACAAAATCCAACACCCCTTCATGATAAAGATATTGGAGAGATCAGGAATACAGGGAACATACCTAAACATAATAAAGGCAATTTACAGCAAGCCAACAGCCAACATCAAATTAAATGGAGAGAAACTCAAAGCAATTCCACTAAAATCAGGAACAAGGCAAGGCTGTCCACTCTCCCCATATTTATTCAATATAGTACTTGAAGTTCTAGCCAGAGCAATAAGACAACATAAGGAGATCAAGGGGATACAAATTGGAAAGGAAGAAGTCAAGCTTTTGCTATTTGCAGATGACATGATAGTATACATAAGTGACCTCAAAAATTTGACCAAGGAACTCATACAGCTTATAAACACCTTCAGTAATGTAGCAGGATACAAGATTAAACTCAAAAAAATCAGTAACCCTCCTATATACAATTGACAAACAGGCTGAAAAGGAAATCAGAGATACATCACCCTTTACAATAGCTACAAATGATATAAAATACCTTGGGGTAACACTAACTAAACAAATGAAGGACCTGTATGACAAGAACTTTAAGTCCCTGAAAAAAGAAATTGAAGAAGATGTCAGAAAATGGAAAGATCTCCTATGCTCATGGATAGGCAGGATTAACGTAGTAAAAATGGCAATCTTACCAAAAGCAATCTACAGATTAAATGCAATCCCCATCAAAATACCGACACAATTCTTCACAGACCTGGAAAGAACAATACTCAACTTCATATGGAAAAACAAAAAACTCAGGATAGCCAAAAGAATCCTGTACAATAAAACAACCTCTGGAGGCATTACAATCCCTGACTTCAAGCTCTACTATAGAGCTACAGTAATAAAAACAGCTTGGTACTGGCATAAAAACGGACATGTGGACCAATAGAACCGAACTGAAGACCCTGACATTAATCCGCATACCTATGAACATATAATTTTTGACAAAGAAACCAAAACTGTACAAAGGAAAAAAGAAAGCATCTTCAACAAATGGTGCTGGCATAACTGGATGTCAACATGTAGAAGGATGTCAACATGTAGAAGATCCATATATGTCACTGTGTGCAAAACTTAAGTCCAAATGGATCAAAGACCTCAACATAAATCCAGTTGCTCTGAACCTGATAGAAGAGAAAGTATGAAGATATCTTGAATGCATTGGCACCAGAGATCACTTCCTAAATATAACACCAGTAGCACAGATACTGAGAGAAACAATTAATCAATGGGACCTCTTGAAACTGAGAAGCTTGTGTAGAGCAAAGGACATAATCAACAAGACAAAGCAACAGCCTACAGAATGGGAAAATATCTGCACCAACCCCACTTCTGACAGAGGGCTGATATCCAGAATATATAAAGAACTCATGAAATTAGACATCAAAATGCCCAACAGTCTAATTAAGAAATGGGCTATAGAGCTAAACAGAGAATTCTCAACAGAGGAAGCTCAAATGGCCGAAAGACATTTAAGGAATTGCTCAGCATCCCTAATCCCAGGGAAATGCAAATCAAAATGACTCTGAGATACCACCTTACACCCATCAGAATGGCTAAGATCAAAAACACTGAAGACAGCATATGCTGGAGAGGATGTGGAGAAAGGGGAACTCTCCTTGACTGTTGGTGGGAATGCAAGCTTGTACAGCCACTTTGGAAATCAATATGGCGCTTTTTTAGAAAATTGGAAATCAATCTCCTTCAAGACCCAGCTATACCACTCTTGGGCATATTCCCAAGGAATGCTCAATTATACCACAAGGGCACATGCTCAGCTATGTTCATATCAGCATTGCTTGTAATAGCCAGAACCTGGAAACAACCTAGATGCCCTTCAACTGAAGAATGGATAAATAAAATATGGTACATATACACAATGGAGTACTACTCACCAGAGAAAAACAACAACATCATGAGGTTTGCAGGCAAATGGATGGATCTAGAAAAGAAGCATCCTGAGTGAGGTAACCCAGACTCAGAAAGACAAACATGGTATGTACTCACTCATAGGTGGATACTAGATGTAAAACAAAGGATGACTAGACTGCTACTCACAACTCCAGGGAGGCTACCTAGTAAAGAGGACCCTAAGAAAGACACAGGGATTGCCCAGTGACAGAGAAATGGATGAGATCTGCATGAGCAAACTGGACATTGGGGGGTGCATAATGAAGGACAAGGGTCAGGGAAAAGAGAGCTTAGGGGAACGGGAGATCCCAGTTGGATCAAGAACAGAGAGGGAGAACAAGGAAAGAGAGACCATGATAAATGAAGACCCCATGGGAATAGGAAGAAGCAAAGTGCTACAGAGGTCCCCAGAAATCCACAAAGATACCTCCACAATAGACTACTGGCAATGGTCAAGGGAAAGCCTGAACTGACCTACTCTGGTGATTGGATGGCCAAACACCCTGTCATGATAGAACTCTCATCCAGTGACTGATGGAACTGGATGCAGAGATCCATGGCCAGGCCCCAGGTGGAGCTCTGGGAGTCTAATTGGCAAGAAAAAGGAAGGATTGTATGAGCGAGAGATGTTGAGACCATGACTGGAAAAAGCACAGGGACAAATAGCCAAACTATTGGAAACACATGAACTATGAACCAATAGCTGAGGAGCCCCCCAACTGGATCAGGCCCTCTGGATAAGTGAGACAGTCAATTAGCTTGAACTGTTTGGGAGGCCCCCAGGCAGTGGGACCAGGACCTGTCCTTAGTGCATGAACTGGCTTTTTGGAGCCTGGGGCTTATGCTGGGACACTTTTCTCAGCCTGGGTGAAGGGAGGAGGGGACTGGACCTGCCTTGACTGAATCTACCAGGCTGAGCTGAATCTCCAGGGGAGTCCTTGCCCTGGAGGAGATGGGAATGGGGGATGAATTGGGGGGAGGGTGGGGTAGGGGGCAGGATGAGGGAGGACAGGGGAATCCATGGCTGATATGTAAAATTAAATTAAATTATAAAATTAAAAAATAAAAAATAATAAAATAAAAGACACCATCATATTTTTGCTTATAACAAAAACAAACAAACAAACAAAAAAAGAATAAGCTGAAGGCTTCTTCTGGTATGACCGTAATGGAGAATGCAAGAAGCTGTGGTCTGTCAGTCCCAGGGTCCATGGCTGCAGAGGATTAGAGCATCTTAATCTGAACAAAGGACTTGTGAAGCCCCTTGGTCCTGGAACCTGTGAAAGCTCCTTCATGCCTCTCCTAATCATCCTGTGCAGACCCTCACTTTAGACATGCCCCTGTTGCTATTCCTCTGTCAGAACGACCCAGAGCTGGATTGTGTTGCATGTGTTGAAGAGGGAGGAGAGAGATGGAGAAATGGAGAGAAAGATGGGAAGAGATGGGAGAGATGTCGGCAGGGAGAGAAAGAAGAGAGAAGAATGTGGGAGGAGAGAGGGAGAGGCGAGAATAAGAAGCAAGGCCAGTTCAGGAGGTCAGGAAGTGCCACATGAGGAATGGAAAGTGATGTGAGTGGAGAAGAATGGAAGGGCTCCATCAGAGTGGAGGACATGCGCACACCAGGAGCTGGAACGGAATGAGTGGATCAGGGAACTGACACAGAACCGGCATGGTTGAGCACCACAAACAGGAAAGCACACTGCTGCAGGATGGTAAATTGAGAGCTGACATTGGCTAAGATACCACCAAAGCCATTGAGGTCAGAGTTGCATGTCTGGTGGCTATCATGTGTGGTGGTATTGTGTTCTTCAAAATATTGTACACCCTAATAAACTTATCTGAGGTCAGAGAACAGAACAGCCACTAGATATAGAGGCCAAAAAAATGGTGGCACACACGCCTTTAATCCTAGCATTCCAGAGGCAGAGATCCATCCAGATCTCTGTGAGTTCAAGGCCACACTGGAAACAGCCAGGCGTGGTAACAAGAGCCTTTAACCCCAGGAAGTGATGACAGAAAGCAGAAAGGTATATAAGGCGTGAGGACCAGAAACTAGAAGCTTTTGGCCTGGTTAAGCTTTCAGGCTTTCGAGAAGCAGTTCAGCTGAGATCCATTTGGATAAGGACACAGAGGCTTCCAGTCTGAGGAAACAGAATCAGCTGAGGAATTGACGAGGTGAGATGGCTGTGGCTGCTTCTGCTTCTCTGATCTTCCAGCGTTCACCCCAATACCTGGTCCCAGATTTGTTTTTATTAATAAGACCTTTTAAGGTTCATGCTACAATCATGAGTGCAAGGTGGATGTTGATTTCTCAGGAGATGAGAGCAGATGTGGAGAGATACTAAGGTTCTGCAGGGTCCAAGACTGCTCGGCAGCTTTCTTTCCTGATGCCGTGGAGCTGGGGAAGAGGTGAACCAAGAAAGACTGGACAGGCAAAACTGAACTGAACCAGGCGGTTGACTGAAATAACACACCCATCAACAACAGCATCATGGAAGAGAGGTCATGGTGTGCTGAGTCACATCAGAGAATTCTGGTGAAGCAATGAGGCAAGGACAGGAAACAGGGCTGTGTGTGGATGGGAAAGGGGAACAGGGATGGTCTACTCCGGAGGCACGGAACCCCGGGAGGTTCCACTCCTGTTTCAGCATAGTTAATTTGGGGGAAATCTTCTCTGTGCTCTCAACCAGAATGCATACTTAGCCATGTCTGCATGTGCTGAGTGCTGTGGGCAGAATGTCAACGCCCTCTCAAATTCAGATGTTGAAATTCTTACCCCTAATGTGTTGGTATTGTGGGTGATGAGGTCATGAGCGTGAAGGCCCTGACTGTAATCGATGCCCCTGTAAAAGGGACCGCCCAGGGCTCCTGGTCCTCTGTATCATGTGAATCACAGTGAGATGATGGCACTAGTACAGCTGATGTACAAGAAGGATGTAGGGAAGCATCCTCACCGGAACACCATGGGGAGCTCTGATCTTAGGGGGCCTCTCTGAGCAAATGTGCCACCTCAAGAACCAAGAAGCAGCCCTCTGTTCTGTTCCTCTCAGCCTCATATTTGCTGGTGGCTCCAACAGCCTGAGGCTGAGGTGTCCACCGAGTGGGGTCTGCCACCCCAGCTGCTCATCACTGCACTTCATTGCTCTCTCTCGGCCAGTTTCCTCAGTTATAGTACTGGATTGCTCTCGTGTGCTCACGGGTTCCGAACTATCTCTTCATGTCAGGCTTTGCTTTGTGTATTCTGAAACTACTTTTAGATGTCCTAACTAGACCTTTATTAAATTAAAACCTAAATTTTATTTATATTGAGAATCAGTGTATCTTCTACAGACATTCCTAGAAAAAAATATATATCATAGTATCATCTTTCTTATCTAGTAATGTTAGGAATGTCTTCCCTTTCCATGATATCGTTCCTTAATTTTGACCTCTGAATTTTTTTTTTGCTTTTTTAACCCAGTCCAACAATACTTTTGATGGATTAGTATAACATCATCCCCACTATATTTGGATTTAAACTCTCACCCTATTTTCCTTTATCCCCTCTCAGCTACTTTCCCTTTGCTACTTTCATTATTTCTACATTAATCAAGTGTGCTAATTTTAATTATCATTCTCTACTGTTCTTTTAAAGCATAAGCCAAAGAGGAAGACACACATTCTGAGTTTAATTCTGATTAATGTAAGCTATTACTGTTGCCAGGACCTCGTAACACTTCAACATGATGTGACGACCCTCCCCGTTCTGTGCTAATTTGGACATGTTTTAATTCTGTTTTATTTTAGGGTCATCAGAACTGAACAAATTCTCATCAGCAGAAGCAGACCCTAGTTTGCCATGGGCACCCCTCTATCTGAGTTTCTAGGAGTTATCATTTTCCTTCTGCCTGCTGAACATTCTGAACTGAGTAGTGGGGTGGAGGCTGATGCAGAAAAAAAAAAAAATGTTTGCCTGAAAATTCTTCTTCTTATCTTTGTGGTTGAAGAATAGTTTTACCGTCAGTTACCTCCTCTCAACACTTACATGTCACGTGATGTCTTCTGACACATCAGTGGTGTGTCTGCAGCTCCTGCTACCTCCTCACTGTCCGTCTTCCCCCTCCCCTCCCCTCCCCTTCCTCCCCCATTTGTGTGAGCATTGTCAATGTCATCATTGTCCTCATCAATTACCCAGTCTTATCATTGCTTATTTAGTTTTCTTATTGGTAGATTTGATTTGGATTTCTCTAAGAGCTGGTCAGGTTACCTACATTTTCACAGACTTACGACTCACTGAATTCTCTGGGGAAGCATCGGTCTGGGTCCTTTACCCTTTTAGTGGTTCTGTCTCGCCCACCCCCATCCCCTGCCCGCTGCATCATCTCCCCCTCCCCTGCCCCCTTGTCACCTGCAAGTTGAGATCACATATATATCCTTTCCATAATGGGAAGCTGGTGAATGTCATTCATTTGGACCCTCCTGCAGAAAGAACCCCACACTACCAAGCTACCCTGCTTCTGCGAAAATCCTTTCACAAATATTTACAGGAAAACCTTTATGTGCCAACTCTTTGAGAGACTTTGAACACAAATTCAGGTGACATAAGTTAATAAAGAGATTATTAAATAAGACAGAGACAAGGAATAGCAGGTAGCTTGGAGGCCAGGAAGAGCTGCATCAACGAAGGGGAAAGAAACAAAGAGAGGGGCTGGGGGTGTAGGGCAGAGGAGGACAGGTTCCCTGGAAAGTGGCATTTTATAAAACCAAGAAGAAGAGAGTTCAGAAATTGGCCAGATGATTTCTCCAAGGGCCCCCGGCCAAACTTGCCTCATCCTGAGTCCTCACATCAAGATACCCCACAGCCCTGCTTGGCGACTCAGCAGTCACCATGAGATGGTTGTCAGGGCTGGAGGCTTTTACTGCAGTAAGTCTGACATGGGAAAGTGGAGAAAGTTGACACCAAGCGCTGAGGAACTCCAGACCATTTGGCTGGGAGTTCTAAGACAAAGAAGAATCAGGGCCATCTCCCAAGTCCTTCCTGCACCTCGTAGCCCAACATTATTCTCACTGCTTGAATTGCTTCCAGAAAAAAAAAAAAAAAAGCCATTAAACTGAAAATGCCCGTCGGAGTAGACTATGGGCAAATGCTTGCCAGCTCCCAAGCAACACATGCCAGCATGCAGACACCCACTTATGACCTCTGCCCTGGTTTCATTTTTACTATTTTTTTTTGAAGAAAATAAAAGCACACATATTATGTTCTCATACTGTAATTCCTGGAAATCATTTCGGAGTCAAAGAATTTTGACTGTTAAGAGCAAAAACAAACACTGAGAGATTTCCTGCTGTTCCGGGAACATTGCCAGTGCATGGAGTTTCAACCTCCTCCTGCCAGAGCTGCTACGTGGCAAGCGGTGGCCAGGCTCTGAGAGCAGGGACAAGGCCTTACTGACAACTAGAGGATGGCTGCTGGAAGCCAGGCGGGGAGGTCAGGCAGATGGTCAGGCAGCAGCCATCTGAGAGCAAAAACCAGCCTCCAAATACAGGGAGCAAGCCTCCACTGAGAACAGCAACAAGCCAGGCTGGGAGGTCAGCCTGCAGGAGGGTTCAATTACAGCTCCAAGTACAGCCAACAGGTGTCCACTAAGAGGTTCTCAGGCACGACAGTGTAGGAGTTCTTGTGGAGAGAGGCCTCAACGAGAAGGAGACCTAGGAGGTGGGGGAACTTAAAACCAATCCAAACGGTAGAGCTTCAGTGTGAGTCAGGCCAACCCCATGTGAATCCTCAGTGGTGCCAAAGGACAACCTGGGACTCAACATGTAGTAAGTCCTGTGATGGAGAAGTATTTTGGATTTTTGTTCACAAACCATGGATAGTAACATGGCTTCTGTTTACAGTGGGTTCCTAGGAGGTTCAGATATAACTAAAGGGAGCTTCTGAAACCGTCGGGACTAGTGTCTCACTAAAGCACTACACCCATCAAAATCACCCCTGACCGGTAAGGATTATGCATTTGAAACCTTCAGAGACAGATCACTGCCCTCCACAGGAAAGTGCTCATCCCATCTGTCATAGGAAGCGTAAGATCTGTGCATGTCTCTTATGACTGTTCATGATGGGTCCTGGGAGTCAATGTTGAGTCATTTTGTCAAGCTTTGGAAGTTATCCAGAAGCTGGCATTAACTTTTTTCCCAGAAAATTTCTAACAATACTAACTGGCTTTACCAAACTTCATGAAGGCTCCTGTAATCTACAATAAAAACATGGCACTGGTCATTTTCATTCCTTTTTCTTCGATGTTTCCCAGCATTCCTGTGTCTTTGTCAAGTAGCATTTTCTAAGATCTCGTCTACAATGACCACCATCATAGCCCTGTGTCTGACTTGAGGGACCAGGACTGGATGGCCGTAGAAAGGGGAGGTAGGCAGAGTGGAAAGAACATGGTTGCAAA